>NC_048447.1:2385802-2985802 GCF_004353265.1 Vitis riparia
CAATCTTTGTTACACTGTAAGGGTTGTATTATTACAAAGTCATGTCGTTCAGGCTCAAGAACGCTAGTGCTACCTACCAGAGGCTAATGACAAAAATTTTCAAGCCCCTGATTAGTCAAACTATGGAAGTCTACATTGACGACATTGTTGTAAAGAGTGACACTTGAGCTAAGCACGCCCAGCACTTGGAAGAAGCATTCCATTTGATGAGATCATACAACATGAAGCTCAATCTAGCTAAGTGTGCCTTTGGCATCAGCACAGGGAAGTTTCTAGGATTTATGGCAACCCAAAGAGGAATTGAAGTTAGCCCGAATCAAGTGAAAGTCGTCCTCGAAACACCTGTTCCAAACAACAAGAAAGAGTTACAATGCATTATGGGGCATATCACAGCTTTAAGACGTTTCATAGCCTGTTTCACAAACAAGCTAAGGTTTTTCTTCCTCACACTCAATGGGGCAAGCACGTTCGACTAGACAAATGAATGTGAGCAGGCATTTGGAGCAGTCAAACACTACCTTATTGAACCTTCCATCCTAAGTAGTCCTAAGTCCGACAAAGAACTCTATATGTATTTATCTATATTTGACTATGCTGTCAGTGTCGTCCTATTTCATCATATACGAGACAAAGAGTAAAGGCTCGTCTACTACGTGAGCAAGGCAATGGTAGGCGCTAAGACTCGATATTCCCAAGTAGAACATACCACCCTAGCACTAAAGGATGCCACTCGAAAGCTCCGCCCATATTTCCATGCTCACCAAGTGATCGTACTCACAAACCAACTATTCTGAGTTACCCTGCACGAATTGGACCTATCCAGACGAATGTTGAAATGGGCCATCGAGTTGGGTGAGTACGAAATCAAGTATTAGCCAAGGTAATCATTGAAATGACAAGTTATAGATGATTTTATAGCTGGACTCCTTAAAAAACAAGCACATCCGACCGATCGCCTTGGAGAGCAATGGTGGGCACTTCATGTAGACAGAGCGTCCAGAGTGTCCGGATCTGGAGTAGGTCTGATCCTACAATTACCAACTAGGGAACTGATTGAGCAAACTATCCATCTCAGCTTTTCTGCCTCTAACAACAAAGCAAAATATGAAGTTGTCCTAGCCAGACTAGATCTTGGCCTAATGTTGGCTGCAACCAAGTTGGAAATCAAGAGCGATTCTCAGCTAATTATTGGACAAATTCCACGAGAGTGTAAAGCAAATGATGAACGCATGGCTCGCTACCTTGCCATAGTGGAAGATCACTTGAAAAAGTTGGACAAGTAGGTCATTAAATGGGTACCACGAAAGGAGAACGTGAAGGCAAACACACTAGTCGGAATAGCTGCCACTCTCCCCATAAAAAAGGCAGTGATGCTACCCGTCTACCTCAAAGCCACGCCCTCAATCACACTCGAACCAATGTGCAGAACCAGTGAAGCGAACTTGGGCTGGATGCATGACATCGTGAAATACCTCTAGATTGGGAAATTCCCAGAAGACGAGAAACAAGCACACAGACTTTGCATACAAGTAGCACGCTTCACATTAATTAATCACCAACTCTATAGACGATCATTTGGAGGTCCATACCTAAAGTGTTTGAGTGAGCCAGAAACCAAATATGTCATGGTCGAACTTCATGAAGATGTATGCGACAATCATCCAGGTGGACGAACTTTGGCACACCGCGACTACACGCAAGGATACTATTGTCCTACTATGAAACATGATGCTGAAACCTATGTTAAGAGCAGTGACCAGTGGCAAACACAGCGATGGGCGAGAAAGGCAAAAAGCAATGACCGGTGGCAAACGTAGCGACGATGGAGGTGCAGTGTAGGTAGGGAAACTCCAAAACGGGAAAATGCCAAAAGGTGACCCAAAAAGTATAGAGCCCCTCTATTTATAAGGATAAAAAACCCAAGTATTCAAAGGGACAAACAGCCTAGAAACGTTTCCCAAAGCCAACTGAAGAGGTGTACCGCCTAATAGCCAACCTTGATTGATGTGACTCATCATTGCGGTCCCAAATGACACATGTTCCTAAGCACCTAAATAACCTGAGGAGACAGATAATATGTCCTACCTTAACCCGCCGGCTACCCAACTAGATAGAAGCAGACGAATTAAGGGGGCATTATGGGGGGTTTCCCTCCACGTGTCCTTCCCCTAATAAAAAACCCTTGGTCCGTCCAAAGGAAGCAGATGATCCGTTTGAACCAATACAAACTCCGTCTGACATAAGAGAAAAGAGATTTCCTTCTTTTTAGGTGCCAAACGAAATGGACAGACCAAGCCAACTAAGATTTCCAAATGGATTAACCAACACAGTTGTCTAGACATTGAATAGATGGATAACCACACCCAGTGTCTAAGCAACGACTTAGACAACACTTATGTCTAAAAGTCAATGTCTACTAATTGCTACGTGCAATCAACAACATTGATAAACGTAAATGCATAGTCAACTACATGGTCCAAGACTCTTGCTTGACAGCCAAAAAATGACACTAGTCAGCGGATTTTGTTTGGTATGATTGCCAATCCGTGTAGAGATGGTGACATTGACGCTCTTGCTAAGGCTTGATTTTTGCCCTGATGACAATCATCATCACAAAAAAGGCATGAATGCACCATGAACGTTATGGTGATGGTGCCATCTGCTCTGTAAAAACCCCTCGAGAAGCATGAGAAATGTATGCACATATAGAGCCATTCAAAATAATTAGACCCATTCTTATTATTTTCTTACTTAAGCTTTGGAGGAGCGTGTTCAGACCACCTGTCCGGACATCCTTTTGTGAACGGAAGAAGCCCGTCTGACTCCAGAGAAGCTAGATGGACTCATATCTGGTTGGCATTGCATCAACAGTCTAGATGTTTAATTAATAGTAAAATATCTAAAAAAACTTAAGTAAGTAAGTTATCAAAAACTACTCTTAAAAATACAAGATTTAATTTAAATTATGTTATCTAATAAGGGAGCCCAGCGGATTAAAATATAATTAATTTATATATTTAAAATAATAAATTCAACTATTCATGTGCCTTTTAAAAAATAATGACATTGACCTATAAAATGAATCAAAAGCATTTACAATGATAAAATTAAGTTAATTGTAAGAATATAAAATAATTTAAAGAAATTAAATGACAATCTTATATTATTATAATATATTACAATTTATTATCTATTAACAGTCTTAAATTATAGGATAATATATTTGATGTATTTATTTATAATATTATTTATTGATGAATATCAAATTCTTAACTAAATTATTTATGAATTATGGTATTTTATATATTATTTTAATTATGTTTAAATTATTTAAAGGAAATATTTATCATTAAATTATCCTTTTGTAATAATGAATTTATATAGAAACTCTTAAATTTAATTTAAATTATCCATGTGAAAAAATAATTCATAGCATTTTTAAAATAATAATCATAACCACTAATTACCAATGTTTGGCGAACCCAAAACATGTTGGACCTCTCACACCTTTAGCCCAAGCTCCTTCCTTGCAAACCCACAATGTCGCAACCTTCTAAGGATGTGCTGGGTATTTATATAACTCAAAAGGAACTTGCTATAGTGAGGATTTGAAGTGGGACTCGTGATTATCAAAATAAGCAATGGACCATTCAACTACAAGACTCATTTGATAGATGATAATGCTAAATATCTCTATATATCCTTGTTTTAAATTTTTATCATAAAAAATATTTAAACAAATATAAATATTCATATCTACATTTATTTTTACAATAATTATTGACGATAAATACAAAAATAATATAAATTAATTAATATAATAATTTTAAAATCTTAAAATAATAAAATATATAGATATGTAATTAAATTAAATATTATAATTTTCTTTCATATTCATATTTATACCTCTTTTATTTAATAAAAAATGTAATATATTAATATATTTATATTTATCCTTATCATTTAATTTGATATGTCAAATATATATATATATATATTTAATTTATTACAATTATTTTTAATTTTAATAAAATATAGATTATATATTTATAAAGTCATTGATTCAAGTGTGGTTTAACCATCTATCAGTGAATCATGATCCGGTAACTTTTTCAGTTTAATATTTGATCCAATTATGAAAACATTGCTAATTATTTTCAATCTAATGAATTTCACCTACTTCAAGTTTCGAAATTCATATTAAAAAAAAAAAAAACCATTTCTTGGGAATGATATGAATATAAATATATATGATATGATTGATACATATCATTACTAAGTATTAAAAATTAATTCATAATATGAAGGGATATGAAACAAATCATTGCTCTTTATTAAAAATTAATTATTAAAATTAAAATTTTAAAATTAAATTATTGATATTCTACATCACTAGACTTATCATAATAGATTTTTATTTAAATAATTTGAATGAAATATGATAAAAATAAAAGCTTATATGATTACAAAACATCTATTACCTATAAGATAGGTGTATAAACTTAGTTAGTTACTCAATTATAAAAAAATAAATAATTGAAAGAAATGTAAAAAATAATCTTATATTATTATAATATATTACAATATTATTTATTAATATAATCATATATGATAATATATTTGATTTATCTATTTAGAAATATTGTATTTTTAATTTATGTCATTTTATGTATTATTTTAATTGATTTAAAGTTATTTTATAAATTATTTAAAAATAATAATTTATCATCAAACCACTCTTTTTTAATATTGAATATATATATATATATATATATATATATATATATATATATATATATATAACTTCTAAATTTAATTTAAATTATTTCATTGATAAAAAATAATTGACTCATTAATTACCTTTACCAACATTATCCCTTTCTATTAAAGGGCCTCACCTATATAACTCGTTAATTTAATTTTTAGAATGATTATTAATAATAAAAATAATAGTAAGTCAAAATTATTATTAAAAAATCAGTTCATTGGAAATGCTGGTACCCTTTAGTATTAATTATTAGAAATTAATAATTAAAATTTAAATTTAAAAATCAAAATTGAAATGAATTTAATGTTAATTCATATTAAAGAAAAATATCATTCACTTGGGAATGATAGGAATACGAATGGACATGATATGATATATATCATTACTTTTAAAAAATTAATTATTAAAATGAATAATTAATTTTTAAAAATTAAATTTAAAATTTAATTAATTAACTTTAATTAAATTAATAGTGATTAAAAATTAAATTATCAATATTCTACATCTCTAGAATTATCACAATAAAATTAAATTTAAATAATTTAAATGAAATGGTGATATATAACTAAAAGTTTAAATGATTAAAAAATATATATATGAACGTATAAAAACTAAGTTAATTACATAATTATAAAAAATGTAAATAATTTTAAAAAATAATATTAGATTACAATATTTTATCTATTAATCTAATATATTTAATTTATTTATTCATAAATATTATTTATTAATTAATATCATATTTTAAATTTATCATTTTATATCTTATTTTAATTATTTTTAATTTATTTATAAATTATTAAGGCAAATAATTTATCATCAAACTATTATTTTTTAATAATAAATATATATGGACAACTCCTAAATTTAATTTCAACAATTTCATTGGTAAAAAAATATTTGCACCCAAGACATATAACAGTTCATGCACACAACAAATTAATTCTGTTTAATGAACTCCAAGCATAAAAACAGAAATAATTACCGTCTGATTCTGTCTAATTTATTGCAGAAATTTAAACATAAAAACATAAATATTTGAATCTGAAAATATTGTTTATTGAAAATATACCTTGATTACAAAGAGTTGTTGAATACAAGCTTGTTAACAACAGAGGGATCACTCAAAGTAATGAATACAAAGGACTAGAATTTTTGAAAGAGGAAATTACAAAGGCAAGAGAGAGAATTTTTTAGAACACTCTTGAGTTCTTCAGCTCTCAGTTTTTCTCACTCTCCCAAGTTCTGCCTTGTGAGGAAATTGGCTTCTCTATTTATAGACGATGAAGTCGAACTTGAGTCTTTTTTAGTCTTCATTCTTGATAAATTTTTGAAATTCGTCACCACATGTTCGGGCCTTGTTTCTTGAAGTTTGCAAAAGGAGAAGAATTTTCTTTTCCTTGTTGAATGGCTTCAAAAGAGAATAAATTCTCTTTCTTTTCCTTTTCTCCGCGTTGGTTGCATTTTATAGTAGTAGACAAAAACTACTATTCACTAATATTCACGACTTTTTTACTTTTGATTTTTTTTTATTTTATTACATTCTTCACAATTCATTCTTTACACACTTTTCAAAATTTTTTTTTATTGGATAAATAAAAGGGGACAAATGTACAAAAGATTCTTGACATATTTTAATTGAGCATTTCTAAGAGATTTTTCAAAGCTTTGTTGAGCTTCTTCTTCAATGACATACTTTTTTTTGTACTTATCAACAAGATAAGTAAATTGAGTTTGGAAAAGAAGAGGAACTTCTGGAAAATTAGTTGCAGAGATGATTTTTTGAATATTGTCTTCAACAATGAGATTATAGTTAGAAGAACTATAAATTTTAGAATCAAGATTTCTTGCAATCATTCTTGACCTCCAATGTCTGATTTGTTTTTTTTTTAGACTAAATTTAGTACAGGGCCAAGGGATCTCTGTACCAAACAATTGATATTTTCTCTAATTGGCTTTGAGAAGGATGAGATGTTGAGCCAGGTAAACTCCTCCATCATTCGATCATTCAGGAGGCTTGCTTTTGTTAATGAGTTCAACTTATTTGAAATATCTTATGAAGGCATTTAAAACACAAACTGCTAACTTTCTTCCAAATCCATCAGTTTGATCAGGATGTGAGAAAATTAGTTGATAAAGAACTCTATAATCCATGAGGAGAGAAGGAGTTAGCTCTATTGACTCATTATTGAATTCGATGACTATAGGCTTATAACTATCTAAGTCAATGTTGGCTTTACAAATACTGTAAGTAAGAGCACACTTATAGTCATGCCTTTCTAATGGAATTTCCTTACACAAGGGATCAATCTTTGGACAACCATTATAAGTGTTATCATAATGAGAAATCCAAGTGAAACTCATCCCTTGAATAGTAATTCCAAAAGTGCTACAATCAGCAAGAAATTGCATGATATGCTCTTGCTTTGCTTCCCTTGTAGCTTGAGCCTTTTAACTGACTATCTATCTAAGATCTTAAGGAATATTCAAAATCTTTTGCTTGAAAATGAAAAGTCTTGAATTTTGAAATTCTAGGCTTTCATCAGAAAGTGTTGAAAACTTATTTTGAAATTCAGTTTGACAAGATTTTGAAAATGTAGCTTTAGATTTTTCTACAATTTTCCTGCAATTAAAACTTTCAAGATCTGTATCCATTAGGATGCAATGCATATTAGAACTTGAAGGGTTAGAAAAGTCATTTAAATTATCATTTATCTGTTTAAAATGAAAAGATAAAGCATTTAAAGCTTCCAACTTTTGAATATCACTTTTTGCATTCCAAAGGTTGTCTAAAATGCATTTTTGTGATCTGTCTAAACCTTCTATATCTTTATGAATCCAAAATGACAGATTACTTTTAGGAAATACTGGAAGAGTAAATTTCCCAAACTTAATCCGTTTTTGCTCCATTTGTAGATAAAATTCAGAATTTAGTACCTCTTTTGAAACGTAAATAAGAGATCTAATGAGTTTATCTTTAATATACCAAATTTGAAAATATATAGAATTGATAAGGGGCAAATGATTATGAATAAGAATATTTAAAGGAGTTTTTGGATTTTTTTAAATCAAATTTATTGATTTATATGAGCATGCACAAATACCATCACAATCTTTTTTATCATCTAATTCTTCTTCTTGACTTGACTCTTCACTTGATATTTCTTGTGTTATCAATATTTGATTATCTTCTTCTGATTCATAATTTTCACTTGATTCTTCATTTTCTTTATCAATCATTAATCCTATCATTAAATTTTTAAGTTTATCACTTATTTCTAATGAATTGATCTTGTTTTCTAATTGACAATATTTTGAGTAATGACCTACTTTTCCACATTTATAACATGTGGGTGTTTTCTTTTTTAAAATTGATTTACTTGAAGATTTTGATTTATTAGGATTAAATTTTACAAACTTCTTTGGAAATTTTGACTATGTTAAGGGTTTTTTACCTTTTATATTAATTTATTTATTTTTTTCTTTTTAAAGAGGCTATTATTGTATCATAACCATAATATGAACAAAATTTTCCTAATTCCTTTTTACTATCTTGTTTTTCTTTTTTCATTTGACTCTTTAATTTGAGATCTATACAAAGGGCTAAACCTTCATTATTGATGAATGTAATTAATTCTCCATATGTTAATGACTCATAGGAAATTCATCTATTATGAATATTTCTTATTCTTTGTCTAACCTTTTCTACAAATAAAGTGGGTAAACCAGATATAAATTTTTCTTTCCAATAATGACTTCCACAATCATGTCTTGACATAACTTTGACTAAAAACATATCTTTATACCACTTGAAATCTTGAAGTTTTGGACAACTAAGATTATTAAGGATTTTAGAAGTTCTTTCTTGAAAATAGACTGGATCGCCTATGAAATGTTTTGTTATTGCAAATATTAATGTATTGACAAAATTTCTTCATAAGATTGGACTGATGTTCCTTCTTTTTTTATTATTGTCTTTTTTGCATTTAATATATATTCTCTATCATTTTGACTCAAATAATGATCCCACCAACCTTTAAGTAAACCAGTGAATCCTATAACTAAGGCACCGACAGCATGAAAATCGGAATTACTAGTCTTGATTCTATAAGCATTAGCAGCCATCATCATTTCATGAAGTAAATTAATTTACTTATAAGTATTGTTTTTATCAGTGTTATGGGTAATTTCAACTAAATTGGTGTCCACCAAGATGAACTCATCAAATTGACAAGTTTTCAAAGGATCATTGGAATTGAAGGTGACTCCTTGAGGAAAGACATAAGGAAGAATTTTAGAAATTTCTTCATAATTGTACTCTGGCTCAATGAAAGAAATTTCTAGGGTTTTGGGTTTTTTGACATATTGACTAATTGAAAAAAAGAAGGAGAAGGTAGTGTTGAAATAGTGCTAGGACTAGATTGAATTTGAACAGGAATATTTTTAGAGTTTGATTTAGAAGCTTGAATAAAACTTTTTGAAGGTTTAAGAGGAGGAAAATCTGGACTCAGAACTTGAAAGGAATTTGATGTTTGTAATGGAAAAGTAAGACTAATGTTTTGAAAATTTGAAATCATTGCATATGAAGCTTTTGTTTTCTTGGATGATGAAGGAAGTTGGGCCTAACAGGAGTACCCATTAGGATGGAAGAGGATCCTTACCCTGCAAAAACTCTCAAGTAAGGAAGTCAGGTAGGGAATTCAACTCGTCTTTGATAAATTCAATTTCAAAATCAAAATTTAAAAGTAAAGCTTGCCATCTTGCAAAAATTTGTTTTGAAACTAATTTTTTAACATCCTTTTTGTAAAATATCTTTTGCAGCTTTGCAATCAATTTTTAAAAGAAATTTTTTATTTATCAAATCACTTTGAAACTTTGAAATACATAAAACTATGGATAAAACTTCTTTTTTGATAGTTGAATAATTTATTTGAGTGCCCAACCAGATCCCTGAATGATATCTAACTATATGCACTTGATTGTTATATTCTTGCTTTAATATGCCTCCATATCCTAAATTTGATGCATCTAATTCTACAATGAGCAATGCATTTTGATGAGGGGTGTTAATGCATGGTAAATGTTTGACTCTTTGTTTAATTTCTTTGACCAAATTGGTATGATGCTCAGTCCATGCAAATGCATTTTTCCTAAGTCTTTTATATAAAGGTTCACAAATGATTCTCAAATCTTTGAAGTAATCAGAAACATAATTTAAACAACCTAGAAATCTTTGCAATTGTTTTTTATGTTTTATTTCATTAGAAAATTTGTCAGCAAATTCTATTGACCTTTGAATCGGTTTTGTCTTTCCTTGAAAAATTTCATGTCCTAAAAATCTAATCTTTGTTTGAAATAAATTCATTTTTGGAACAGAACAAGCCATTCCATTTGCTTTAATGACATTGAAAAACTTTTTTAAATGAATAAAATGTTTTTCTAATGAATCAAAAAATATTAAAACATCATCAATGTGTACAATTGTGAACTGCAAATAAGGGTTAAAAATATCATTTATAATATTTTGAAATTCAAAAAGGGCATTTTTGAGACCAAAAGGCATGACATTCCATTCATAATGACCAAAAGGGACAGTAAAAACAGTTTTGTATCTATCTTTTTCTTTGATTTGAACCTGCCCAAATCTAGATTTCATATCAAATTTTGAATAAATTAAAGAACTATGAAGTCTTTTGAGTAAATCTTGCTTGTTAGGAATGAGGTATCTTATCCATTGTAATACTTTATTTAAAAGTTTATAATTAATGACTAATCTAGGTGCACCTCTTTCTATTTCAGCAGCATTTTGAACATAAAAAATGGCATAACTCCAAGGAGATTTTGAGGGTTTGATTAATTTCTTATTTATTAACGAATCAATTTCTTGTTTACAATATTCTAAAAGTTTTTCATTCATTTGAATAGATCTAGCCTTAGTGGGAATTTTATACTCATCAAAATTTTGAATGTAGGGCAAACTTATCTCATGTTTCTTTTTGGACCAAAAAGCATTTGGAATATCAAAACAATTTTTTTTTTTTTTTTTTTTTTTTGAAAAAGATCTTGAATCTCTTTTGTTTTCTTTTGAACTTTATCTTCTAGAAGTTGTTCTTCTACCTTTTTATATTGAATTTCTTTTGATAGAAAATTTATATGAGCTTGTTTTCTTTGAATTAAAACTAAGTTAATTACTTAATTATAAAAAATATAAATAATTTTAAAAAATAATATTATATTACAATATTTTATCTATTAATATAATATATTTAATTTATTTATTCATAAATATTATTTATTAATTAATATCATATTTTAAATTTATCATTTTATATCTTATTTTAATTATTTTTAAGTTATTTATAAATTATTAAGGCAAATAATTTATCATCAAACTATTATTTTTTAATAATAAATATATATTGACAACTCCTAAATTTAATTTCAACAATTTCATTGGTAAAAAAATATTTCGTTCATTAATTACCTTTAGAAATGTTATCTCTTTGGATTTGAGGGGCTCCACCTATACTACGTCTTAATTTAATGTTTAAATAATTATTAATAATAAATAAAATGAGAATTCAAAATTCTTATTAAAAAAAGATCAATTGATTGGGAATGATAAGGAGATATGATACCAATTATTATTAATTATTAGAAATTAATAATTGAAATTATTCTTTAAAAATTAAATTATTAATATTTTAGAAATTTGATTTTTAGAATTATCATAACAAATTTCAATTTTACAATAGTGATTGGCAAAAAGGTAAAAAGGAGATAAGTATGAACAATAAATTCACATGTGAGCTTTTATAGATTTGTTATTTTGATAAAAAAAAATTCAAATATTAAATTATTTTATATGGATTTATTTGGATTACCATAATAAATTTTGAGTTAAAAGAATTTACTTGAAGTTATAATAGATAGAAAATTGCAAATAATCATAACAAATAAATTTATATGTGAGTTTCAAAATAATAAACTCCAAAGGTAAAATAAATCTTTCTAAATATTAAAAATATTGATATTCTATGAAGTTGGAATTTAGAGTTACGAGAAAAAAGAAAAGAAAGTAAAAGTTTTCATTTTTACGATAAAATAAATGCAGGCTGCATTTAAATAATTAAGTAACATCAATTACGTGTTGTATCCCTAGTAAGTAGAAAAAACAAATGATTAAAAACATATACCAAGCGAGAATCTCTTATCTTTGCTGCCTCAAAGTCCATCATTAATTCTCCCCTTGTGGTTATTGTTGTTCACTAGCACATATAACGTTTAAGGCTTTTGCAGTCCTTTTCAGCCTTTTTTTGAGTGATCATTTTAGGTTTTATAGTTAATTATAATGTTGAATTGTTCATATGTTCATGGCTAATTCAAATATCAAATAAAAAGAAAAAATGTAATTAGTTAGACAAAATACAGCACTGTTACAATTCAAATCACAATATATAACTGCTGCACAAACTGGAAATTTTTTAGGACCACTTTGTTTGATTGCATTGAAAATTTTCTAATGTTGGTTAAAAGACTCATTCCAAACTTAAACCAAAACGAAGTAAAAAAACAAGGAAAACAAGAAATTTAAAATTGGAACAAGACACTCACAAGCATGAGAGAGCACTATCCTTAAAATAGATTCATCCTCCTCAAAGAGTAATCTCAATGCAGCAAGGATATGATGTCCTACCTTCAAGATTCAACCGTTAAAACCTTGTCTAAGGTACACTTCTTGGACAAGTTGCAGTACAACTCAGGCAATAGTAAAGATTGAGACTTTGAAAATCCTCCAAAAGATCCTTGAAAAAAGGTCAGCTACAACAACAAGAAGGCTAAAAAGACTTAGGACTTGTTTGGGAAGTGTTTTTAAAAACAATTCTAAAAAATAGTTTTTGAAAACAATTTCCAATAACAGTTTTTTGTGTTTTTAAAAACAAAATTGTATTTGGAAACTAAATTTTAAAACATAGTTTTTTGTTAAAAAAAATGTTTGTTTGAGTTAATAAAAACAATTTTATAGGACAACTAAAATAAAAAACCTTATTAAGAAATTGTTTTTTTAAATTGAATGTTTTCTATTATTAACTTGATGTTATAAATAAATAAATAAACATTAGATTTATATTTCATTAAATAAAAAAACTTGTATTCATTTTTTAAATTACTTGCATAATTTTTCATTTTTTTTCTACAATTGTTAACTATATATTTACACTTTAATCATTAGTTAGCCTAAAATGCAAATCATGGTAGCAAAAATAACTACTCCGTGAAGCCCCATTCAATGAAAAATCATTCTTTCATTTTTTTTTTAAAATAAATAAAAATTGGAGTGCTTGCAAAGGCCTCATCAAATAGTGATGGCTTCAAAGCTATGGAGAAGGTAAGTAGAAGAAGCCTTCTTCAACCTTCTTCCAACAAATCTCTGCATTTCATCAACCCTACCATCCAAAACACCCAATACAAGGTTCAAGATACCCATTTCTTCACCCATTTTAGTTATTCTAATCGGGTATTTTTTTTTTCCCCTCGCGCTCTGGAAAGCGACAACTAAAATCAACTTTGTTGAAGCCTCGCGCCACCGGGACCACTGCAGTTTCCAGATGGACGCGCCTTTTCAACTGAAGATAATACCTGCTTCAATCAACCTGCAAAAGACATCCAGACAGGGGGTCCGGATACACCCTCCGATGGTTTTGTTAGCCTCATTTCTCATATTTAGTCTATCCTCTTTTTGAGTAAGAAAGTTCACCTTCTTTCACTGTATGAGGGCCTTTTATAGTGTCAAAAGCTCTGTCCCCTTTAATGGTGGGAAGACTTTTTGGCTCGTCATGATGGTGCTAAGGTGGTGGCAGAGCCATCATTGTCCTCCAGGCGGCTGTCAGAAATTGTGGGAGGGATGACTTATCGTCATCTCTGTCTTTTCGCTTTGCAGGCGGCGAGGTGTAGGCTGTGACAATTTGCCTGAAGTGACTCAAGAGAGTCCCGTCGAGCATGCTTCTGGCAGTGTAGACAATGATGGCCTACGTTTCGCGGCCAAGGATTTTGGTTAAGATGTTAGCGCTGGGTCCGGAAAATACATCCGGACAAGAGAATGGGGTAGTCCGGATGACGAGTTTAAGAATGTCGTATGCCCCCCCCCCCCCCGAGGGAATCCGGACAGAGAGTTGATGTGCCACGTGTCCCATGGACGAATGCTCTGCGGGGTTGCCATGTGTGCGTTTGGGAGTGGTCCCTACAATGCCCCCTTTTTAACCTGGCTATTTTGCCCGAGCAGAAAAGGCAGGTTATAAATGATGCCTTTAGCCCCTTCGTTTCTTTTTGGGGTTTACGTGACACGTGGCGCTGAGGAATGAGAGGTATTTGTGGCAAGCTGCCGTCCTTGGGATGATTTCCAAGCAGCATGTCATTTCGATAGCAGCGCAGTTGGGCGCCTAGTCGTTTGGAGCACCGAGGAGTCGCATCCCATAAATAGGGAATCCAGCCCCTACAGCTGCATTTTTCCTTCTGCTTCTTTGTTCATCTAGTTAGTGACTGAGCGTCGCCTTCTAGGGTTTCTATCAACGGTATTCCTTTTGCGACTTCTCGACCGGTGCATTTGGGCGACTGTATCTTGGCTTTCGTTGCAGTTGTAAGCTTGTGCCAGGTATGTTTTCTATTTCTATCCTTTCATCTTCAGCTTCTTGTTTCTTCGATTTTTCTTGGCTTGTTGGGTATTTTGTTTGTGATTGAGGGTTAGAGGTAATGTTTGGGGGTTTTTGGGGGAGGGGGGGATTTGCTTTGTTTTGAGCCCACTATAGCTTCTGTTGCCCCCCTATTGCCTTTGTGAATGGCTGAATCCCGTTTTGGGTAGAGTTAGGGGTTGGGCTTGGGGAGTTTGGTTATTTTAAGCCTTCTGGGGCGCTGTTCTCAGGGTTGTGGGGTCCTGTAACTCTGTTTTGACTGTTGGCATTTCGCCATGTAGGTTTTGTCTCGGCCCCACACTCCACCATGCCTGCGAAAAAAAATGTAGCTTTGTCCAGCGCGGTTGGGCCTAGTGGGAAAAGTGCATCCGAGCAATCCTACTCGGGGAAGCCCACTGACAAGCTAAACGAGAGGGAGTTCCGTGAGCGTTTTTGCTTCCCGAACAGCATCTCTGTTCAGCTAGTGGATGGGGCTGCTATGATCACAGAGAAAGCCACAAACCACACTATTTATTTTTCCAAGGAGCAATTCAATGTGGACTCCCTTTTCCTCTTCCATCTCTCTTCAAAGAATTCCTCCACTACACTCAGATTCCTCCAGCTTACGTCCATCCCAATATTGTCTGAGTGCTGATGGAGTGCAGCATCCTAAATATGTTGTTCAACTTGGATCTCTCCCTACTGGAGGTCCTCTTTGTTTACACCATCAAGAATGGGAAAAAAGATATTTTCAGCATGTTTGCCCATATCCCGTCCCTTCAATTGGTGACCAACCTTCCGGATTCGAACAAATGGGGAGCCAAAGGGCACGTACTGGTCAGGGGTCCCTGAGCTGATCTGTCGGAGCATCTGGAAAGGGAGTTCTCCCCTAACTATTCGCTAAAGCTTTCAGGTAGGAAAACTCTTGGTGTTTGTCACGTGTCGGTTACTGACTCTTAACTTAGTGTTATCAGATGACTATCCTCTTTTGTTTTGGCTAACGCAGGTACACATGAGAGGGGTCGCTTGGTCGAGTGGGTGGAGAAGGCTTCTTTCGACCGTTTAAACAGGCTGTTCGAGATCACTTCTGTCGAGAGGCACTACTAGACACTCCTTACTGCTTGGAACCTTTTGGCGATCGTCTGGGAACCTCAGCCATACATCCTCAACATCCTCCCCAGGCGGTTACCTAAGGTTGTGGTGCCAGGGGAACATTTTGTGTTGAAGGATCTGTCCTTTTATGAAAGGGCCCGCAAAGCTGACGCAAAGGCGTGCCAGGAGCACCTTGACCAGTGGGAGAAGAAGAGACAGGAGGGGACATTGAGAAAAACACCTGGTGAGAAAGGGCCTGGCGAGAAAGGACGCGGCTCTTCTCCTGCAGTCCGCCCTCCGGCTGCAAAAAAGAAAAAGAAAACCATTGCGTAGGTTCTCCAGATTGTGTCCCCGGCTCCTGATCTTTCATCTTCATTTTCAGACTCCGCTTCCAGTCGACCGGATAACCCTGCCCCGGTGCTTGAGGATACTTCTAGCTCCCCGCAACTTGAGACTTTCCATCCGAGGTCTAGCCCTTCCCAGCCCCAATTGAACTTTGTTGGCCCGAGAGTCGTGCATGAGCCAGAGGAAGAGAGAGACATGAACAATCTCAGAGCCGGGTTTTTGCAAAAGCACCGTAAGCGGTTGTACGATCCTATCAATATTGCCCCTCCCCCAGCCAAGAGGGTCTGCCCGGAGAGATCTAAGGAGGATCCGACGACAGAGGTCCCTTCGTCAACTACGTCCCATCCGGACGAGGCGAGTCCTAGCGCGGCGATAGCGACTCAGCCAGATGTTACAGGGCTTAGCGCAGCGGCCGTTGTTCAACCGGATGTAGCTGCCCCAGCAACGTCCCGTCTGCAGTGGAGGCTCGTGGGACGGAGTGGGGTCCGGAGGCTGCGGTCGACGAGGAGGCTCCGGACCAGAAGAGTAGTCCTATTGCTGCGGTTCCTCAAAGCTGGGAGGAAATGATGGAGATGTTGAAGGGAGTGTCGTGTTTCACGGATGCGGAGGCTCTTTCCATGAGGATGTCTGACTTCTTCCCATTTACCAAGCGGGTCTCTGTGAACATGGGTGGTGACCCTCCTACCTTTGTCAAGGCCCGTCTTCCTTTTGGCACCTCCTGAGTCTGTCGTGTCTTGCATTCAGCATATGCAGGAATGGACGATCCCCGAGACTACAGAAGTGGTAATCCTTTCTTTGCTGCTTTCTCCTTCTTCCTTAGAAATTCTTATTCCGTTGCCTGGTATTATCTTTTGTTATTGTTGTTCTGCCCAGGTTGTGGTCGGCATCCGCTATATGATGCATACGCGCGAACAGCTTTTCAAGCGGCTGGAAGTGGCAGAGGCTATGCGCGCCTTCATCTCCTACCATTTGGGCGACATTGAGGAGATGCGCTCGTAGTTAGAAATAGTGGAAGGTGACTTGGCCACTGCTTAGAAGGCTGTAGCGGATGAGGCGGAGGAGCTGAATCTGGTTGAGGAGGAGAAGGGGGCTATTTGGGCTGAGGCGGACCTGCTGAAGGGGGAAAAGGAAGCCCTGGAGGGTCAAGTCAAGGGGGTGGAGCAAGAGAATTCTCAACTCAAAAAGGAGGTGGATGAACTCCGGGCTAGTCTTGCAGCTTAGAAGAAAGAAACGGAGGGCCTGCAAGCGGGCTTAGTTGCTCAAAAGAAGGAGATGGAGGCCAGATTTTCCGCTCAGAAGAAACAACTGGAGATAGAATATCAGAGACAGGTAGACGAGATGTATTTCTTCGGCTATCGTTGCTGCATGAAGAAGAATGGCATTATGCACGATATTTCTTCTCTCCCTTCTGATGATGAGGATGCGATCCCCGGAGGCCCTCCCCGATGAGATTTCTTTGTGTGCAATCCTCCTTATATCTTTTCTCTTTGTTTTGCCGTATGTGGTGCGGCCAATTTTGTAAAGACAATTTTTCAGTCATTTATAAATACTTATACTTCCTCGCTTTCCTTCACCCTTTGTTTCTCTTTACTGATAATATTGCTTAAGGTTAGATACATTCCATGGACGGAGTAACGGGGTTCCATCTAACTTTTATAGGTGATAAGCCCTGCTTTCACCTGCTTTAGTGATGATATAAGAGTCTTCCCAATTTGCTTGGAACTTCCCGACTCCTCTTTCGGTGATATTTTCAAAAACTTTCTTGAAGACAAGTGTTCCTATCTTGAAGACCCAGGGTCGTGCCTTGCGGTTGTAGTGAGCAGCCGCTCTTTGTTGGTAGTCAACCATCTGGATGGACGCATTTTCTCTTACTTCATCCACCCAGTCTAGGTTTCTTCCTAGTTCCGTACTTTCATCACTCTGTCCTCGCACAACAGTCCGAATTGTGGGCAAACCTATTTCCGTGGGGATGACTGCATCCATGCCGTATGTAAGGGCGAAGGGAGTGTTTCCCGTGGGTCGCCCAAGCGTGGTCCGATAGGCCTATAAAACGCTGGGTAGTTCCTCTACCCACTTTCCTTTGGCTCACTTCAGCCTCTTCTTTAAGGCAGTCAACAAGGTTTTGTTTGTCGCTTCTGCCTGCCCATTACTCTGGGGGTAGCGTGGTGTGGAGTACAAATTTTGGATTTTGAGCTCCGAGCAGAAATTCCGGAAGGCAATGTTGTCAAACTGTGGACCGTTGTCAACTATGATTGCTTGAGGGATTCCAAACTGGCAAATGATGTTCTTTCAAATGAATTTGGTGACATCTTTGTCCTTGATGCTAGCATATGCTTCTGTTTTTACCCATTTACTGAAGTAGTCCATGGCAACGAGCAGGAATTTCTTCTAGGCAACTGTGATTGGTAAAGGTCCCACTATGTCCATCCCCCACTACGCAAACAGCCAAGGGCTGGAACTCGGCTTCAACGTTTCAGATGGCGCATGCGGTATGGGTGCATGTCTTTGGCATTTGTCACACTTCTTGACATAAGCCACCGCGTCTCTCTTCATAGTGGGCCAATAGTACTCTTGTGAGTGCGCTCGATGCGCCAAAGATCGTCCTCCGGAGTGATTGCTGCATACACCCTCGTATAACTCAGCTAATACGTATTAGGCTTCTAAGCGGTCTAGGCACCTAAGGTAGGGGCCTGTGAAAGATCGCTTATAAAGGTGCTCTTCGATCAAGGCGAAACGGGCAACTTGTACCCGGATCTTATACGCTTGCTTAGGTTCATCAGGTAGAAAGCCTGTTCGGAGGTACTCTGCTATGACCTTCGTCCACTCTTGGCCCTTTTCTTGGCTTTCTTTAATAGTATTGCAAGTGGATGCTTCTGTGATGGAGGGATTAGTCTACATGTATATGGGCAATAGTATGGCCTCTTTGATGGGAAGTGAGGCAGCTATTCCTGCCAGGGCATCGGCACATACGTTGTCAGCCCGTGGGATTTTTTTCGATCCCTATGTCGAGAGTCATGAGTTGCCAGTAGTGCATGATATGGTCAAACGGATCGCTAAACCCGTCATACGTAGAAAATTTTGGCACGAGAAATCCCCTTGGGAGATCATAATGGATAATATATGAGCTAAAAGGCATGGAGAGCATGTCATCCAACCGCTTGCTAATGGAACCTGGGGGTGGTTCATTTGATGAGTTACTTCCAGCTTGTCCTACCGCTTGGTGCAGGGGGTTGTTCCGGACGGTGGGTGCGACTGGGGGGTTGGGATACGTTTCCCAGGTTACGGCCATCGACGGCCTCTCCTTACCAAGCTCCTGTGGTCCTAACCTTGCTCGCATTGCGTCTAACAACTGGGGTCTTTTATCACGCTATCTCTTTGATGAGAGACGGGTAAAGTTTGAGCTTTCATCTTGTGGAGCATGATACGTGGGCATGGGTCATTCCCGAGATTTCTCATCGCGCATATCAGGGATGACCCCTGTAGTTCCAAGAGACACTAGCTCTAGGTCAGGCCTAGAATTCGCTCCTTGGCCTCTCGGTCGTTGGTCGTGAGGAGGTCCCAAGGACAAAACCTGGATGCGTAACACCGCGTTTTCTTCTCTAAGTCTCGTTGTTTCCTGGAGAAGGGCTTGCATTTGTTGCTCGCTCTCCAACTGTCGCCTTTCCATGGTTTTGCGCCATTTGAAATAGCCTTCGTCTCCTCTGGCTGACGAACGGCTCCTAGAAGGTGTGGACATCTTTGCCATTGCTACGGTTCCCACAGACAGTGCCAATGTTGAAGCCTCGCGTCATCGAGGCCACTGCAGTTTCCAGATGGACGCGCCTTTTCAACTGAAGATAATACCTGCAAAAGACGTCCGGACAGGGGGTCTGGACACACCCTCTGATGGTTTTGTTAGCCTCCTTTCTCATATTTAGTCTATCCTCTTTTTAAGTAAGAAAGCTTACCTTCTTTCACTGTATGAGGGTCTTTTATAGTGTCAGAAGTTCTGTTCCCTTTAATGGTGGGAAGACTTTTTGGCTCGTCATGATGGTGCTGAGGTGGTGGTAGAGCCATCATTGTCCTACAGGCGGCTGTCAGAAATTGCGGGAGTGATGAATTGTCGTCATCCCTGTCTTTTCGCTCTGCAGGCGGCGGGGTGTAGGCTATGATAGGTTGCCTGAAGTGACTCAAGAGAGTCCCGTCGAGCATGCTTCTGGCAGTGTAAACAATGATGGCCTGCGTTTCGTGGCCAAGGCTTTTGGTTAAGACGCTAGCGTTGGGTCCGGACAATACGTCCGGACAAGAGAGTGGGATCATCCGGATGACGAGTTTAAGAATGCTGTATGCCCCCCTGAGGGAATCCGGACAGAGAGTTTATGTGCCACGTGTCCCATGGAGGAATGCTCCGCGGGGTTGCCACGTGTGCGTTTGGAGGTGGTCCCTACAAACTTTATTATCGTCATTCCTTTGGTGGCCCATGCACATTGATGTGATAAAGATAAAAGATAATTAACTAATCTTGGCATATTTCAAGTTAATTTTACAGCATTTATGTATAATATATATATATAACATAATCTCCGGCAAAGCTCATACCCAAATTCGTCCCCATTTTGAAAAACAGAGAAGAAATGGATCACAAAAGAGATGAAGAGAATGGTTTGGATGGAAACTACAATTCAGAAGTGGAAACTGAACACATGAAGAAGATGGAGAAGGAGAACCAAGAAGAAAAAGAAGAAGAAGAAGAAGAGATGTCGGTGGAGCGGATTTTTGAAGGCAAGGAAGTACCATCATGGAGAGAACAGCTGACAGTGAGGGCCTTCGTGGTGAGCTTCATACTGTCAGTGCTCTTCACCTTCATAGTGATGAAACTCAACCTCACCACTGGTATCATCCCTTCCCTCAACGTCTCTGCGGGGCTCTTGGGTTTCTTCTTCGTCTCGGTTTGGACAAAGTTTCTTGACAAGTCTGGGCTCCTGAAGCAGCCCTTCACTCGACAAGAGAACACTGTTATCCAGACTTGCGTCGTGGCCTCCTCTGGCATCGCCTTCAGCGGTTTGTCTTTCCTTTGCCTTTCCCTAACACTACCATTATTTTATGTTTGGCTACAAAAAAAAAAATACAGAAAAAAAAAATTTCTTCATAAAAGATTGAAAATTTTGATGTAAAATTATTGTTTAATAATTTAATTTTTAAGAAACTATATTAATATAAAATTAATAATTTTTCAATTTTTATTTTCTCAATTTGCAGGTTTTTTATGGTTTAAATGTTTTTTTTTTTTTTTTCCTTCTGTTTTTGACTCTGGAATGTTTTACACCCCACACAGTCAAACGTAAAATTTTTATTTTCCCACTTTTCGTATGTGCAGCTTATTATACCAAAACAAACAGAGCTTGGAAGAAAAATAGCAATTCCAAAAATATGGTAACCCTTCAGTAGCTGGGCTTAACGTTGCAATATTTAAATGCAAATTCTACCTTTTATCTCCTTTTTTGTTCCCCAAAATCAATGTGTATGCGTCATATCATCTGTATTCCTAAAAATTACTAATTTTCTGCACATCAAGGTCTGGTCTCCAGAAAATAAGAACAGCAAAAAGCAAAAAAATGTATAAGACCTTTTCACGGTCACTTTAACCTGCAACACAAAGAAAAATTAAGAATGTCAAAATTTCTTAATCATTTCTAAACGAACTGGACCATTTACTATTCATTAAAGGGAGAGTTTGGTCCTTTCCCCCACAACAAGGGGGTGTAGCTTGAGGGGACCATACAACACTAGCTTCCCACAGATAACGGAAGCTGGCTATATCCACCCCCACATGTGTAACTCAGTTGATAGGGCCATCGACAATCTCCACCACAATATGGTGAAGACATTAGAACAAATTGCGACGTATACTAGTATTGCATCCAAGAGGTGGCTAAGTGAGCCAATTTAATGCAAGCTAACAGAAGGGCCATTTATTTCTAGTCTTTTCAAGGTTCGGCTGATAAGATATTTAGAAACAGTACCATTTTATTTTGGAATTATTTAAACTTTTAATTTTTTTTTATTGTTTTGGGCATATGGAGTGATTTGCCACACCACATGTACATATCTCTTAAGTCTTAACACCCTTTTGTACTGTATTTTCATATGCACCCACGTGCCATAGGATAAGAGTGCAAGAAGGGCCCAATCATCCAAAAATAACTTTTAAAAATAGCAGCTACTATGTAGTGGTCTAAAAATTGTTTAAGTGGGAATCTGTATATTCTTAAAATTATATTTTATTTTATTTATTTTATTTTTGTTTTTTGTTTTCTTATGTTCCTAATAAAAAATTATATATACAAGTGATCCGGTTGACATGGCATAATGAATTGAAAAAGTAGGGGTGAAATTTGAATTGATTAGTTGAACCCAACTTGAACCCAACATGATGTTTAACGGGGCTTAAACAAATATTTTTAATACCCGAATTAAACTTGAATTATGTTTTCTCAACCCAAACTCACCTTTAGTTGGATTGGGGTTAATATTTGAACAACTCGAACTTAATTTGATCCCGATTTAATGTTTTATAATATTTATATTATTTATATCATATATAATAATATTCATTTAAAAAAAATTAAAGAAAAATATCAAATTATTATGATATACTTTTTTAATTTTTTAGAAAGATATATAAATTTATTTTTATTTTTTATGATTATCTTGAAATTGTGTTATTTATTATTTAAATTTTGGTATAAATATATAGATTTTTTTTTAATAAAAAATCACTATAGATGGATTTTGAATCGTGCAATCCAATTAACTTAACTAATTCGAGTCTAACCCAATTAATTCGAGTCTATACCCAATCAATTTGAATCTAACCCAATCAACCCGAATTTAACATGAGTTTAGAAAAATGAGGTTGAATTGAGTTTGAGTTGAATACCTCGAGTTAAAAGTCAAGTTGGCTTGAGCTTGGGCTAATTATTTCTTAATTTGTGTTGGCCTTAGTTTAACCAACAACCTGCCCAAATTACAACTCTATGAAAAAAGTAACTAATTTTCTATACAAGTCAAGGGATTCTTAACAAAAGATACATTAAATTCTTAACAAGGGTTGCCAAACTTCTTAACTAGGCCAAACCCTTTTACTTCATTTGTTAAACTTGTTTCTATTTTAGTATTTTTTTTTCTTTCTTCCTTTTTCTTAAAAAAAATGATCTATTATGCAATGAGATTGTGTTGTGAATAGGAATAGAGACGAATCAAAATACCAAATACAAAAGAGAGGAATGAAAGTAGAATAATTTTATCTTTTTATTCTTATTTCTAATATACAATCCAAATGTAGTAGCAGTGAATAAAAAAATGAAATATATTTTTCATTTCTATTTCCTGTTCTCATATATTGAATGCACCCAAAAAGGAAGCCGGGTAGCTCAACAAGCAATTAATTTTGTAAGCCACTTGTTGTATAGGATAATTAATACCAAAATAATAAGCAAATGTGAAGATTATTAGACCTATGTGTATATATATAAATGTTGAATGTCTTGATTTATTGTGTATAAATAGGAGGTTTTGGAAGCTACCTTTTCGGAATGAGTCAAGCTATTGCTAAACAATCTGAAAATGCTGGAGGCAACGAGGAATATAAGAACCCAACAGTAGCATGGATGATTGGCTTTCTCTTTGTTGTTAGCTTTCTTGGCCTCTTTTCTGTCGTGCCTCTTCGAAAGGTTTGTCCTCCAAACTCACACTCAATAACCAAGAAAATTTACTGAATTTAACTACTTGTAGGATATGCATCGACATTTAGAGTCTATTTGATAGTTTTCTAGGAAACACTTTTAGCATTTTTATCACTTAGAAAATTTTATTTTTAAAATATTAAAAAGGTTAGAAATACTTTTTAAAATCACTATTAAACATACTTTTAATTTTTCTCAAACTAAATATAGAAAGGGAGTTAGTCTGCAATCTTGATTTGTATAGTATGTTATTGGTTTCAGATCATGATTGTAGACTTCAAATTGACATACCCAAGTGGTACTGCAACTGCTCATCTCATCAACAGTTTCCACACTCCTCAAGGAGCCAAGTTGGCAAAGTAAGGCGCTACATGGTTTGATATCCCTTAAGATATCTAGATAGAAAATAGGCATATGAAAATTTGTGGATTCTCATTAATTGTTTCTTGTATTTGATGGTTGTAGGAAACAAGTTAGAGCATTGGGCAAGTACTTCTCCTTCAGCTTCTTGTGGGGTTTCTTCCAATGGTTTTTTGCTGCTGGAGACAATTGCGGATTTGCAGGCTTCCCCACGTTTGGACTTAAAGCATACAAATACAAGTATGCAAGTGTAGCACCCTTCTAAGATAGCATTAATAATTGGTGTTGATGCATGTTAATTAGTGAACAAAAGTTATAACAAGTTATTGAAATTGTAGAATGTAGCAAAGATTTTACATTAAATAACCTCAATGTGCCATGATATAGGCATTAACTTGTTGATAAGAATTCCATGTTAAGCAACCTACTTATAATGAGTTTCAATTCATTTTGTGACTGACAGTGCTTGTTTTGATAATTACAGGTTTTTCTTTGATTTCTCGGCAACTTATGTTGGAGTGGGGATGATTTGTCCGTATATAGTAAACATATCGCTGCTGGTTGGAGGAATTCTTTCTTGGGGACTTATGTGGCCGCTTATAGAAACTAGAAAGGGTGATTGGTACCCTGCAGACCTTCCCTCAAGCAACATTCATGGTCTTCAAGGTTACAAGGTCATTATCTAGTAGAATGGCCATAGGGCCAGTATATCATAACCCCGTTACAGACTTCATTTATTTCTCACTAACATTATGTTATGTCCTAATGCAGATATTCATCGCCATTGCAACAATCCTAGGTGACGGGCTATATAACTTTTTCAAGGTACTGGGTCAAACTCTCTTGGGATTGTTTTACCAACTCCAATACAAAAATATGAGCGGTGTCCCACCCATTGAGGGTCGCTGCACTCCTAGGAGCTCATCTACTTCTTACAATGATACTCGTCGGACACAAGTTTTCCTCAAAGATCAAATTCCAACATCATTTGCTATTGGAGGGTACATTGCAATAGCTGCAATCTCCATGGCCACACTTCCTCACATATTTCCCCAACTCAAATGGTACTACATACTGGTTATCTATCTTGTTGCTCCTACCATGGCGTTTTGCAATGCATATGGGTGTGGGCTCACTGACTGGTCTCTTGCATCCACCTATGGGAAGCTTGCCATCTTTAGCATTGGAGCATGGGCTGGTGCTGCACATGGTGGAGTTATAGCAGGCCTGGCAGCCTGTGGAGTTATGATGAACATTGTATCAACCGCTTCCGACCTAATGCAGGATTTCAAGACTGGTTATCTAACCTTAGCTTCACCACGCTCAATGTTTGTGAGCCAATTCATTGGTACTGCAATGGGTTGTGTCATCTCCCCTTGTGTCTTTTGGCTGTTCTACAAGGCTTTTGATGACCTTGGGCAGAGTGGAAGTGAATACCCTGCTCCTTATGCTCTGGTCTACCACAACATGGCTGTTCTTGGGGTAGAGGGCATCTCCAATTTACCAAAGAACTGTTTCACGCTTTGTTGTGTGTTTTTTGGTGCAGCAATTCTGGTGAATTTGGTTAGGGATGCTGTAGGTCGAAAGAGGGCGCAGTTCATTCCAATCCCAATGGCAATGGCAATACCATTTTATCTGGGCCCTTACTTCGCCATTGATATGTGTGTTGGTAGCTTAATATTATTTATATGGCAAAGGATGAACAAAGCCAAGGCAGAAGCTTTTGGACCTGCAGTAGCTTCTGGCTTGATTTGTGGAGACGGAATATGGACTTTGCCTAGTTCAATTCTTGCTTTAGCAGGAGTAAAGCAACCAATTTGCATGAAGTTCCTGTCTAGGGCAACAAATGCCAGGGTTGACAAGTTCCTAGGGGCTTAAGACTTATCAAATTTTACCTATGAAGGATGATCTGTAAGGTTTATACTTGCAACTAGTTGTACCATGAATCTCTTTACTATTTTGTTTAGATGATGGCTAAGTTACTCCTAATACAGAATGTTTATGGCAATAGCTTTATCTTCTCTTTTCTATCCCATTAAAATCAAAGTTCTCATCAAACGCTATGGTACTAAAAATTCACTTTTTGGTACATACCAAAAGGTCGTACCCAATCTCGAATAATCAAATTATCAATACGGTTACTTTTATATCTCAAAATAGAAAATTAGTCTTAAAAAGTAAAACTAATTAAAATTGTTTTTTTTAATAATTAATTTATAGACATTTTATGGATGTTTTGTTTTTATTTTTTTATTTAAGCATTGTCTTTATAAGTATTATGCTAAATTGAGATATATTAAGGGTGTGTTTGGCACGCGGGAATGAGGAATGATAATTAATATTTTTTTCATTCCTCTTCCCTTTTAAATAAGAATGAATTTGGTAATTTCAATTCTTATATTTGGATGCATATAGAAATGTAAGATTAGAATAATAATTTGTTTTTATTTCAATTTAAGTAAAAAATGAGAATTGAAAATGAAAAAAATCTATACATATGGTGTAAAATGATTTTTAAATTTTAATTTTATTTTAAAAAATCTAACATTGTATATAGTTTTAAATAATTTTCATTTTTTTTGTTAAATAATAAAAACATATTTGGCCATGTGATTTTTTTTTTTAAAAAAAATAATTATTTATACGATTATTTGGTTGTAGTTATTTAAAAACAAAGTAAAATAGAAAATCGAAAATGAATTTCAAATCAAGTGAAACTTTGTATTGAATTTATTAATAAGTTAAATAATTTGAAAAAATAATTTAAAACCATATGTATGTAAAGGCTATAAAAAATAATAAACATAATTAATGTTATAAATTCTCTATTTTAAGAATAATTTGAAATTTAAAAAAGTGATTAATTAATTCTAGATTAAATAAAATAACTCAGAATATCATCTTCCTAGTTGAATAATAAATTTATGCATATAATAAAAAATTTGACTCATTTATACCTTAAAAAATAAAATTTTATTTATTTTTATATTCATTTAAAATAGAATAGCATTATTATTGTTTTTAACAAAATAAATTAATTATGCTTTTATAAGATACTAATATCTATATTTTTAGGATATTTATAAAATCATATAAATAGTATTAGAAATTGTTAATTTTTAATTTTATTATTTATTTTTAACAAAATAAATCAATTAATATTAGTATCTATATTTTTATAATATTTATAAAAAATATAATTTATAATTTTATTACATTATCAATACTTATATTTTATTGAAAAGTATTTATTTTTAATTATTTTTTATTTTTAATAAGACATAAATTAAATTTAGTTACATTATACAAATTGAATTTACAATTTTTTCTTTTTACAAAATCAAAATAAAAATTTATTTTTAAGAAGAACTTATCTAAAAAAGTCTTTAGTTTTTTAATTTTTTGAATAATATTTTTAAAAATAACTTGCACTAGGGAATTAAAATATCTCCTACTTAGGATGAATTGAAATCTTACTTTTAAGCGAGATTTCATTTGAATTGGAATGAGTTTTGATTTTTATTTCTATTATCATTGGAATCAAATAGAAAACTATCTTCACTTTTACATTTGATGAGGACAAAGTATGGATATATTTGCTTCTCCAAACTATGAATAAATTATTTGAGAAATTATAATATTTGTAGTTGAATTTTTTTTTTGAAATACTTCTAGGCTATGTTTAGTTCTAAGAAAATATTAAGAAAAGAAAAAAAAATAGTAAAGAAAATAATATTCTCATGTTGAAGAAAGTCAGATATAATTAAAATTAATAAGAAATTTATATATTTTAAAATTATTTAATCTTTATACAAAAGCGTTAAACATATTGAAGAAAATGAAAATAATTATTGATTTAAAATTTTTATTTTTATTTTCTTTCACTTTTTATTTCGTTATACTTTTCCTTTTTATTTTCTTTACTTCACATTTTTCCTCAAACATTCCCGGAACCAAACATAGTCTTAAAGTTAGGGACTTCTAGCACTTAAGTTCTCCCTAACATGACTATGGAAAGGATCATCTACCGAAAAATCTGCAATCCATGATTAATACTTGATATGAATGGGTTTTATATTTTTTAGATTGTGATTGGCTGCATATAGGTTTTCTTTAGAAAGTCGGTTTGGGTGTGGGTTTATATCTTAAAACAACTTCAAACACATCCATTAACTTTGAAATTTTAAAGAATCCAACTCTCTAGAAAACCTGGTTATTCTAATAATTTTTAATAATTACATATCATAAACATTTTATAATTTCTAAATTTTATATGCAAATTCACCATTAAAAATTATTTTGTTTATAAATTAAAAAAACATGCATGCATTTGGTCAGCCATGTCATTGTCAATAGAATCACTTTACTCTAATTGGCTGTACGTGGGATAACTTTTAATTGTATTTGGCTTTATATATGGGAAAGCTGAATTAGTGGAAAACATAAATTATAATTTTCAAAAAATAATATTTATAGCATAATTAAACATTTAATTATGGGTTACTCACCATCTACCCTAGAGAACACAGGGCATTTGCTACCCGGTTTTAATGGAGCTACACCGACTTTAGGTGACACTAGGGTCTGGACATATGACAGGTGAGCAAACGTACTCGGAATCATCAAATGCAAGGGGGCAATAGAAATCACTGAGCCCGATGGAGAAAGATCCATTTGCAACTGATCCGCTTCAACCATTGTGCCTCTCACACGGCACATATCAAATCACCTATACGAGCTGCCTGCTTACACAGGAGGAACTGGAACTACTAGAGAGCATGCTTAAGCGCAACAAGGACATCTTCGCTTGGACTCACTCAGACATGTCGAGGATTCATCCATCTATGGCCTCCCACAAACTTAACATCTCACCCACCTCGCGACCTATTCGGCAAAAGGTTCGACATTTCCATCCGGACAAGCAAAAAATCATCTAAGAAGAAATTGACAAATTATTGGTAGTAGGATTTATCAAAGAAGTCAAATATCCAAACTGGTAGGCGAACGTGGTAGTAGTTCCGAAGAATGATGGAAAGTGGTGAGTTTGTGTTGATTACACCAACCTAAATGACGTTTGTCTAAAGGATAGCTTTCCCTTACCCTAGATAGACCAGATAGTCAACGCCACAGTTGGGCATGAGATGCTTTCCTTTCTAAACACCTTCTTCGGATACCACCAAATCCCCATGTTCCAATCGGATGAGGAGAAGACAACATTGTTACACCACAAGGGTTATACCGTTACAAAGTCATGTCGTTCGAGCTCAAGAAGCTGATGCTACCTACCAGAGGCTAATGAAAAAATTTCAAGCCTGATCGCAACTAGGAGTCTACATGACGACGTAAAGGGAGTGAATAACTAGAGACACTGTCTATGCGACATACAACATGAAGTCAATCCAACTAAGTGTGCCGTCAGCACAAGGAAGTTCTAGGTTATGGCAACCAAAGAGGAATGAAACCGACTAAAGGAAATCATCTCGAAACACCATTCCAAACAACAAAAAGAGTTACAACGCCTAGGGTCATCTCATAGCTTGGACGTTCATATCCATCATAGCTAGGTTTTCTCACATCAAGGCAAGCAGTTGACTAGACAAATGTGAGCAGGCATTTGAGTAGTCACTTTTACTCTTTCTAATGACGAATTATTGTATTTTTTTTTTGTTGTGTTGTCTTGTTTCATCAGATACGAGACAAAGAGCAAAGGTCCGTCTACTACATGAGCAAGGCAATGGTAGGCGCTAAGACTCGATATTCCCAAGTAGAACAGACCGCCCTAGCACTAAAGGATGTCGCTCGAAAGCTTCGCCCATATTTTCAGGCTCACCAAGTGACCGTACTCACAAACCAACCACTCCGAGATACCCTGCACAAACCAAACCTATTCGGACGAATGTTGAAATGGGCCATAGAGTTGAGTGAGTGTGAAATCAAGTATTAGCCAAGGTTATCATTGAAAGGACAAGTTATGGTCGACTTTATAGTTGAACTTCTTAAAAAACAAGCACATTTGATTGATCGCCCTGGAGAGCAATGGTGGACACTTCATGTAAACGCTCGTCCAGAGTGTCCGAATTTGAAGTAGGTCTGATCCTACAATCACCAACTGGGGAACTAATGGAGCTAGCTATCCCTCTCAACTTTTTTGCCTCCAACAACGAAGTAGAATATGAAGCTTGTCCCAGTCAGGCTAGATTTAACTAGAATGTTGGTTGCAACCAAGTTGGAAATCAGAAGCGACTCTCAGCTAATTGTTAGACAGATTCAACTAGAATGTGAAGCAAATGATGAACGCATGGCTCGCTACCTCGCCATGATGGAAGATCGCTTGAAAATTTGGACAAGTAGGTCATTAAACGAGTACCACGAAAGGAGAACGTGAAGGCAAACGCACTGGCCGGAATAGATGTCACTCTTCCCATAAAAAAGGCAGTGATGCTACCTGTCTACCTCAAAGCCACACCCTCAATCACACCAGAACCAGTGTGTAGAACTAATGAAGCGAACTCAGGCTAGATGCATGACATCGTGAAATACCTCCAGACTGGGGAATTACCAGAATATGAGAAAGAAGCACACAGACTTCGCCTACAAGCAGCACGTTTCACGTTGATTAATGACCAACTCTATAGACGATCATTTGGAGGTCCATACCTAAAGTATTTGAGCGAGCTAGAAGCCAAATATGTCTTTGCTGAACTCTATGAAGGCGTATGCGGCAATTATCCAAGCAGATGAACTTTGGCACACTACGCCTACACGCAAGGGTACTACTGGCCCACCATGAAGCAGGATGTTTAAAGCTATGTTAAAAGCAGTGATCGATGGCAAACATAGCGGTGGACAAGGAAGGAAAAAAGACATGACCGATGGCAAACGCAGTGGCGGTGGATGTGCAGTGCGGGCAGGGAAACTCCAAAGCGGGAAAATGCCAAAAGGTGACCTAAAAAGTATAAAGTCCCTCTATTTATAAGGATCCAAAAACCCAAGTATTCCAAGTGACAAGCTGTCTGGAAACGTTTCCCAAAGCCAATTGAAAAGGTGTGCCGCTTGACAACCAGCCTTGATTGATGTGACTCGTCATTACAGTCCCAAATGACATGTGTTCCTAAGCGCCCAAATAACCTGAGAAGACAGATAATTCGTCCTACCTCAACTCGTCGGCTACCCGATCGAATAGAAGCAGATAGATTAAAGGGGCATCGTGGGGGGTTTCCCTCCACGTGTCCTCCCCCAAATCAAAACCCCTTAGTCTGTCCAAGGGAAGCAGATGATCCGTCTGAGATCAATTTATTTGAACTAAAACAAACTCCATCTGGCACAAGAGGAAAGAGATTTCCTTCTTTCTGGGTGCTAGACAAAATGGACAAACTAAGCCAACTAAGATTTCCAAATGGATTAACCAACATAGCCGTATATTCCAAACATTGAATAGATGGATAACCACACCTAGTGCTTGAGCAATGACCTAGACAACACTTACGTCTAAAAGTCAATGTCTAATAATTGCTACACGTAATCAGCAACATTGATAAATGTAAATGCACAGTCAACTACATGGTCTAAGACTCTTGCTAGATAGCCAGCAAATGGCACTAGTCAACAGATTTTGTTTGGTATGATTGCCTAATCTGCACAGAGATGATGGAGTTGACTCTCTTGCTAAGGCTTGATTTCTGCTCTAATGGCAATCATCATCACAAAAAGGCATGAATGCACCATCAATGTTATGGTGATGGTTTCATCTATTTTATAAAAACCCCTTGAGAAGCATGAGAAATGTACGCGCATACAGAGCCATTCAAAATAATTAAGACCTATTCTTATTATTTTCTTACTTAAGCTTCGGAGGAGAGTGTTTGGACCATCTGTTCGGACATCCTTTTGTGTAGGAAAGAAGCCCGCCTGACTCCAGAGAAGCTAGACGGACTCATATCTGGTTGGCAATGCATCAACAATCTAGATGTTTAATTAATAGTAAAATATCTATAAAAAAATTTACGAAAATAAGTTATAAAAAACTACTCTTAAAAATACAAGATTTAATTTAAATTATGTTATCTAATATGGATTAAAATATAATTAATAAAAGTTTTATATATTTAAAATAATAAATTCAACTATTCATGTGCCTTTTAAAAAATAATGACATTGACCTATAAAATGAATCAAAAGCATTTACAATGGTAAAATCAAGTTAATTGTAAGAATATAAAATAATTTAAAGAAATTAAATGGCAATCTTATATTATTATAATATATTACAATTTATTATCTATTAACACAATCATAAATTGTAGGATAACATATCTGATGTATTTATTTATAAATATTATTTATTGATGAATATCAAATTCTTAACTAAATTATTTATGAATTATGGTATTTTATATATTATTTTAATTATGTTTAAATCATTTAAAGGAATATTTATCATTAAATTATCCTTTTGCAATAATGAATTTATATAGAAACTCTTAAATTTAATTTAAATTATCAATGTGAAAAAAATAATTCATAAAATTTTTAAAATAATAATCATAACCACTAATTACCAAAGTTTGGCGAACCAAAAACATGTTGGACCTCTCACACCTTTAGCCCAAGCTCCTTCCTTGCAAACTCACAATGTCGCAGCCTTCTAAGGATGTGCTGGGTATTTATGTAACTCATGGTTTCTATTAGTTTCCAAAAATAGGATAAGTTTTAGTTCTATTAAAAAAGGAACTTGGTATTGTGGGTATTTGAACTGGGACTCGTGATTATCCAAATAAGCAATGGACCATTCAACTACATGACTCATTTGATTGATGATATGGTAAATATCTCTATATATCCTTGTTTTAAATTTTTATCATATAAAATATTTAAACAAATATAAATATTTATATCTACATTTATTTTTATAATAATTATTGATGATAATTAATTAATATAATAATTTTTAAAATCTTAAAATAATAAAATATATAGGTATGTAATTAAATTAAATATTAGAATTTTCTTTCATATTCATATTTATACCTATTTTATTTAATCAAATTTAACATATTAATATATTTATATTTATCCATATCATTTAATTTGATATGTCAAATATAAAAAATGAAATATTATTAAAAATTATATATATATATATATATATATATATATATATATATATATATATATATATATTTAATTTCTTACAATTATTCTTAATTTTAATAAAATATGGATTATATATTTATAATGTCACTGGTTCAAGTGTGGTTCAGTCACTGATCAGTGAATCATGAAACGATAACTTTTTCAGTTCAATATTTGATCCAATTCTAAAAATATTGCTAATTACTTCCAATCTAATGAATTTCACCTACTCCGAGTTTCAAAATTCATATTAAAAAAAAAAAATCATTTCTTTGAATGATATGAATATAAAGATATATGATATGATACATATCATTACTAAGTATTAAAAATTAATTTATAATATGAAGGATATGATACAAATCATTGCTCTTTAATAAAAATTAATTATTAAAATTAAAAATTTTAAATTAAATTATTGATATTCTACATCACTAGAATTATCATAATAGATTTTTATTTAAATAATTTGAATGAAATATGATAAAAATAAAAGCTTATATGATTACAAACATATATTACCTATAAGATAGGTGTTTAAAAGTTAGTTACTCAATTATAAAAAAATAAATAATTGAAAGAAATGTAACAAATAATCTTATATTATTATAATATATTACAATATTATTTATTAATATAATCATATATGATAATATATTTGATTTATCTATTTATAAATATTGTATTTTTAATTTATGTTATTTTATGTATTATTTTAATTAATTTAAAGTTATTTAATTATTTAAAACAAATAATTTATCATCAAACCACTCTTTTTAATATTAAATATATATATATATAACTTCTAAATTTAATTTAAATGATTTCACTAATAAAAAATAATTGACTCATTAATTACCTTTACCAACATTATTGCTTTCTATTAAAGGGCCTCACCTATATAACTCGTTAATTTAATTTTTAGAATGATTATTAATAATAAAAATAATAATAAGTCAAAATTCTTATTAAAAAATCATTTCATTGGAAATGCCAAAAAGACATGGTACCCTATAGTATTAATTATTAGAAATTAATAATTAAAATTAAAATTTAAAAATCAAAATTGAAATGAATTTAATGTTAATTCTTATTAAAAAAAATATATATAATTCACTTGGGAATGATAGGTGAGAAAATAAAGGCTAATCTTTAAAAGAGAAAACACTGGGATTAAAAAAAAATCTTTTTAAACACAACAAGTTTAAGCACAAGATAAGCAAATAAAAGGAGATAAAGTTAGAGAAATTAAACTCAGATTTTATAGCTCCTAACCAAGTGAGGGTTCCACTAACTTGAAGCTTCAACCAAGCTTCCAATCACCTTTACACTTGGATTCTTGTTCCAATGGGCTCTTACACAATCTCTTCAAGTTTCAACTCACTTGAAGGTTTTAATACTCAATTGAAAAATATGAATCTCTCAACCTAGCTCAACAACAACTCAAATACAACTCAAGGCTATGATGAATCACAAAGGTGCACTAAAAGATATGCAAATGAAGATTTAATGCACCAAGAAAAGAATGAGAGCTTTTAAGGCAAGAGCAAGTGGGTAGACAAATAAATGCAGATGTTCTCTTTCTCATAAATGAAGTGGAGCTCTCTATTTATAAGTTTCTAACCTCAAGAGCCAAGAAAACCAAAAAGCAGCGTTAGTCGGTCGAGCTGGGGGTCAACCAGTTCACTAGTCGTTGGAGCATTTAATGCTTGGTAGGTGACCGTTACCCTCCACCGGACCTCGATTGGAGGTTGACCGGGAAGGCAAATACCTCGACTGAGAAGGAAAGGCTACTAGAAGAGAAAGAGTGCTTTTTTCACTCCTCAACCGGACCTCGACTAGGAAGAGGAAACCGATCAATCAATACCTTGGCTAGTTGAGCCAGTTGGCCAGTGCCTTGACCGGTTCACTATTTTTGGCCCAAAAACCTATCTTTTTATGTTCTTTTCTCTTCTAACACTTAGGCAAGGTCTTTAGGTAAATTAATATGTCAATTTTGAAGTGATTTGCTTAAGGTTCATTATATAAAATTCGGGTTTTGATGAAACTGCAACTTTAAAGAATAAATCGAGTTTTTCAAAGATGCATGAAATGATATGTAAAACCTAAGTGCACCCATGCATTCATCTTACATATGTTTCCTATGATTAAAGGGTCTTCCAAAGGTCTTGATCTTGCATCCATTAGGTCTTTTGATGAATTTTCAAATTAACATGTGGAATTCTTTATTATTCAAACCAATTAGTAACTTAACCATGGTTTGTTATCAATATCAAAACTTGATTAGGAGAACCCTTGGGCTAACAATAGGAATTAGAAGGGAAATGATATGATATTGTAGACCCCTCAATGGACCAAGGCTTCGTTTTTTTTTTTTTACCACCCCTCATTAAGACAAGGTAAACTAGGCATTTCGTTTAGAGGAGTAGCTAGTAGAGGGGGTGATTGGAACAAGATAAATGAATGATGATCTGAGTAGGGTCAGGAAGCTGGTGGAGGCTTGCAGAGGAGGTCTAAAGATGAGACGAGAGAGACATGTGAGGGGGTTGGGGAGTAGGTGAGGTTTGACTCAGAAGAAAGATATAGGGTGAGTTGTTTGAAGGAAGCGAGGGGAGCTTTTTTTTAAAGGGAGGGGGGTCTACAAATATTTTAGAGAAATGAGCATTTCAGGTATGGTTTCTTTGAGCATTTCTTATTCATTCTTCCTCATTATAACTATTTTTTTTAATCATCTCTTCTTGGTGCTTGAGCATCGTTGGTTTATTTTGTTGTGCATTGAGATGTGTTGAATCCGAGTTTACTTTCATGCTTGCTCTATTTTAGTTGTTTTTTGGTTTTTTGGGCTTCTCTTTGAGCTTTAATAGGAATGAGAGAGGGAGAGTAGTGAGGAGAGCTCCCTCTGATTGCCAAGAGCTCCTTCCATTTCGTAGTATCATTATTCGATTTCGATTTAGTTCAGTTTTTTTTTTTTTTATCATTTATGGAAGTTTTAGATTCTTAAATCTATAAATTTGTTTTTTTTTTTCTTAATGTTTTCCATTGCAGTAATCACCACTTTTTGATCAAGAAATGATCACTGGGAAAATATTTTCCTATATTTTCTCGTCCTAGAAGTTTTTTTTTCGCTCGAGAAATTTTGTGGTTTTTTTCTTCTTCTTCTCTTCTTCTCTTGTTTCAGATCTAAGCTGAGAGGGAAGAGATGTAAGAAATTCGTTTCTAGGGTTACCATTTTCTTTGAGTCTGAGGTAGTTGTGGATCTGTAGATCTAAATGACTTGTTTCAAAGGATCTTTTCGAAGATCGAGTGAGATATCTAGAATTTTTGCCCGTGATCTTGGTTTTATAAGAAAAAAAAAGCTTTGTTTAATTGAGTAAGAATTCAAAACTAGATCTTGGTTGTTTGTTTGGAAGGTTGTGGACTTTTGGATTGACTTAGAGCTAGATTTATTGTATATGTAGTTTTATTGCGTGCTTTTGAAGAATGAATTATTTTCCTGATGAGGTTTTGGAGCACGTGTTTGACTTCCTGGCGTCGCATCGACACCACAATGCGGTATCTCTAGTGTGCAAGTCATGGTTTAAGGTGGAGAAATCTGAGGAGGATTTCGACCACCAGTTTGTTCAGGCCGAGGAGAACCGCTGGTGTTGGGGAGTTTCGGAAGACTATTGGGTTGAAAATGGTGGATGAGATGATGGAAAAGAAAGGTGAGGTGAAAGTGAAGAAGATGTTGCATTTCAGGGTCTTTGGACTATATGATGATGAGTGTGTTTAGAAGGAGCTACGACTTTGGAGAAGGTGTTTGAGGTGATGTTGTTGGGCTGCAGTGATTGCTTGGGTTTCTGGGTTAGCTTTTTTGGTCCACGTGTTTGTTATTTGGCTCTTGGTTTATAAGCTCAAGGTTGGTTTTGTTGGGATTGCAATTACTTTTGGTTTCTCTTAGGATGGTTGTTTCATTTCGGGCATCAAAGGTTATCTAAACTGGAATGCTAAGTGGAATTCTTGTTCAAACTTTACTATTAGCAATCATGACAGTCAGATGTGGTTGGGAAAAACAATGCACATGCAGAGCCATGCCATCTTTTTATTCATTTTTTTATAACTTTTAATGCTAAAAGCTTTATTTCTTTATCTATTTTGTTTATTCTTTTTTTTTTTTTTTATTCTCAAATAACTCTTTAAAATCTCCTAAAATTCTAAAGTTCCAAGTTTATTTATCTACTCATTTATCTATTCCTTTTTTTAAATAAATAAAAAAAACATAATTTTCGAAATAATCTTGTAAAATCTGATTTTAAATTTAGTTTATGAAACTCCAATTCTTAAATTCAATTTTCCAAAACTCCAATTTTTTAAATTTAATTCTTCAAAATTCAATTCTTGAAATAATTTTCTAAAATTCTAATTTTAAATTTAATTTCCCAAGATTCAAAATTTTAAATTTAATTTTCCAAAAATTCCTCAATTCTGAATTTAATTTTTAAAATGCAACATTCAAATAAATTTTCGAAACTCCAATTCATTTCAAATCAAATTTTCAAAATTCTATTTTCAAATAATTCTTCAAAATTCTTTTTTCTTAAATTTAATTTTCAAATTTCCATTTTCAAATAATTTTTCAAAATTCCAATCCTCAAATTTAATTTTTTAAAAACTCCCATTTTTAAATAGTTCTTCAAAATTCCAATTTCCAAATTTAATTTCCAATTTCCAAAATTCCAATTTTCACATTTATTTATTTAATCATTATTATTTTCGTTATTATTATTATTCTATTTATTTATTTTTTAAAATTCCATTTTTAAATAATTCTTCAAAATTCCGATTTCCAAATTCAATTTCCAATTTCCAAAATTCCAATTTTCACATTTATTTATTTAATCATTATTATTATTATTTTATTTATTCATTTATTTTTAAAATTCCATCTTTTAATAAATCTTCAAAATTCCGATTTTCAAATTTAATTTCCAATTTCAAATATTCCAATTTTCACGTTTATTTATTTAATCATTATTATTTTCGTTATTGTCATTATTATATTTATTTATTCATTTATTTATTTTTTAAAATTCCATCTTTAAATAATTTTCAAAATTCTAATTTCTTTCAAAATTTAATTTCCAATATTCTAATTCTTAAATTTAATTTTCAAAATTCCAATTTTCAAATTATTTTCAAAATTTCAATTCCTTTCAAATTTAATTTCCAAAACTCCAATTCTTAAATTTAATTTTCAAAACTCCAATTTTCAAATAATTTTCAAGACTTCAATTTTCAAATAATTTTCAAAACTCCAGTTTTCTTTCAAATATTTTTAATTCCACTCCATTTTTCAAATATTTTTTTAATTCACAAATTTTCTTTGATTTTCAAATAATCTTTCATTTTCTTTGATTTTTTTTTAATAAGCATGAATGATTTTTTTCATAATTCCTAAATAATAATTTGTGATATTAATTCATGCAAAATAAATTGGGCTTTGGTGGGAACCTTACATATGAGTTTTCTCTGTTGATTGTCAATTGTTATGCTTAATGAATATTGCTCGATCTTTATCTTGCTCTTTGATATGCATGTAATAATTTTATACTTGAGCTAACCTTATTTCCATGATAGCACATTATTACTTGTTGTTAAGGTACGATCTCAATCCTACTTCATTTATTTGTTCGTTATCATGCTTGATTCATTTTATTATTTGATCATTTCATTAGTATCCATTAATTTCCTTATCAATGGCCAAACTTATTTCACCTTGTTTAGCAGAGACCCATTTTTAGGGGCTTAGAGGGGTGCTACGATCTTTACCGTACCTTCCCAATAAGTAACTTGACCCTCGAACCCAAGTTTGACTTTTCACAAACCGTCTTTTCCAAATAAGGAGTCACACTTAAGGTTTTCTTTTATATTTTGTTTTCTCTTAAAAAATAAAACAAAAATAAGTGGTGACTCCAAGTCTTCTTCAAAAAATCAATTTTTCACCAAATAAATAAAAAAACAAGTTTTGCTATCGAGTGGGAATGCATTGAGCCAAAATACAGGGTCCACAAAATAACGAATTCATTGGGGATCGTTTAGAAAGTCAAGCTTAAACTTAAGATAAGGCAAATGTGGCGTTTGATTAGGCGATTGATGGATACCTTCCTTCTGTGCTTCTCTATGCTTGAATGATCATAGCACATTAAGGATTTTGATGTGGCGACTTTCCATGTTTGACTGCTATATCCATTTGGGACATTGACATGCTGATGATATTGATTGATTCTCTTGATTGTCTTAGCATATTGATTTTTGCTCTTGCCATGATTATCTTGCTCACTTTGACATGTATGTTCGCATTGTTGTATATCTTGTTGTCTTAGTGATTGACTCATTTTCTTGTATATTATCTTGACCATCTTTGAGCATACTATCCTTGTTTCTATTCATTTTGATTGTCATATTATCATTTAGCTTATGTGTGGACATGGATGATATACCTGCGTTCTGCTTGACTGCCTGTTGCATGACTGCTCTTCTCTTGTGTGTTTGCATGTTGCTTGTCCGTGTGGGTCGCATATCTATCCCCTTACCTCCAATCCTATGGTTTCGATCATTTCCTTCATTTTAGTTCTTACATTTGCAAGTGTGAGGCCTTGTGTGTGCTTGTTTCTCTAATTGAACCAGTTATTTAGGAGTAGGGTCTAGCGACAGGCTATATCGATGTTTGGGAGCATTCTGGAGGAGGTAGACATATTGATACTGATTGGAGTCCGATCTTTGAAGACCTATATAGCCCAAAGCTAGGTTTCATGGATATTTATGTGACCAATGTGTTTTCTTTTCTACTTTAGCTTCATAGGATGTTCGGATGCACCCATACCACTCACTGTGCACTTTAGTTGACTATTGAGTGTTAAGAGTTGAGAAAGCTTTCACTATAGGAAACCCCTTGGGATGTCAAGGTTGTGCATGTGTAGAGATGATGACCAACTTGCATGGAAGCGCCCCGTTTCTTCGGAGGCATGCAGAGGGTTGTGTACTGCCGGAGAGTATGATCGCTACAGCTAAGGATCCTTTAAAGTCCACATCTTTTCTTTTTAAAGCCACCTTAACCTTGTAGGTTGAGCCTTAGATCTTTTGATCAGGATTTCTGTGGACCCGCATTTTTCAAGTGCGTCCCCACTCGATCGACGAGACTCGCTTTTTATTTGTGAAAAATTAATTTTTAGAAAATTCGGAGTCGCCACTTATTTTATTTTTATTTTAAAGGGAAAATAAAACAAGAAATAAAACCCTAAAAAATGACTCCATAATTTTTGGAAAAGCGTGTCTTTGAAAAAAACCCGAGTCTAAGTCCGGGGATCAGCTTACTTATTGGGAAGGTACCTTTAAAAGGTAGCACCCCTCTAAGCCTTATAAAGGTCTCTACTAACAAAGTTAAGGGAAGTGTGGTCATTAATCAGATAATTATAAGTACCTAAGTAGGCTAGGTGATTTCAAATATTGCATGCCTAACAAGAAAACCAACCATAAGAGAGAGTCGAAGTGCGTACCTGAACGACTTCTTAAGCGCTATCATAAAACATGAGAGGTTAGCTTGAAAATATGACACATGTGATTACTACTCAAAAAGTGCTATTTCATAGCTTGTAATTAACTCTTTTAAACACTTTTGAGTAGTAGTTATTGTCTTTTAACCCAATTAACATGTTAAGGATCCTTGCAATCAATTCTAATCAAAATTGTGTAAGTTTTGCTGTTTTTGTTAGTAATTTGATCACCAAAGCAATCCAAGATTGAGGAGAGTTATTTGGAATCCATGGAAAAGTAATGGAAAGCTCAGAAACATGAAGAACCAAAGCTTTGAAGTCCTTTGCCATAAGCAAATCCGGAATGCAAGGAGAGATGCAAAGAGGAGAAAAGCAAAGAGGAAAACAGAGTGAAGAAAACAGAGGACAGAAGCTGCAGTCTTCCTTCACACTTTTGGAGCACTTCCCAAAGTCCATTTTCTACATGCTATATACCATTTCAAAGCTCAGGAAGTCAAGAATCCAACGCTTCAAACCGTGTACAATTTGGAGCTGAAATGAGGAAGTTACAGCCTTTGGAAGACAACTGCTCCGAGCTGAAGGAAGGATTCAGCAAAGTGTTGCGAAAATAGCTTTTTGTTGCGGAATGATTTCGCAACACTTTTGCACAGTGCTATGGATTTCCCCTGAAGTTTCACGCCGCGATGGAAGCCAAACACCACAAGATGTAAGCCAGCTTCACAAAGGTGTTGAATCAGCCTTTTGCTGCAAAGAAATTTCGCAGCCCTTCTTGTGCACCTGCGAAATCTCGCAGACCTCATTTTGCACAGTGCAACGGTCCTGAAGCTTCCCGATAGTTGTGCACCGACTCTTTTAGATCTTTTCTTCTGATATTTTTGTGTCTAAATTTCCATTTTCTCCTTGTATTCAGCCACTCATGTAATTCCTTAGCTAGGAAGTATCCAAGGAAGGGTAAATTACCTTCCTATATAAACTCTCAGGGAGACTCTCGGAGGAGGTTGTTCCAGGAGATCCATCATAGATATATATCATATATGTAAGCAACGAACAGAGCACTTGCTCTGTTTCTTCTATATATTCTTGTTTTCTCATTAGTTTTCTTTCTAGCCAATCAAACTCTGAGGATTTTTCCTTAGAAGATGAGAGGCTAAGCTCTTCGTCTCTTGGAGTGAGGAAAGCCGGGTAAGTTCCCTCATGCATAAATTGGAAGTTTTGTTGTTTTAGTTTTTAATGAAGAGAAAGTGTGACCCGTTAATGGTTTTTATCTTTTTAGTTAACTTAAAACGCCTTTAAATCACCTGGGCCAACACTTGGTAAGGTAAGTGATCTCCGTCCATGGAGATTCACTAGTTTACCCCTTGCGAGCCTCTGGGAGGTGACTTGAAGGTAGGATTTTCTAGAATAGCCAACACTTGGTAAGCTTTTGGACTCCAATGAGACATCCATTAGTTATCTCTTGCGAGCTTTTGACGGGTAATCCAAGGTTAAGGTTCACCTTGAATGGCAAGTGCTAGGTGAGAGGTATGAGCCATTGCAAGGTGCATCAGTGAGAGGGATTTAGTCTTTGAATCCATTAATGGGAAGCATCTGTACAACACCGGTTGGAGAAGGAACTATATGTTAATTCTCTAATGCGAGGAAAAGAAACAAGTGACCGGAACTCCCTTTTTGTATGAGGAATCTGAGCCTAGTGATCTGAAACTCCAAGAAACACTTTTCTTTGTAAGTAAAATCAGTTACTATTTTTGGTTAGTTTAAAACCTTTCCTTTTTCATTCAAACATCTTTATGTTTTCCTTTAAAGCTAACCTTGAAATGAAAAGGCACCAATTCAGCTTTGAATTAATATCATTTGTGAAGTGAAAACCCATCCCAGTGAACGATCCTAGAGCCACTATGTTATAGTAGCTTTGTCTTTGTTACCGTAGTATATGGTGTAATAGGTTATAAATTTTGTTGATTAATCCCTCAATCAAGGAGCACCAACTGGACACGAATCAGCTGAGACACCAATTAGGCATGGATCAAATGGCGCCGTTGCCGGGGATGGTGCCACTCTGCAGTGATATGATCTTTTGAGAACACTTGTGATCTTCATCATAAATTTGGTGACTTTTCTTTTCTTTTTACTAACTCTTTTTAATTGTTCTTTTTCTTTATTTATGTTTTAGTTAACCTTTCAGCTAGTTTTAGTTAGTCTTAATCTTTAGAATTTTATTTTCTTTTATTTTCTTTTGTTTTCTCTGTTTTTAATTCACAAATTGCTAGTTGTGCATGCCATATTGAATACGAGATAGCAGAGGAAGCCATGAACTTCATGAGTTATGTGGCTGAACTTTCAAGAGGATGGGATGAACCAAATGCTAAAGATATGGGAAGAATGATGTCTCAACCTAAAGCTAAGGGTGAGATGTATATTTTGAATGACGGCATGTACATGAAGGCAGAGATTGCAGCTATGGAAAGGAGATTGGATGAGCTAGAAATGAAGAACATGCAAGAAGTGCAAGCCATCTCTTAGACACCATTGCAAGCTATGCCTTGTGCCATTTGTCTATCTTATGAGCACTTGGTGGATGAGTGTCCTATCATTCCAACGGAGAGGGAAATGTTTGGTGATTGCAACATCTACAATTCCAATTGGAGGGACCATCCAACATTCTCTTGGAAACCACAGCCACCTCAGTACCAGCAACCTGCTCAAGCACCTCAGCAAGCCTCAACCTTGAACAAGCTATGATGAATCTTAACAAGGTCATAGAAGACTTTGTTGAAGCTAACAAATCCATCAATGCTCAGCTCAGTAAAAGAATTGACAGTGTAGAGAAAATGATGGATGGAAAGCAACATGATCTATCTCAGAAGATAGATAATCTCCAAGATTCAATCTCAAGGTTTGCCAACCTCAACACAATGCAAGAAAAAGGAAACTCTCCTTCTCAACCTTATCAAAATTCCATGAGTATCCATGAAATGGAGGCTAAGGAGGGAGAATCTTCACAAAAGAGGGAAGTCAAAGAAGTGATCACTCTGAGGAGTGGTAAAGAGGTTGATCTACCCACATGCAAGCTAGAGCATGAGGTAGAGAGTGAAACAGAGAAAGAAAAGAGGGAGGAAATCAAAGGAAAGAGAAAGGGGAAAAGGATAGAGAAAGATGGCTATGATGTTAACGTACAAGGAGAACCACAGAGGATAGTCATCAAGGAAGAAATGAAGAAACACATGCATCCGCTTTTTCTCCAAGCTTTGTATGGCAAAAAGGGAATTGGTTTTGTTGCCATCATACTCAGCAAGCCTCAAGTGAGAGATGCAAACTTCATATGGGATCCGGGCAAGCTAAATCAGGATCAAATTTTTTGATGGACTTAGTCTTTTTAAAGACTAGCTAGTCCATATCTTTTTGTTTTGTTAATTTCTTGTTTTAATTTTAATTTCAATGCTTTAATTTTGATTTTAATGCTTTAATTCTACTTTGTTTTGATGTAATATAGGTTTTTGGATGATCTTAGGTGGAAGAAAAAGCAAAGGAAGAAATCGGAGTGAAAATAGAGCAAAAACAGAGTGAAAACAGAGGAGAAAAAGGGGTCTGCGAGATTTCGCAGCCTCTGCGAAAACGACCATCTGTTACGAAATCATTTTGCAACACATTTGACTCCTCTGCGAAAATTTTCGCAGCTGCGAATCCAAGAATGGCACACGAGTGCCACTTCGCAGCATAGGAGCCCCCATTTCGCAGCTGCGAAGCCAACTTTTGGCACACGAGTGCCATTCCGCGGTACAGTGACTCCAATTTCGCAGCTGCGAAACGGCTGCGAACCACCAAAGCATGAAAGATCCCATTTCCGCAGGGAAAGCTCCATTTCACAGAGGATTTCGAAGCTGCAAAACCAACTTTTGGCACACGAGTGCCATTTTTGCAGCACAGTGACCCTTATTTCGCAGCTGCAAAACGGCTGCGAAGCATAAAAACTCCCAATTTCCCAGCCAAAGCCCAATTTCGCAGGGTATTTCAAAGCTGCGAAATGGCTGCGAACGTAAAAACCTCCAATTTCGCAGCCAAAGCTCCATTTTGCAGGGCACTTTTGGGCTGCGAAATCACTTTTGAGCTGCGAAATGGCTATAAAATGATCTCCAAGCTTCGAAATGGCTGCGAAATGATCTCCAAGCTTCGAAATGGCTGCCAAATCACCTCCAAGCTTAGAAATGGCCTTCAAATTGTGAAATTGACTTGCAAAATGGAGGGAAGTTTGCAAAAACACCTTGCAAAGCTAAGGGAAGTTGCTAAAATGCCAACAGAGCCCCATGACCAAGACTAGAGGAGAGCCCCGCGCACCTTGAGATCACACACATGAAGCTTCTCATTCCATTTCTTACCTCCTTAAAACCATCAAAGCCCATAACTCCAGCTGAGGAGACTATGCCATTTAAGGAGACTACCAGAACAGAGGTTGAAGTCCTGATCCAATCCACTCAAAAGGCCACCACAGATGCATCAGCTCCACAGGACCTTACCATTACTTGATCATCTTTTTATTTCTTGTATTTACTTACTATATTAGTATAAATAATTTCATGTTTTGATGTCTTATATTCTGAGATTGGATGTATTACTGATGATACATCATATATAGACATCAATTCTTGTTTAAACTTAGCATTTTTCTATTTCCTCTACTCACTAACTCTTATGTTTTCTTTGAAACATGTGGTTTCTCCTATACAAATCAAACTCCATGTCACTAAGGAGGTACCACTTCCTCCCTATTTTTTAATCGCTTTTGTCATATTGAGGACAATGTTCAGCTTGGTTGGGGGGAGAGTTGAGGAAGTAAGTATTGTTAATAATGCTAAGTTATTTTGGTAATTTAGTTGCTTTTTGCTAAATTTTTAAATTTTTTAAGTTTTTTATTCTACTCTCCATGGTTATTAAGGAAAAATTTTCAAATATGAAAAGGGAGAAATTGAATTTTTGTCTTTTTACTTGACTTAGAGTTTGTATTATGTTTACTAAAGTTGATGAATTGTTGAAACATCTATTGAATTCAACCTCAGTTCTTCCACTTTAAGCTATCCACACACTGTGCACAATAGGTTCCGAGTATAAGATGAAAAACTATTTCCTTCTTGACTTAGGAAAATTTTAGACTTGGTACATTTGACCTCATTTAATAGTGTTGGGACACCTTATAAAAGGCCAATGAGCCTTTGAAAAAAAAAGAAAGAAAGAAAGAAAGAAAGAAAGAAAAAATGTTTGCTTGCCTTGAAACCCGAGCAAGGTCTGAGGGGTATATGGTGAAAATCTTTAAAACCTGGTGCCCTAAGCCTTCATTGGTTGGGAGTCACCGACCTCAATGCTCGTTACATGGGTGAATAGGTGGAGTTTAGCATACTGTAGGTGCTTGGGTATTAAAATTCATTCTCAAAAGTCCGGGGTGAAATCCGAGGAGTTAGTGGTTGAAAAATCCTTAAAGCTTGATGCCCTAAACCTTGATTGGTTGGGAGTCATCGATGGACCCCCGTTACATGGACAATTTAGAAAAGAATGCCTTTAAGCTTTGCACTCCTACAAGAAAAAAAATTTGTGAGAAAAGAGGTGCGTTCTTAGCCTATTGGAGGTTGATTAGTTTGCTAAGCTTTGAAAAAAACTAGGTTGAAGGGAGAGATTAGTTCAACATACTATATTCGGAAACTAATAAATAACACTTAGATTTTTTTGGAAGAGTAAGGTTTGGTCCTTTGGAAGTGGAAATTCTTTTGAAGCTTAAATTTGCATAATGCCTTCTCTTTAAGAATTGTGATTAGACAAGTTATTTGATAACTCTTGTTAAAGTTTGAGTTTTATTTCTTTACTGTTCCATGTGAGAGTTAGATCAGTCATGCCACTTAAACATTTTTTGAAGTGATCAGCATGATGTTGTAAATTATGGTACTTTTATTTTATTTTTCTCTCCTTCATTGCTAAGGGACTAGCAATATGTCGGTTGGGGGGAGTGATTACTACTCAAAAAGTGCTATTTCATAGCTTGTAATTAAATCTTTTAAACACTTTTGAGTAGTAGTTATTGTCTTTTAACCCAATTAATATGTTAAGGACCCTTGCAATCAATTCTAATCAAAATTGAGTAAGTTTTGGTGTTTTTGTTAGTAATTTGATCACCAAAGCAATCCAAGATTGAGGAGAGTTATTTGGAATCCATGGAAAAGCAATGGAAAGCTCAGAAACATGAAGAACCGAAGCTTTGAAGTCCTTTGCCATAAGCAAATCCAGAATGCAAGGAGAGATGCAAAGAGGAGAAAAGCAAAGAGGAAAACAGAGTAAAGAAAACAGAGGACAACAGCTGTAGTCTTCCTTCGCACTTTTGGAGCACTTCCCGAAGTCTATTTTCTACATGCTATATACCATTTCAAAGCTCAGGAAGTCAAGAATCCAACGCTTCAAACCGTGTACAATTTGGAGCTGAAATGAGGAAGTTACAGCCTTTGGAAGACAACTGCTCCGAGCTGAAGGAAGGATTCAGCAAAGTGTTGCGAAAATAGCCTTTTGTTGCGGAATGATTTCGCAACACTTTTGCACAGTGCTATGGATTTCCCCTGAAGTTTCACGCTGCGATGGAAGCCAAACACCACAAGATGTAAGCCAGCTTCACAAAGGTGTTGAATCAGCCTTTTACTGCAAAGAAATTTCGCAGCCCTTCTTGTGCACTTGCGAAATCTCGCAGACCTCATTTTGCACAGTGCAACAGTCCTGAAGTTTCCTGATAGTTGTGCACCGACTCTTTTAGATCTTTTCTTCTGATATTTTTGTGTCTAAATTTCCATTTTCTCCTTGTATTCAGCCACTCATGTAATTCCTTAGCTAGGAAGTATCCAAGGAAGGGTAAATTACCTTCCTATATAAACTCTCAGGGAGACTCTCGGAGGAGGTTGTTCCAGGAGATCCATCATAGATATATATCATATATGTAAGCAACGAACAGAGCACTTGCTCTGTTTCTTCTATATATTCTTGTTTTCTCATTAGTTTTCTTTCTAGCCAATCAAACTCTGAGGATTTTTCCTTAGAGGATGAGAGGCTAGGCTCTTCGTCTCTTAGAGTGAGAAAAGCCGAGTAAGTTCCCTCATGCATAAATTGGAAGTTTTGTTGTTTTAGTTTTTAATGAAGAGAAAGTGTGACCCGTTAATGGTTTTTATCTTTTTAGTTAACTTAAAACGCCTTTAAATCACCTGGGCCAACACTTGGTAAGGCAAGTGATCTCCGTCCATGGAGATTCACTAGTTTACCCCTTGCGAGCCTCTGGGAGGTGACTTGAAAGTAGGATTTTCTAGAATAGCCAACACTTGGTAAGCTTTTGGACTCCAAGGAGACATCCATTAGTTATCTCTTGCGAGCTTTTGACGGGTAATCCAAGGTTAAGGTTCACCTTGAATGACAAGTGCTAGGTGAGAGGTATGAGCCATTGCAAGGTGCATCAGTGAGAGGGATTTAGTCTTTGAATCCATTAATGGGAAGCATCTGTACAACACCGGTTGGAGAAGGAACTATATGTTAATTCTCTAATGCGAGGAAAAGAAACAAGTGACCGGAACTCCCTTTTTGTATGAAGAATCTGAGCCTAGTGATCTGAAACTCCAAGAAACACTTTTCTTTGTAAGTAAAATCAGTTACTATTTTTGGTTAGTTTAAAACCTTTCCTTTTTCATTCAAACATCTTTATGTTTTCCTTTAAAGCTAACCTTGAAATGAAAAGGCACCAATTCAGCTTTGAATTAATATCATTTGTGAAGTGAAAACCCATCCCAGTGAACGATCCTAGAACCACTATGCTATAGTAGCTTTGTCTTTGCTACCCTAGTATATGGTGTAATAGGTTATAAATTTTGTTGATTAATCCCTCAATCAAGGAGCACCAACTGGACACGAATCAGCTGAGACACCAATTAGGCATGAATCAACATGGTATGTATTTTCATCAAAGATGATCAAACAAGCATCAAGGCAATCAATTATGGCATCAAACATGGTCATGTCTCATGAGAACATACACATTCATAGAATTTTAGGGTTGTGGGGTAGAAAGGGCGTACCTGATTAGCAAGCATCCACATCTCTATGGGAAACAAGGATATCTCAACAATAAATATAAAGTGAATTCAAGTACTTCATCAAGAAGAATAAAAAATCATCATATCAAGCAAACAGTATTGAAGTGAGTGTTATGAATGTGGGGCCCCACCAAAGCCCTAATTAATTTCGCATGAGTTGATTCTATGAATTCCATTGTTTGGAATCATGAATTTTATTCATGCTTATTGAAAATCGAGAAAATAAAAAAAAATCAGTTGAAAATCAAATAAAATAGTGAAAACGTGTGTCAAAAGGAAAATGGCAGCAAAGGATTTGTTAAAATCTGGATTTTATGCCTCGAAGTATTCTAAAGATGGATTTTTCAAAACTGGAAATGTTTAGTCGAAAAAGGGTTTGAAAGATCAATTCAAAACTGTAAATTCTCAATGAAGAAAATAGAGGAAGAGGTGTGCATTTCAGCTATTGATACTTGCATGAAAAGACCCTTGTAAATAGCTTTGCAATCTACTAGTTATTTAAGAAAAGCGTTTGGTGGACCATTTTGCTTCAATCTCTAAATCAACTTAGATACCACCACCCATTTCAATTGGTATGCGACAAAGCCTTTTCTGATCTGGATCTAAGCAACAATCATCTGTCTAGTTCAATTCCTTCTTTCTCAAAACTGATCAACCTTATTAGCCTTTACCTGACTTCCTTGGATCCGCATAGCAATAGACTCACTGGTACTATAACCAAATACTTTGGCCATCTTTCACAACTTCAATACCTGGGCATTTCTGAGAACCTCCTTCATGGACTTATTCCACATGAATTATGTGACTTTGCTGATCTAAGATTCTTGAACATCTCAAGCAATATGTTACATGGTGTCTTGGACTGTTCTCAATTTATAGGAAGGTCTTTTCTGAACACCAGTGGCTCTTCTGGATCTGTAGAAGTAGAGATCACAAATTTTGAGATAAGGCCTTCCTCTACAACTTTTTTTTTTGTATAGCGTGGCCTTTCCATTAGAACTTGCGTCTCCTCCAGGGCTTTGTTCTGTATAGAGTGGTCATTGGAGGTGATTCCAGGAAGGTGTTCTGTGATTTCTTGTACAAGTTCAACATTCAGTCCAAACCTGTCTTGGCGTAACCATTCTGTCAATACATCACGAGAAGTATCAAACACTCTGTCATCCTGAATACAATACGAAATATTAATAGGACCACAAAGATTATAAAATTTGGTTAATGACTTGACAGATGCTGTTACACCAGCATTCAAGATTGCTCATGGTGTCCATATTCGATCTAGATCATGCTTGCAGCAAAGCTGGAGAACATCTATCTGCTTATGTGCTTCACAACATGCACACACCACAGTCCGCACTGCAGTCTGAGATACCTTACTCTATGCTGAAGGTGATGAGCTTGTTTCTATTGGAAACTCATCAATATTATCCTCCGCCCTTAAATTATTCATCACAATTTTTCCGGAACTTTGTAGAAGGCAAATGGATTCTGTTTGTGAACTACTCTTTGTTTGGATATCACAATCTTCATTCAAACCATTACAAGAGCATGATAAAATATCATAATCAAAATTTAGAGGGTCATTCTCTGAGAATATCATCTGAATATCGGAATCTTCATCTTCACCCTGATCAGGCTCCGGTGGAGTATATAGAGGATCCTGACAGTGCTTAACAGAAGCAACTTGATTCATTGCAGGTGGTTCTGATCCAGGTTCAGTTCTTCCATCAACCAGATGTTTCCCAGGAATATCTTAGCTGCCGGTTATTCCATGATCAGCCTTAATAACCATGTCCTCAACCATAGCTTCTCCAGTTGAGATGGACTGTTCAGTTTGAAGAGTCAGATTTCCATTTCGTAGTTTGTCAATGGATTCGGCGACTGAATCCTGATTTTCAATATCAGAACGTGAGTGGGATATAAGAAACTGAGAACCAAGTGAATCGTCAGACTTTGATAACTGATTGAGCAGCTCTGCCTGCTCCCAGGGAACTCTTTCAGAATAATCTGAGGGAGCACGGGTGGCTCTAAGTAGCTCAAATCCATAGGACCGGACCCAGGGTCAGCATATGCAGGAGCAAAATGGACTACTTGCTGTGAGATGGTGATCGTAATCAGATTTAGGAACCTGTGCCTGATTCATGGCATCAACAGGAGAAGAGATCTTCACAGGTTTGTGGTGCTTTCCCTTATTTTCTGAAGGAAAATCGATCCAGTAAAGAAATAGAGACTAATGCTTCTTCAACTAGAATGTGATCCATCACCTCACCATCAGATGGCTCCTTCACTAGCACACTTGATTCCTGAATTTGCGAGCCAATGTATGACTGCCCTTCAGCATAGCCTTCTTGTCGAGTCATCAGCCCATGAACTGAGTGTGTTACATGATCTTGACAAAGAAGTTGGAGCAAAAACAGAGCTCCAACAGATCTAAGAAGCAACTGCCTGATGCATTTCGTGGCTCTCACTTCCGTAGTGGCCAATTCTGCAGGACAATAAGGAAGTCGTTGCCTTTTATTTGATGTTCCTCCATCTCCAAGTTCAATACTCCAATAGTAAGCACCATCATCTAGCCAAAAGGCATTGAGTCGATCAAAGGGAACCTTGACTCGAATCAAGGCGAACAAAGCCTCAGATATTATTTTGATAGGTTCTCCCATCCACTTCAAATTCTTGTGGTAATCAGGATCAACAGCCTCTATGTCATTTTAAGTCACCTTCACACCAAGAATATGCTTGTAAAAGGACGGAGTGAAATAAGCATCCAAAAGCTGACCATCAAATAGCACCTTTGTAACCACTCGACCCACGAATTTAAAGTAGGAAAGATGTTCAGTCTAGTAGACTGAATTGGGGTTTGGCTGGAATGTTGAATTGTTTCCCACAGTGGTGAAAAGTAAAGCTCCTTTGTCAAATATGATTCTTGACAGCAATTGATACCATTCTCTCGTCAGACCACCGGCTTTAATATCCTGTTCATCTTGGAACTACACATTCAAACGCCCCTTTAATACTACTCCTGTGCACTTTAGCATTTATTCTTCAGTTATACCGTCCCCTTAGATAGCATCTATCCCACACCATGAAGCAAGCAAGGTTCACTATAATAGGATCTAATAGCAGCAACAAAAAGGGTGATCCTGGAGATATTTTAAACTCAACTTCATCAATATCTTCAGCGTGCACTTCTGTTGGAACACAAGCGACAGTAGCAGTGAGAAGAGGTGTTGTACTGATCCCGTTAGGATTCCAGCCCAGAATACCACAAACAGAGAGCCCCAAAAATTGAAGCAACTTCTGCATCCAACTAAATCACATCCGGAACCCGGTTTAACGACTTTCTTACCTTGAAGAGGAAATACCCAATTTGACTCAACAATATGTTATCATGTGCCAACCCCACAAACAGCCCACATTCTACACGGCCTTTATGAAGTTTCTACCTTTCATGAAATACTCATGCCATCATGGCCTCCATAGCCCAGAACACCAAAGGGGAAAGGGAAGAAATATGGATGCAAAAGCAAAGAAGAGAAAAAAAAATAATCCAAGAAAAACAAAACAAGGGAGGTAAAGGTGGGTAAGCAGACAAGCCAAGTCTCTGTTTCAGCTATTTATATAAGAAAAAAATTAGAGAAATCAAGAACACAATCATAACAGAGCAAGCTTGAAGGAAAATTTCGATTCAACAACGTAAATAAAGTGGCCCTCAATGTCCACTCCAATCAGCAAGAATAACTTCTCAAAAACAGCCAGAGAATCTAGAGTGGAATGTAAACGGGAATACCAAAATAAAAAATAAAAAGATCAAAAGAACAAGAAGCGTACCTGGCAGAGGCTTGGCTGCAATCTCCTTTTTTCCGCCCTGGGCAGCCTTGGTTGCAATTGCTCTCTTCTCCAATTCCTTTGTACTTTTCCTCTAGACGATCCCTAAATCTCCTCTCTTCCAGCCCCCCAAAAAAAAAAACGTCACTTTTCAACATGCTTTCACGTATATATATCAGCCCCCTCAAAGACCCACATCTATTCCCAAAACAAAAAGGAAAATTCCCCTTTCCTTTTTGTTCTTTTCTTCCTTTTTTAAATCTTCCAATTCAAAGGCAATCTTTCCAATTTCAAATTCCCCTCCAAAACCTTCCAAGGAGAGTCCGACTTTCCTTAAACTCCAATGGTAAGTTTCCTTGCAAAAAGCATGAAATTTTAGAAGTTAAATAATTGAATGAATAGATAAATAAGTAAAAAAAAATCAGAAAATGGTAAAAATAATAAATAAATAAATAAGTTAAGGAAAATAATATAAAGAGGAAGATAACCAATAAAAAGTGAATGATAATCATAAAACTAAAACTAAAAATAAAATAAAAAATAAATAAATAAAAATAAATAAAAATAAACGAATTAACAAAAATTGGGCCCCACGAGCCATGCAAACACGCAAGTCATATAAGTCACGCTAAAAAAAATCTTAATAGACCCAGTGTACCTAAACGGGCCTAAGGTGAGACTAAGTGGGCCTAAGATGGTGCCTAATGGGCCAAGTGTATCTAAAAGCTATCCTAAAAAAAGCAAGAAAACCCTAAGTCTAAATCAGGCCTGCTAAGGGTCACAATAAGGGATCAAGTAATTCCTCAACCAGAGTCTCCAAGGTGGCTCAAGAAAGGTAAGTCGTACGAGTAGTAATGGGCCACCAAGGAACTACTGTGGAGCACTGAATACGAATTTTAAAGACATGTATTAAAGGGACGAAATTGAGGGTCTACAATTTCATTTCTACACGTGGGTGCATCAGTGGGCCTTCAAAGTTGGGTCGATAGTGATAGGTTTAGTTACCTTCGTAGTAGTCTCTTGTATATTTTCTTAGAATTGGATATCAGTTTGGTTACTTTCGAGTTACCTTTCAGCATACTTGATAGACATTCCTTGTAGAGTTTCCCTTAAACCGTATCTTATCTAGTATTTCCACTATTGTAGGAGTATTGATACGTTCGATCTGGATTCAGCTTCTTGGATCAAAGTTAGAGGTAGATTGATCAGAGTATCAGACTAGAGATCAGATAAGAGGGATATGGATTTGCAGGTGGTTATCATCGATCAGTTTGCTTTGGCCATGGCTTCGATTCAGGAGGCTATAATTGGCCTCTGCCAGAGGATAGATAGGCAACAGGCCTAGCAGGTCTCGCCTCAGGATGGCGATAGTATGACCCTATAGTACCACCACCCTTCCACCTAGTTAGTCAGTGCCACAGGCCATACCTTTCACTTTGCATAGTCATACCGAGATTGCCCCGCCTCCTGTTGCATTGCCTATCCCAACCCTAGAGGACCCATATGCACGTATGGATAGACTTGAGCAGAGGTTGAGGCAGATAAGGGCTTCAAACAGATCTATTATTTGGGAGAATTTTGATGGAGCACCAGTGGCCAGTTTATTGGCCAAGTTTAGGATGCCTGAGATTGAGATATACACAGACATTGACTATCCTCGCATCCATTTGAGGTTTTACAGTATGGTTATGAGGGCCCATAAACTGGATGAGGCATAGATGGTTATGTTTTTCGAGGAGAGAGTTGGAGGCTTTGAGGTAGAGGCCAGAGGAGTCAGTCACCTCATTTATCTCCCGCTGGAGTGAGAAGATTTCACAGGTTATTGATAGGCCATCTAAGCGAGATTAGATTAGTATGATCATGAGAAGCTTACAACCTCGATTTTCTAGGCACCTGATGAGATTTCTTCATATGGATTTTGGCTCTTTGGTGTAGGCATTGTATGGTATAGAGGAGGGCATAGTTAGCGGATTATGATCTGAGTCTTCCCCTGCTGAATCTAAGGGGAAGAAACCTTTAGGAGAATGGAGATCAGGAGATGTTGGTGTTGTTAGTTCAACAGGGTTGAGACCTCCTAGATGCTATCGGACGGTTGGGCAAACTTCTGGACCTTACTACTCACTACTACCTTAGCAGTATAGGCCATGAGCACCTCCACGGCCATATGATCAGACCTACTTGTCTCCCACACTAGCACTACCTTATTACGCCGCACAGGACACAGAGAAACCTCCGACTTCCTAGTCTACCCCAGTACAGCCATGCTACGCAACATAATTTACAGCGAAGCCTCCAACGTCTTATCCTATACCCAGAGCTTAGCAGACCTCTGCTCCTTTTACTTTGAGGACCCAAAGACAGTTTTCATAGTTAGGTATGTCGTTGAGTCATGCTCTTCGGAAGCTTACAAAGGTCGGATTATTTATAGCCCTCACTCCTAGGCCATTGCCTCAGCTCGTCCCGCCACAGTTCAGGATGGATTTACACTGTGCATATCATCAGAGGCAGAGGCATGAGATTGATCGTTGTATTGCTCTGAGACATGCCATCCAGGATTTGATTGATCAGGGTTTGGTTCACTTGGGTCAACCGAGTGTAACCACAAACCCATTACCGGCCCATACTACACATGTAGTTCTCCCTTTGGTCGATGGCATACATTCCATTGACTTTGCTGAGCTTGACAATCATATCCACACGATGAGTTGGCATGAGTCAGAGCTAGAGCCCATAGTGGCAGATGAGATTTATGAGATAGGCGGAGTGACCTTGGGCCCACGGATGCCTACACTATTCAAACTGGTTCTTGAGGTGCCATCAGTATAGAAGACCACTGTCGAGCCACTGACTTTCCCACATTACAGTGTTCAGATGTCATTTGTCTTGATTCCAGATGTTGAGGAGGTTCAGACTCTGTATGTTGATGTTTGTCATATTCCTAATGTACATTATATTCTTCACTAGGGTAGGGTATTACGATAGCCGCCTCCCACAACCGCTAGATCCTTGGAGGGGACATCTGCTTCTGAGGAGGTTAGGAGAAAGGATGATGAGATTCTAAGGTAGCTATAGAGCACCCAGGCTCATATTTCTATTTGGATCTTGCTAGCATTTTCTAGCACTCACAGAGATATATTGATTCGAGCTTTGAGCCAGATCAGAGTCATGACTACCACTACTCCGGAGGGGTTAATCCATATGGTGACGGTTGGCAGAGCCACTTGCATAGTATTCTCTAATGATGACTTGTTGTCAAAGGGTTCAGACCATACACGTCCACTATATATCTTAGTCAGTTATTCGGGCCGCTGAGTCCCATATGTTTTTTTGGACAATGGCTTAGTCCTAAATGTCTTTCTTCTAGCCACTACCATCGCCCTCGGCTATGCGCCCTCTGACTTTGGTCCCTCAGCTCAGACAGTCCGAGCATAAGATAGCACTCGGAGGGAGGTCATGGGTACTTTAGAGATTGAGTTGTTGATAGGTCCGACCACATTTATCACTTTGTTCTAGGTTTTAAGGATTCCTACATCCTTTAACCTGCTATTGGGCCGACCTTGGATTCATAGAGTAGGGGTCATTCCTTCTTCCCTTCATCAAAAGGTGAAGTTCATTCATGATGGCCAGGTTGTCATAGTGTAGTTTGTAGGAGATATGTTTATTTCTTCTGAGTCAGTACTTTAGATTAGTCAAAGTGATGACGACCTATTCCTGACTGGGTTCACATTCGATGAGGTGCAGACCCTGGAGATGGAGGATTTTTGCCAAGACTTCGTGGCTATGTCAATTGACCAGCATGACAACACAGTGGTACTCGACATGATGAAGAACATGTCTTATTTACCAGGCATGGGGTTGGGGCGACATCAGCACAGGCCTAGTGAGTTCATGGATATCCTAAATCATGATGTACCATTCGGACTCGGGTTCATCCCCATTGAGGCCGATTATCGACATATGGCGCGATTGCACAAGGAGAATGTGAAGGCCCGATTGACTCACGCACCCTTTGACTATCCTGTTCGCCTATACACCATGAGATTGGCGGATTACTTTGTGAGGGCATTAGAGCTATAAAGGCATTCAGACGCGATCATTGGGGGACTCAGCACTGTTCAGGAGGTCGAGCTTCAGTGTCTTGTCCACCAACTACAGTTGAGTGATGGAACTCCTAGCACTTCGGCATTTGTGTTGGGTGCCCCATTATCTCCAAATCGTATGAGCCTTATGACGCTCTATTTCCCGAATGAGATCGATGAGCACGGGACATTTGCTGAAATCGGAGACATAGTGGAGAGAGTTGTTCCATATGACGAGTGCATTGATGAGATGCTCGCTATGAGTATGAGCCAAATCGATGAGATAGTTTAGTCTAACCTTGCTTCACCATTTGATCCCTTTGGGGTGTCCATCATCGAGGTTTCCGAGGAGATCCAGACTGTTCCTACTCCGGAGTTTTTAGATGATGTTATAGTAGTTGATGATTTGTTTGAGGGCCCAGTTAGCCTAGTTGAGGGAGTGTCCGACTTTATGGACCCACCTCTTTCATTTGATGTTTTATTGGGATTTGTCTCCCGTTTTGACGATGTTCATGACTCTTCATTTATGGATTTGAGCATTTTTTAGTATCTGCCTGTCTCTTATGATATCACTTTATCTACACCCTCTTCACCCACATCACATATATTTGATATAGATGATGAGATTGCATAGCATGATTCAAATGATGACTCTTCTTCTGCTTCTTATATGAGTTTGAGTGATCAGAGAGTTTCACTTGCCATAGGAGACACTGAGATTGTTGATTTTGGTACAGTAGACCAACCTAGGGAGTTGAGGATTGGGTTGGAATTGTCTACAGATGAGAGAGATGGCCTCGCCTAGTTACTTATATCATATTTGGACGTTTTCGCATGGTCTTATGAGGACATGCAAAGACTTGATCCATCTATCGTCCAATATCATTTACCACTTCTGCCCCATGCCAGACCGGTTAATCAGAAGTTGAAACGATAGCACCCTTGCTGGAGTTTGCAGGTGAAGGAGAAGATTCAAAAGTAGCTCAGTGTAGGATTTTTATTGGTGGTCGAGTATCCCGAGTGGCTGGCCAATGTTGTCCATATTCCCAAAAAGGACGGCAAAGTGAGAGTCTGTGTTGATTTTCGAGATCTCAACAAGGCCAGTCCTAAGGATGATTTTTCTCTCTCGCAGATTGACATCTTAGCTGATAGTACGGCATGTCATTCGATGTTGTCTTTTATGGATGGATTTTTCGGGTATAGTCAGATCCTGATGGCTCTAGAGAACATGGAGAAGACATCCTTCATTAACGAGTGGGGTACTTACTACTACTGAGTCATGCCATTCGGGTTGAAGAACGCAAGAACTACCTATTAGAGAGCAGCGACTACCCTCTTCCATGACACGATGCATTGGGATGTCAAGGTTCAAGTAAATGACATGATAGTGAAATCCCGAGATAGAGCAGATCACCTAGCAGCCTTGGAGAGATTTTTTGAGAGGATCAGACAGTTTAGATTGAGATAGAATCTTAAGAAGTGCACTTTTGGAGTGACTTCTGGGAAGTTGCTGGGGTACATGGTCAGTGAGAGAGGTATAAAGGCAGATCCGAATAAGATTAGAGCCATCCTTAACATGTCTGCACCGAGGACTGAGAGATAGATCAAAGGCTTCTTAGGTAGACTTCAGTACATTAGCAGATTCATTACTAGATTGACAGATATCTAGGAGCCCATTTTTCGAATCTTGAGGAAGAGTTAACCTACCGTTTGGGATGATCAGTGCCAGTGTGCATTTGAGAGGATCAGAGAGTACTTGTTATCATCCCCAGTCTTGGTGCCTCCTACACCAGGCCGTCTTCTACTCCTATACCTGTCAGTTTCAGACGTAGCTTTGGGTTGCATGTTGGCTCAGCTTGATGATTCGGGCAAGGAGCGACCTATTTATTATTTGAGTAAGAGGATGTTAGATTATGAGACGAGATATGTCATGATTGAGCGTTACTGTTTGGCATTGGTTTAGGCTACTCAGAGATTGAGACATTACATGACCGAGTATTCAATGCACTTGATATCCTGTCTAGATTCTTTGAGATATTTGTTTGATAGGCCTGCTTTGGTCGGTCGCCGCATGCGATGGTTGGTACTTTTGACTTAGTTTGACATTCATTATGTCATTGAGAAGTCTATTAGAGAGAGCATTATTGCAGATCGCTTAGCCTCATTACCGGTTTATGATGGTAGAGCTATTGATGATGATTTCCTAGATGAGGATGTTGCTGCTGTGACTAGTCTATCAGGTTAGCACATGTACTTTGATGGTGCACCCAACCATTTTGGTTACGGGATCTGTGTCTTGTTGATATCCCCTCATGGTGATCACATTCTTAGATCTATTTGTTTAGCATTCTCAGATCGACATCCTGCCACGAACAATATTGTTGAGTATGAGGCTTGCATCTTAGGATTAGAGACAACTCTTGAGCTTGGGATTAAACAAATAGAGGTATTTGGTGACTCCAATCTACTATTAAGACAGATTTAGGGCGAGTGGAATACTATAGATATGAAGCTTAGGTCTTACCATGCATACTTGGAGCTATTGGTTGGGATATTTGATGATTTGAGATACACACATCTGCCTAGAGTGCAGAACCAGTTTCCTGATGGCTTAGCTACTCTAGCTTCCATGATTGATATTCTTACTGATGCCATTGTTTGCCCTTTACTGATTGAGTCTAGATTTATTCCTGCCTATTGTTGTCTAATTGACGAGATAGAGTTAGATGATTGTTTGCCATGGTATCATGACATATATCACTTTTTGAAACTTGGTGCATATCCTAAGGCTGCTAAGGATAAGAGAGCATTGAGATAGTTGGCCACCTAATTCATGATTTGTGGCGAGACATTGTACAGACGATCAGCTGATGAGATGTTATTATTGTGCTTAGACCGTGCCTCTATCGATCGAGTGATGAGAGAGGTTCATGCGGGAGTCTGTGGACCACATATGGGTGGACATATGCTAGCTCGTAAGATCATGAGGACTGGGTATTTTTGGTTGACTATGGAGACAAATTGTTGCCAGTTTGTTCAGAGATGTCCAGAATGCCAGATTCATGGAGACCTTATTCACGTACCCCTTTTAGAGTTACATGCACTGACTTCGCCATGGCCATTTTCAGTATGGGGTATAAACATTATTAGGAAGATTTCGCCGAAGTCTTCCAATGGTCATGAGTTCATCTTGGTTGCCAACAATTACTTCACCAAGTGGGTGGAGGCTACCTCATATGCGAGATTGACATCATCTGAAGTCGCTAGTTTTATTAGATCACACATTATATGTCGCTATAGAGTCCCTTATAGGCCGATTTCGGACAGAGGAATACATTTCAGGGTAGATGTTGACACTTTATTACTGAGATACGAGATCCAGCATCATAGATCGTCTGCGTATAGGCCGCAGACTAACAGAGCGGTAGAGGCTACGGATAAGAATATTAAGAGGATCTTATGGAGGATGATTGAGACTTCTAGGGATTGGTCAAAGAAGCTTCCATTTGCATTGTGGGCTTATCAGACTTCTTTTCAAACCTCTACAGGAGCTACACCTTACTCCTTGGTGTATGGTATGGAGGCAGTGCTACCAATTGAGATAGAGATGGGTTCGTTGAGGGTAGCATTGGAGCAGCAGATTTCAGAGACAGATTGGGCCCAGGCTTAATTAGACCAACTCAATCTCCTAAATGATAGGAGATTGAGGGCAGCAGACCATGTTCGTGCTTATCAGAGGAAGATGACCCGTGCATTCAAAAAGCGAGTCAAACCTAGACCGCTATAGAGAGGTGACTTGGTTCTGAAGGTCATCAGGGGATTAATCAGAGATCCTAGAGGGAAGTTCAGACCCAATTGGAGCGGACCTTACTTCATTAGGGAGCTGACCCCAGAGGGCGCTGCATGGTTGATGGATCTAGATGGAAACTGATTCTTGGAGCCAACTAATATAGATCAGGTAAAAAAGTATTATGTTTGGGCCATGGTCGTAGGATGGGTCGCCATCATTTCGGTTAGCCATATACCTTGTTATTCCCTTTTGACATACAGACCGTTCCTAGCCCATTGAGCCTTGCATATGCATTATAATATTTCTTTCTTATTGTCTTGCTCACTTTTTTGCACCGGGATAGGGGCCCTTTAGTGTATGCATGCATTGTTTGGGAGTTTCATGAGCCTTGGGCTTACGGGTGCATCTTTCTCTCATTATTTTTCCTACCATCACACTACTACACTTTCACATCTCATTGGTCGTGTTCTTCATTATTCTTCTTTATTCTATCTACTACTTGTTTTGCTTCATATTCTTTCCACCCTGAGTGGTGATCCTCATTAGTTCATTACATGGAGAATAGTCATATCATTTCCATTATCTATCCCATGGACATTGATTCAGAGATCCTTAGTTTGAGAAGGTCATCTTGTCAGAGAGAGTTTTTGTTACCTTAGTATTTGAGAGTGTGTCTATTCATTATTGATATCATCTTTGGGGTTCATTTGTTTATGTTCAGGGTATGTGTATTTGTATATATGTAAAAAAAATGAAAGGAAAATAAAAAAATGATAATGAAAAGAAAAGAAAAATAAGCATGTGTGTGTATGTACATAGTATTCTCCATCATTAAGCGTGTATATTGATATCCAATGGGTCACTTCATCGAGTATGATTGTTGGTGAGAGTTCGTATGTGAGCTTTTTGAGATCCTATTTTCTTTATATTCACTTTGTCATATCTCTTTGAGAGTGAGAAGAGTGACCTTCTCCTAGGGACTCTGGGTCATTGTCCTTTTTCTCATTACATTCATTATTGATGTGACTTCACCCCATGTTTGACTTGAGTTGATCGTCACTTTTTTTTCGTATATTCATTGTTTCACTGTCATCTTTGTCATTGCTTGTGATTCATCCCATTCGCTTCCCCCCCCCCCCTCCCTCTGTTTTTTTTCTTACACTAACATATTCCAAGTTTGATATCTTCCTTACATCATTTTTGCATATCTCGTTATCAGTTTGATTTGTTTTATCGTCTTATTATTGGTATTATATTCACATTGAGCACCTTTAGGTCCATGGCTCACAAGCTTTTCTATACATGTTGCATTTTATACATGAGGGCATGTGTTTTTTATCATTGGGTATTTAGGACTAGTTTCTCTTCATTTCTATTACCTTATCACCCTAGCCTACGTTACGTCTCATGTCTTAAGGCCACCCTGAGGCCATGGGATCAGATGTCATATTCGACAGCCCCTACTTGGACAGGTATTTGAGATTGGGTTGATATTTGGATATCATCATACTTCTTTTTCTAGGAGATGCCTCTTTGACGTTCAAACCCGATTCAGTTGTGGATTTGGATGACTGGGATTACATATTTGATGATGGATGATTTGAGGTTATCCGATTTTCAGATCTACCATACATCTATGCCATACTGGGGCATATTTCCATTTTGGTTGAGATTTGTAAATTTCCATCAATTTGCATGATCATCCCCGTTTACAAGATATACGCCGAGACGATGACCTGTTTGTTATCTTATCGTGATCTTCCAAGGGAGTCTCGCTTGAGCCATTCAATCAGACTCACACTTTTCAGCATTTAGATGTCATCATGTTTTTCCTTCTGGGAAACATTTCTTTGATCTGTGGGTCCGATTCAGCTGTGAACATGGATGATTAGGATTACACACTTAGTGATGGATGATTTGGTGCCATCTAATTTTTTTCACCTACCACACATCTGATGTCATACTGGGGCATATTTCCGTTCTGGTTGAGATTTGTAGATCTCCATTGATTTGCATGATCATCCCCAGTTACGAGATACACATTGAGCTGATGATTTGCTTTCATTTTGTCTTGATTCTCCAGTGGAGCCTTTCTTGAGTCATTCAGTCAGGTTCATGCTTTCTAATATTGTCGTGATTCTTGGACGGAGTTATCCCAGGTGCATAGACTCTCATATCATCATTTTAGTGGAGTACATATCAGATCTCTTATACATCCCCATTGAGTTATTCTCGAGTTATCAGGACAGACCGGATGCCCTAGTTTCTACATTGGGGCATATTTTCCTCTTTTAGCTGTGGAGATGATTATTTTCTCATAGACATGTTACAGTCTTCATTACTCGGACAAGGGATATTTCTTTGCATTACTGGTCATGGTTTTGGTGATTTTGGTCGAGATGAGCCTCTAGAGGAGCACAACCTTTTAGGTTTTGACTACCCCATTATCCATGACTTTTCAGTAGATTTTTTTGTTGAGGTTGAGGTAGTTACCCCAACAAACTATTCTCTTGAGACTTCCCATTGGATCATTCATTTGAGATGACGATGGCTTCCTCCAGCAGAGCATTTTGAATTAGAGGCGTTCGACTTATTGTGGCATTTCATTAAGCCTCGTGATTTAGTCAGATGGGCTGTGAAACCATATTTATAGTCGATTTAACCATTTCAACTCGCTAGCGGAGCATCTTTTGAGACTCAATAAGCCTTTTTCAGACCTTTCTAGTGGATTGAGACTTGTGGCAGCATGCTACATTGGGGCATATTTTCCCCCTCATCATTTCCTTGTAGATCGGCGTTCAGAGCCATCATATATTTTCAATTACGACATTCAGAGTTGTCCTTCATAGTTTGGCATTCAGAGCCACCTTCTTCTTAGTATTGGCATTTAGAGCCTTCATCTACTTCAGTTAGGCGTTCAGAGCCACCATATCTTTTCAGTTTGGGCATTTAGAGCCACCATCTCTTTTCAATTTGGAGTTCAAAGCCACCATCAGTTCTCAGTTTTGGTGTTCAAAGCCACCATCTCCTTATAACTCGACATTCAAAGCCATCATCGCTTCTCAATTACGACGTTCAGAGTTGTCTTTTTTAGTTCGATATTCAGAGATGTTAATTCTCAGTTATGGCGTTCAGAGCCTTCACTTTCTTTAGTTTGGCGTTCAGAGCCGCATCTTTAGTTTAGTGTTCAAAGTCACTATCTCTTCACAGTTTGACGTTCAGAGCCTTCATCTTCTTCAGTTTGGCATTCAGAGCCGCATCTCCAGCTTGGCATTCAGAGCCACCATCTCTTCACAATTTGGGCATTTAGAGCCACCATTTATTTTCAATTTGGCATTCAAAGCCACCATCAGTTCTCGGTTTCGGCATTTAGAGTCACCATCTCCTTACAGCTCGGCGTTCAAAGTCATCATTGCTTCTCAGTTACGACGTTCAGAGTCGTCTTTCTTAGTTTAACATTTAGAAATGTCAGTTCTTAGTTATGGCGTTCAGAGCCTTCACCTTCTTCAGTTTGGCATTCAGAGCCGCATCTTTAGTTTAGCATTCAGAGTTATTATCTCTTCATAGTTTGACGTTCAGAGCCTTCATCTTCTTTAGTTTGGCGTTCAGAGCCGCATCTCTAGCTTGGCATTTAGAGTCACCATCCCTTCACAATTTGACATTTAGAGCCTTCATCTTCTTCAATTCGGCGTTCAAAGTCGCCATATCTTCTCAGTTTAGCCTTTAGAGCCATGTTTTCAGTTTGGCGTTCAGAGCCACCATCTCTTTCCAATTTGGCGTTCAAAGTCACTATCCCTTCGCAGTTTGGCATTCAGAGCCATCATCCTATCACGATCGGCCATTCGTTGCCATCTTTTCGGTATTCAGAGCCACATTCTTGGTGTTCAGAGTCATCATTCATAGTTTAGAGTTTAGAGTCGTCGTTCATTCCTATAGTTTAGAGCCATCATATCTTAGGTTCGGTGTTTAGAGCCACATTCCTAGTATTTAGAGTTCTTAAAATTTAAAGTTGTCTTTCTCTTTTAGCTCGGTGTTCAGAGCCACATTAGTAGCATTTAGGGTTGCCATTTTATTTTAGTTTAGCATTTAGAGTTATTCTTACCATTCAAAGCCACTTTCATCAGTTTTAGGTGTTCAGAGCCATGTCTTCAGTTTGGAATTTAGGGTCACATTTTCAGTTTGGCGTTCAGAATTGCATTTTCATTTTGGCATTTAGAGTCACCATCTACTTTTAGTTTGGCATTCAAAGCCACCATCTCTTCTCAGTTTCGGCATTCGGTGTCATCATTTTCCTTTAGTTTTGACGTTCAAAGCCGTTCTACATACCCATTTCGACATTTAGAGTCACTGTTTTTCCTTCCTTTTGGCATTCAAAGCCATTCTTCCTCAGCCTTATCATTCAGAGTCATAGCTCCCGGCATCCATATTCACTGGCATTGCACATCTTGCCTTCACGATTTTACATTTGTCCTCATTTTCCTCACCTCGTTACCTTGTGCTTATCACTTGTTCATCATGCTCTTCAAGACTTCCCCTTCCCCTGCACATGACATAGTCCTTTGAGTTCATGACACATATTTCGGTCATGTGGTTGGGCACCTTGTACTTAGGATTCTCATGTAGTTCACATAAGGCAGTCCCATTTGGACGCATTCTTTCATGTACTCTAAGGTGGTTCGACCGTTACTCATCTTTGACATCGATTTTCGAGTCACTTTTGGAGGCACTCTAAGAGCTACCTTTCTCTTAGGATTTTAGAGCCTTGAGTGAGCTTGTGCTCTATTTATGTAGCTTTAGGGGTCTTTCTTTTTATTCAATAGAGTTTACTTCATTTCACTCACTTCTCACACTTTCTTTTCACTCTAGTGTTCATGTTCCTCACACTCGTGAACTCTACCGAAGAGGGGGGCATATTTGTAGACCCCTCAATGGACCAAAGGCTTTTTCTTTTTTTACCACCCCTCATTGAGATAGGGTAAACTAGGCATTTCATTTGGAGGAGTAGCTGGTAGAGGGGGTGACTGGAACGAGATAAAGGAATGATGATCTGAGTAGGGGCAGGGAACCGGTGGAGGCTTGCAGGAGGAGGTCTAAAGACAATACATGTGAGGGGGCTAGGGAATAGGTGAGGTTGGACTTAGAAGAAAGATATAGGGTGAACTGTTTGAAGGAAGCAATGAGAGCTTTTTTTGAAAGGAAGAGGGGGTCTACGAATATTCTAGAGAAATGAGCATTTCAGGTATGGTTTTTTTATGTATTTCTTATTCATTCTTACTCATTATCACTATTTTTTTTTTTTTTTTATCATCTCTTCCTGGCACTCAAACATCATTAGTTTATTTTGTTGTGCATTGAGCTATGTTGAATCCGAGTTTACTTTCATGCTTGCTTTGTTTTGGTTGGTCCCTGGTTTTTTAAGCTTCTCTCTAAGCTTTAATAGGAATGAGAGAGGGAGAGTGGTGAGGAGAGCTCCCTCTGATTGCCAAGAGCTCATTCCCTTTTGTAGTATCATTATCCGATTTCGATTTAGTTCCGTTTTTTTTTATCATTTATGGAAATTTTAAATTCTTAAATCTATAAATTTGTTTTTTTTTTCTTGATGTTTTTCATTGTGGTAATCATCACTTTTTGATTAGGAGATGATCATTGGGAAAATATTTTCCTGTATTTTCTCGTCCAAGAAGTTTTTTTTTTCTTGAGAAAGTTTATGGTTTTTTTTTCTTCTTCTCTTGTTTCAGATCTAAGCTAAGAGGGAAGAGATGTAAGAAATTTGTTTCTGGGGTTACCATTTTCTTTGAGTCCGAGGTAGTTGTGGATCTATAGATCTGAATGACTGGTTTCAAAGGATCTTTTCGGAGATCAAGTGAGATATCCAGAATTTTTGCCCGGGATCTTGGTTTTATAAGAAAAAAAAAACTTTGTTTAATCGAGTGTGAGAATTCAAAACCAGATCTTGGCTGTTTATCTGGAAGGTTGTGGACTTTTGGATTAGCTTAAAGCTAGATTTATTGTATATGTAGTTTTATTTCATGCTTTTGAAGAATGAATTATTTTCCTGATGAGGTTTTGGAGCATGTGTTTGACTTCTTGACATTGCATAGAGACCGTAATGCGGTGTCTCTGGTGTGCAAGTCATGGTTTAAGGTGGAGAAATCTTAGGAGGATTTTAGTCACCAGTTTGTTTAGTCCGAGGAGAACCGCTGGTTTTGGGGAGTTTCGGAAGACTATTGGGTTGAAAGTGGTGGATGAGATGATGGAAAAGAAAGGGGAGGTGAAGGAGAAGAAGATGTTCCATTTCGGGTTTTTGGACTATGTGATGATGAGTGTGTTTGGAAGGAGCTACGACTTTGGATAAGGTGTTTGAGGTGATGTTGTTGGGTTGCAGTGATTGCTTGGGTTTTTGGGTTAGCTCTTTTGGTCCACGTGTTTGTTACTTAGCTCTTGGTTTATAAGCTCAAGGTTGGTTTTGTTGGGATTGCAATTACTTTTGGTTTCTCTTGGGATGGTTGTTTCATTTCGAGCATCAAAGGTTATCTGGACTGAAATGCTAAATGGAATTCTTGTTCAAACTTTACTATTGGCAATCATGACAGTCAGATGTGATTGGGAAAAACAATGCACATGCAGTAGCCATGCCATCTTTTTATTAATTTTTTTTATAACTTTTAATGCTAAAAGCTTTATTTCTTTGTTTATTTTGTTTATTCTTTTTTTTTATTCTCAAATAACTCTTTAAAATCTCCTAAAATTCCAAAGTTCCAAGTTTATTTATCTACTCATTTATCTATTCCTTTTAAAAAATATATATCATTTTCAAAATAATCTTGTAAAATCTGATTTTAAATTTAGTTTACGAATCTCCAATTCTTAAATTCAATTTTCCAAAACTACAATTTTTTTAAATTTAATTCTTCAAAAATCAATTTTCAAAATAATTTTCTAAAATTCTAATTTTAAATTTAATTTCCCAAGATTCAAATTTTTAAATTTAATTTTCCAAAACTTCCTCAATTTCAAATTTAATTTTTAAAATGCCACCTTCAAATAAATGTTTGAAACTCCAATTCCTTTCAAATCAAATTTTCAAAAATTTCATTCTCAAATAATTCTTCAAAATTCCCTTTTCTTAAATTTAATTTTCAAATTTCCATTTTCAAATAATTTTTCAAAATTCCGATCCTCAAATTTAATTTTTTAAAAACTCCCATTTTAAAATAGTTCTTCAAAATTCCAATTTCCAAAATTCCAATTTTCACATTTATTTATTTAATCATTATTATTTTCGTTATTATTATTATTCTATTCTATTTATTTATTTATTTATTTTTAAAAATTCCATCTTTAAATAATTTTTCAAAATTCCGATTTCCAAATTCAATTTCCAAAATTCCAATTTTCGCATTTATTTATTTAATCATTATGATTTTTGTTATTATTATTATTTTATTTATTTATTTATTCATTTATTTTTAAAATTCCATCTTTAAATAAATCTTCAAAATTCTGATTTTCAAATTTAATTTCCAATTTCAAAAATTCCAATTTTCACGTTTATTTATTTAATCATTATTATTTTCATTATTATCATTATTCAATTTATTTATTCATTTATTTATTTTTAAAAATTTCATCTTTAAATAATTTTCAAAATTCTAATTTCTTTCAAAATTTAATTTCCAACATTCTAGTTCTTAAATTTAATTTTCAAAATTTCAATTGTCAAATAATTTTCAAAATTCCAATTTATTTCAAATTTAATTTCCAAGACTCCAATTCTTAAATTTAATTTTCAAAACTCCAATTTTCAAATAATTTTCGAGACTTCAATTTTCAAATAAATTTCAAAACTTCAGTTTTCTTTCAAATAGTTTTAATTCCATTCCATTTTTCAAATATTTTTTTAATTCACAAATTTTCTTCTACTTTCAAATAATCTTTCGTTTTCTTTGATTTTTCTAAATAAGTATGAATGAAATTTTTATAATTCCAAAATAATGGAATTTGTGATATTAATTCATACAAAATAAATTGGGCTTTGGTGGGGGCCCTACATATGAGTTTTCTCTTTTGATTGTCCATTCTTATGCTTAATGAATATTGCTCAATCTTTGTCTTACTCTTTGATATGCATGTGATAATTTTATACTTGAGCTAACCTTATTTCCATGATAGCGCATTATTACTTGTTGCTAAGGTACGTTCTCAATCCTACTTCATTTATTTGTTCGTTATCAGGCTCGATTCGTTTTATTATTTGATCATTTCATTGGTATCCATTAATTTCCTTATCAATTGCCACTCTTGTTTCACTTTATTTAGTAGAAACCCATTTTTAGGAGCTTAGAGGGGTGCTACGGTCTTTACCGTACCTTCCCAATAAGTAACTTGATCCCTGAACCCAAGCTTGGTTTTTCACAAACCGTCTTTTCTAAATAAGAAGTCACACTTAAGGTTTTCTTTCTTTTTTTTTTCCCTTAAAAAAAAAAAACAAAAACAAAAATAAGTGGCAACTCTAAGTCTTCTTCTCAAAATCAATTTTTTACCAAATAAATAAAAAAACGAGTTTCATCATCGAGTGGGAACCATCGAGCCAAAATGCAGGGTCTATAGATATCTATCGATCCAAAGTCTGTTTCAAAGTAGGGAATGATCTCCAATCACTTCTCAAAGATCCCTAAAGGAATAAATAAACCATGGGAAGTACCAAATTTTTTTGGATATACCAAAGGGGCTAAAGTTCATTCCGAAGTGGGGAATAACCTTCAATCACTTTCTAAGGTTGTCCAAAGCAATAAATGAACCATGGGAAGGAAGTTAGGTGTCCCATTAGCTCAAGGATTTGATGTATCAAATTTTCTTAAGAATGTACCTAGGGTTCCAAAGTCTCTTTCAGAGTAGGGCACAACCTCCAATCACTTTTCAAAGATCCTTAAAGGAATTAATGGACCATGGGTAATAAGATAGGGGTCCTGGTAGCTCAAGGATTAAATGTACCAAATTTTTAGTATAGAGATTCAACTGGTACCATTTTATAATGCAGATTGAAATTTATGTGAATGAAACAAAATATACTAACTAGTTTCCTGTAATGAGCTAAATAAAAAAAGTAGTTAAAAATAAAAAGATAATATAAAATAAAATGATAATATAGATTTAAAATAAAAAAATTAAAAATGAACAATTAATTTTTTTTAAATGATTAATATTTTTAAAAAAATTCTTTCAAAAAAATCTATGATTTTAAATCAACAATGAATCATTTCCATCGCTTATTTCATATGAACGTCAAGGGCCAACCTTTCAAGTTATCATGAATGCCTCCATTTGCCTTACTACCCAACCCACACCTCAAATCTAGTCATTCTAAAGGCATGCCTCTGACAGAGAGTCATGCCTATCTTTTTCCTACTGCACATAACTTAACAAAAATAAGTTTTTCACCCACATTCATGCGTCTTCCATGAAGGTTGTGCTCTTAGGTTGACTAGTGCACATAGCCTACTAATATAATGGTTTCAACAATAGGCATGCCTCTAAAATCAAGAGTGTGCCCCTAGTTTGCATACTGCATATGGTATACCAAAATAATGTTATCATACTCATGGTCATGCCTATGCAACGAAGGGTGCACCCCTACTTTGCCTTCTGCATGTAGCATAGTAATATAATGTCATTCACACATAAGCATGCCTTTCAAATGGAAGGTGCGCCCCTAGATTGCCTTTTGCACATAACATACCAAACTAATGTTATTGTATATAAACAAAAAAATCCATTGATTCTAATGGTACAATGTAAATGTTCGAATGTCTTCCCATGGTGTTAATGGGTCAACCTCCCTTTTACTGACTCTTCACATAACATGAAGCCAATCCCCACCTCAAGGATTTGGAACATTCTTCACAAAATTTGGTACATCCTTCACTAAGTTTGGTACATCTGGTCCTATTGCTTCTGAGACCCCCATCTGAACATGAGCGGTCCATGATTTCATTTTGGAACCTATAAGGAAGTGATTGGGGGCCAATCCCCACCTCGGAACGTACTTTGGAACCCTTGGTACATTCTTAACAAAATTTGGTACATCTTTCACAAAATTTGGTGCATCCTTCATTAAATTTGGTACATCCGATCCTATTGCTTTAGGTTCCCCATCTGAACATGGATGGTCCATGATTTCATTTTGGAACCCATAAGGAATTGATTGAGGGTCAATCCCCACCTTGGAACGCACTTTGGAACCCTTGGTACATTCTTCACAAAATTTGGTACATTCTTCATTAAATTTGGTACATCGATATTATTGTTTCCGAGACCCCCATCTGAACTTGGATGGTCCATGATTTCATTTTGGAACCCATAAGGAAGTGATTGGGGGTCGATCCCCACCTCAGAACACACTTTGGAACGCTTGGTACATCCTTCACAAATTTTGGTACATTTGATCTTATTGCTTCTGGGACCCCCATCTGAACATGGATGGTCCATGATTTCATTTTGGAACCCATAAGGAAGTGATTGGGGGCCGATCCCCACCTCGGAACGCAGTTTGGAACCCTTGGTACATCTTTCACAAAAATTGGTACATCCTTCATTAAATTTGGTACATCTGATCCTATTGCTTCCAGGTCCCCCATCTAAACATGGATGGTCCATAATTTCATTTTGGAACCCATAAGAAAGTGATCGGGGGCCGATCCCCACCTCGAAACGCATTTTGGAACCCTTGGTACATCCTTCACAAAATTTGATACATCCTTCATTAAATTTAGTACATTCGATCCTATTGCTTCCGGGTCTCCATATGAACATCGATGGTCCATGATTTCATTTTGGAACCCATAAGGAAGTGATTGGGGGTCGATCCCCACCTCGGAACGCAGTTTGGAACCTTTGGTACATCCTTTACAAAATTTGGTACATCTGATTCTATTGTTTCCAAGTCCCCCATCTGAACATGGATGGTCCATGATTTCATTTTGGAACCCATAAGAAGTGATTAGGGGTCGATCCCCACCTCAGAAAGCGTTTTGGAACCCTTGATACATCCTTCACAAAATTTGGTACATCTTTCATTAAATTTGGTACATTCGATCCTATTACTTTCGAGACCCCTATCTGAATATGGATGGTCCATGATTTCATTTTGGAACCCATAAGGAAGTGATTGGAGGTTGATCCCCACCTTGGAACGCAATTTGGAACCCTTGGTACATCCTTCACAAAATTTGGTACATTCTTCATTAAATTTGGTACATCCGATCCTATTGCTTCCAAGTCCCCCATCTGAATATCGATGGTTTATGATTTCATTTTGGAACCCATAAGGAAGTGATTAGGGGTCGATCCTCATCTTGGAACGCAGTTTGGAACCCTTGGAACATCCTTCATTAAATTGGGTATATCTAATCCTATTGTTTCTGGGACCCCCATCTGAATATGGATGGTCCATAATTTCATTTTGGAACCCATAAGGAAGTGATTGGGGGTCGATCCCCACCTCAGAACGCACTTTGGAATGATTGGTACATCCTTCACAAAATTTGGTACATCCTTCATTAAATTTGGTTCATCCAATCCTATTGTTTTTGGATCCCCCATCTGAACATGGATGGTACATGATTTCATTTTGGAACCCATAAGGAAGTGATTGGGGGCTGATCCCCACCTCGGAATGCACTTTGGAACCTTTGGTACATCCTTCACAAAATTTGGTACATCCTTCATAATGTACCAAATTTTGTGAAGAATTTACCATATTTTGTGAAGGATGTACCAAATTTTTAAATAATGTACCAATGTTGCCAAAGTCCGTTATGAGGTGGGGAACGACCTTCAATAACTTCCCAAGGATCTCCAAAAGAAGAAATGGACTATGGAAATTGAGATAAGTGTCCCATTAGCTCAAGGATTGGATGTATCAAATTTTCTTAATGATGTACCTAGGGTTCCAAAGTCTATTTCGGAGTAGGGAACGATTTCCAATCACTTCCCAAAGATCCCTAAAGGAATAAACGGACCATGGGTAATAAGATAGAGGTTTCAATAGCTCAAGTATGTACCAAATATTTTTAAGGATGTACCAAATTTTGTAAAATATGTACCAAGAGTGCCAAAGTTCGTTCCGATGTGGGGAATAACCTTCAATCACTACCTAAAGGTCCTTAAAGGATAATATGGACCATGGGAAGATAGATAGGGGTCTCAATAGCCCGAGGATTGGATGTACCAAAATTTCTTAACGATGTATCAAATTTCCTTAAGGATGTACCTAGGGTTCCGAAGTTTGTTTTGGAGTATGGAATGACCTCTAATTACTTCCTAAAGATCCCTAAAGAAATAAACGACCACGGGTAATAATATAGAGGTCATGGTAGCTCATGGATTGGATGTACAAAATTGTTTGTAGGATGTGCCAAATTTTATGAAATATGTACTAAATTTTGTAAATGATGTACCAAATTGTCTTTAGGATGTACCTCGGGTTCCAATGTCCGTTTTAGGGTGGGGAATAACCTCTAATTCCTTCTCAAGGGTCCCCAAAGGAATATATGAACCATGAAAATGAAAATAGAGGTCTTGGTTCCTCTAAAAATGGATATACCTAGGATCCCAAAGTTCTTTTTGGGGTGGGCAAAGACCTCCAATTACTTATCGAGGGTCCTAAAAGAATATATACACCATGATAAGTATGATAATGTTTTCGGTTCTCCTAAGCATTAATTTACCTTTTTTTTTTTTAAGGATATACCTATTTTTTTTATGAAATTAATATAAAAGGTTACATACATTTTTTTATGAAAAATATATTTTCTTTTATATTTTATTTTAATTAAAAACTAAAGATTTTAACCAAAAAAAAAGTTAGATCCACAATCAAGTTAAAATCATAAGAAAAATGATAAAAGCACAACACTTATTGTGATTTTGATATGATAAATTTAAAATGAAAATTAAAAGAAAAATAATGTAAATAATAAAATAGTATTACAAAGATATTTTTACTTTTACATGTGATATGATTTACAAAATAAATAAATCTTTTGTTTAATATTAATATAAAAAATCTTATATCATAAACTTCTAAATAATAAAATAGAATTTTTAAATTTAAACCTTAATTTATAAAATGTATTATTATAATTAATATTTAAAATCATAGAATATATTATTTGTAGGATAATATTTTCATTTTTGTCCATTATATGTTTTGTTTTTATTTAATTTTTTATATTAATTATTTATTATATATTATCATTTTAAGTTTAATATATCAAAAATTATTAAAATCAATAAATATAGACAAATTAGAGAGTAAAAATAAATTAAAATTAAAGAAGCTTATGAGAAAATGCATGAGCGTATTAAAAAGATTATAAAGGAAAAAAATAAAAATAATAATAAAAACTATAATAGGTGACAATGGATTATGATGGCAGGAGAGGAAAAAAAAAAAAGAAAAAAAGTGGAAACGTGACATGTGGTAAAAGAGATATATTGATGTGAGAAAAATAATAAAAATAAATGACACATGTACTTATTAATAGGTGGTATTAAATTGATTTGTACTTTATCATTTACTTTTGAAGGTAATTATGGAACAAATTTGAAAACACTATTAGAGTACATGAATAGACAATATTTTTTTCCCATTTTACACCAAAATTAAAAAAAAAAAAAGTAAAGTTTCAAAATATCATATTTTTTGTAGTTGGTGTATGGTTAGATGATTTTCTCAAAGTTAATCTTCTCGAGACTCTAGTAGTCGATACCCTTCCTTTTCCTCTCCCATCTTTCCTCAAAGTTGATTGCCTACACAATCAAGTTGTGCCAGACTACCCACACAATTAGGGTGCGATACACTAGTCCAATAGGATCATGGTAGATGATTGTAAGGGATCAAGGTAGAAGATTATAAGGGGTTGAAGTTTTTTTATCTTTGTGGATTAAAAATGAGTGTGTTAGGTTCTACCCAATTTGGTTCTTTCTTTTCTTTCTCCTTATTTTCAAATAATTTAATTATTTATAGAGAATGGTGGATAAAAAAATAAATTGATTTTCAATTTGGTTATTTTCCAATTAATTATGACACATGTTATAAAATTGGGCTCATCTTTTTTTCTTTTTCTTTTTTTTTTTTTTGTTTCTAAAATCACTTTTAAAAATTTAAATAATCATTTAAAGTGATTTTTGTACTACCATTTAGTAGTTGCTTCTTCCAAAATTTACTTTTTTATTATTCATTGAAAATATATAATTTTAATAAAATCACAGAAAATCGTAATGAAAAAAAAAAATCTAGAAAAGTTAAAAATAAATAACTAAATAAAGCTTGCTAGCCCTAGTCAGTTTTACATAACGGTGAGGGCCAGCATGAGGTCCACACATGCTTCGCTCAACTGGTGTCTCCCAACTCTGGGCCAAAACGACGTCGTCCCCACTGAAAACGACGTCGTTCAGGCTCATCTTCACCAACTCCACCCATGACGAAGATCTCTACGCCACTTTGCTCCGCAGATTCGCCGAAACCAGAGACTCCCAGCATGGCCGGGCACTCCACGCCAAGCTCATCAAAGGGCCTCTTCACAATTCTCTCTTCCTCAACAACCACATCCTCAACATGTACGCGAAATGCGGTCACTTGCCCCATGCGCACAAGCTGTTCGATCATTTGCCGCACAGAAATGCTGTGTCGTGGTCCGTCCTCATTGCGGGCTTTGTCCAGCACAACCGGCCCAGCTACGCGCTGGTGCTATTCTCACAAATGCACGCTGCTGGAGTCAATATCAACGAGTTTACCTTGGTCAGCGCACTACACGCATGCTCATTGTATGATAATGATAGTGATAATAATGAAGGATATGACTATTCTTACTATCTGAGTCGTTTGTATCAAGTGTACGCCTTTGTTGTTCGGTTGGGATTTGAGTGGAATGTATTCTTGATGAACGTGTTTATGACAGCATTGATAAGAAGTAGGAAGTTGGCGGAGGCGTTGGAAGTTTTTGAGGCGTGTAGGGGCAAGGATGTTGTGTCGTGGAACGCAGTGATGGCGGGATTGGTGCAGTTTTGTTGTGGGGAAGTGCCAGGGTTTTGGAGGAGGATGTGCTGTGAGGGAGTGAAGCCTGATAACTTCACCTTTTCGGGAGTTCTTTCTGGGTTGGCTGCTCTTGGTGATGGTGGAATGGGGGTGCAAGTGCATGGACAGCTTGTGAAGTGCGGGCATGGAGGCGAGGTTTGCATTGGGAATTCGCTGGTTGATATGTATTTGAAGTGTGGAAGTTTGGAGAAAGGCATCAAGGCTTTTGAGGAAATGGTGGAGCGCGATGTCTGTACTTGGAATCAGATGGCTGCAGGGTGCCTGAACTGTGGGAAACCGGGTAGAGCGCTTGAGTTGATTGTGGAAATGAGGAGAAGCGGTGTGAGGATGAACAAGTTCACCCTTGCCACTGCCCTTACTGCCTGTGCCAACTTGGCTTCCTTGGAGGAGGGGAAGAAAGCCCATGGATTGAGAATTAAGCTCGGGAATGATGTTGATGTCTGCGTGGATAATGCCTTGCTTGACATGTATGCAAAGTGTGGATCCATGGATGATGCCCTGAAGGTCTTTGGGACAGTGGAGGCTCGTTCAGTTGTTTCTTGGACAACCATGATCATGGGGTTTGCGCAAAATGGCCAAGCAAGGAAAGCACTTGAGATTTTTGAACAGATGAGAGCTGAGGGCAAAGCACCAAACTACATCACCTTCATTTGCGTGCTCTACGCATGTAGCCAAGGAGGGTTGATTAATGAAGGGTGGGAATATTTCTTGTCCATGGACCGGGACCATGGAATATCACCTGGAGAAGATCACTATGCATGTATGGTTGATATGCTTGGGCGAGCAGGACACATTAAAGAAGCACGTGAGCTAATAAGGAGGATGCCATTTCAGGCTGGTGTGCTGGTGTGGCAGACTCTGCTAGGAGCTTGCCGGGTTCATGGCGATGTGGAAACAGGATTACTTGCAGCAAAGCAGGCGTTGAGCTTGGACAAAGACGATTCTTCAACTTATGTGGTATTATCAAACATGTTTGCTGACGGGAGGAATTGGAAAGGTGTTGGTAGTTTGAGGGAACTGATGGAAACTAGAGATGTAAAGAAAATGCCCGGTTCAAGTTGGATTCAGCTAAACAAAAGGTAAGAGTATGCACAAGAGTTCATGATTGTCGATCCCTTTTAAATTAGAATTTAGTTCATTATTTTAACCAGGCAACTTTAGAAAAGTTTGTTCTTTAAAGAGTTTTTACACTCTGCTTTAGACTTTTGATGGTAGTGATGGATGAATAGGTATCCTAGTTCATTATAAGCAATTTGGACTATTCTTGAGCTAGGTACTGTCTTAGGGTAAAATATTTAGATGATGCATGTTAGGTTGTATTTGGGAATGATTATGATAAAAATGTTTTTTAACCTAAAGTAATTTAGAGTTCATTTGATAGCGTTTTTATTTAAAGTATTTTTAGTGAAAGTATTTTCTCTAAAAGTGTTTTTAAGAGAAATATCTATCAAGTGCTTCTCCACGAAGTATTTGCGAGTAATTTTTTAACTTTTTAATGTGTTCCCTAAATTTTCTCCAATGTCTAATTTTTCTTCAAAAACATTTTTTGTATTAGAAATATTTTATAAAAGTACCATCAAATGGACTCTTTGGGAATGCTTTTATCATAATCGCCTTTATGAAGAATCAGTTTAATGTTTAGATCTAGATGAGCATTTATAAAATTATAATCTTATAACCTTCATGAAATGACAAAGTCATCCGTTCATCTAGTTAAGAAATCCTTCCAAAAATCTAGTAAACAAATACCAGTGTTTTTATGGTAAGTTATTTTGTGTAACATTTTTTTAAAAAAGCTTTTAGTGTATAAAAGGTCAATCTAAATAGTGAGGGGTCCTTTTTAGCTCATTTTAGCTTTGTTATAAATAGTCTATCAACTCTCTTTACCTATGTTTGGTTTCAAGAAAGTACTAAAGAAAAGAAAAATAATATTAAAAAAATAATTTTTTATGTTTAATCTATTATAAAAAATATAAAAGAAAATCAAATATAGTTAAAATTAATTAAAAATTTTATATATTTGAAAATTATTTAATCTTTATACGAAGAAAGAAAAATTAGTAAAATAAGTATGAAGAAATATGTAAAATAATTTATTAACTTTAGATTTATTTTTTATTTTCCTTCATTTTTTTTTTTCACTTTTCTGATTTATTTTCTTTCCCTCCTATTTTTCCTTAACTTTTCTAAAACCAAATATAGTTTACTTTTTTTTTAAGGTATATTCCTTTTAATTAATTTTCATGAATATTTTATTAATTTTTTTAACAAAAAGGAATATATTACCTCTATGAGAAGGTACCACATTGGCAAGTTATAAAGTATTATTGAAATAAATCATTAATTATGACCAACTCAAGAAAATTCTTGAAGAACCCGTTTGCTTCATTCAGTAGGAATTAGAGGAAAGAGAGTCATTTCGTTTCCTTTTGATTCTCATGTTTACTTGGCTTTGGAATCAAAATAAATAGTGGGAGCCACATCAGTTTGAGAAAATCCATTCCTCCAAAATAGAGAATGGATTTCTCTCTATATAGCTCGAAAACCAACTATGAGATATTTGAGGGATCAAATTTAGTTTTTGGATTGTCCCCTTGAGAGAAGAAGTTGCATTAGCAACACCCCTCCATCAACTATAGTTCCGATCAAGAACAACAGGCTTCCCAAACAAGTAACACTAGTCCATTTTTAGGACACCTAATATAAGATTTCTTATTATTTTTGTTCCATTAATCTATGATTGCTTGTCGAGAAAAAATGGGGAAAGGAAGACCAGAATCAAGAATTTTTATGGTTGTTAAAAAAAATTAAAGGATCGTTGTATTTCTCTTTAAACTTTGATTTTTTTAATTTATTTTCTCCTTTAATCTTCATAGTTTTGTCATATATAAGTTGTTTGGTACTTGAGAAAATGTGCAAAATGAAGGATTTTATATATATATATATATATATATATATATATATATATATATATATATATATATATATATATATATATATATTAGAATATTTTGAAAAATCTTTAGCAACTCATGGTTGCAAGTGTTTACCTGGTGGATTTTTTTTTTTTTTTTTTTTTTTGTGTTTTTTTCCTTTTTTTTTTTTCTTTATAACCAAACAAGGTTGTATCATGAACATGGATTCATCTTATGGGTTTTGTGTTGTGTTGTTGGTATTTGCAGCTTCATTTGACAAGTGATACATTCATAATGAAGTGATCATAATTTATATGTACATTTGCAATGCTATTTTGTGTTATTTTTTCATAAGTCAAAATTTAATGAATATGGCATAGTGAATACTAATGCAAGATATGAACACCACAAGCAAAACCAACTACCAACTCCCCCAGAATTGCCTGTATTTGGACTAAGGGATAGTTAACAGTAATTAGGGATAACATAGTGATATGGGGGATAGTTAATACTAGTGGGGGATAGGGAACACCGGTTAAGGATAGTGAACACCGTAGGAAAAACCAGCCAAAAGCTCCACCAATAAATTTATAAGAGTGATATAACATGTGTGGCGCAATTAAAAAGGAATAAATTTATATTTTAAGAATTGTGTCATGTTCTTTCATATTTTAGCACACTTGTTAAGAATCATGTCACGAGCTTCAATTTTAAGAGGTTTGAGTGAATTATCAATAAATATTTCTATAAGTGTTTGAAAGTAATGATTCGATGCTAAAATTCTTTTTGGAAAAACATCTAAATTGGTAACCAAAAACTCAATGGACTTAACAATAGATATAATTATTTTATGAATAGTTAAATAATTAAATTTATGTATTTAACTTTATTATATAGAATTGATTAGATGCTCTTAATGGAACATATATAAAGGTACATATGCTCAACAAACACAAACCAAAGTGTTAAACAAGGAAAAATGCAAATTGCTACCAATATATTAGGTGTTTGCTCTCAAGATATGCAATTCATTTATACATTACCTAGATGTGAGAGCCCAACACATGATGGTCAAGTGCTTAGAGATGTACTAACAAGAAGAAATGGGTTAAAAATCTTTGATGGCAATGAAAAAGATACTTAATAACTCTAATATAATTAAATTTTGTCCTTTATGGATGAATAAAAAATATTCTATTACCAAAATTTATATGTCCATATCTTGTTACCATTATGTTAGTACTATTTGGTTGATGCTACCTACACAAATGGAAAAGGTTTCCTTGTCCCATTTTGTGGACAACATTATCATTTAAATGATTGGAAAGATGGTTATCAACCAAGTACACTAGAAGAGTTCTTCAATATGAAACATTCAAGAGGTAGAAATGCCATCAAAAAGTGTTTTGGCATCTTAAAGATGCATTGAGCTATTCTTAGAAGTTTGTCATTTTATCATGTTAAAACACAATGTCAAGCTATATCTATGTGTTGCATGATTCATAATTATATAATGAGAGAGATGCCTATGGATCCCATGGAGAATGAATTAAACATTGCACTAATAGATAAAAGCTTAGCTAATGTTAAACTCATTAATAGGGCTACAACTAGGGTGGGTTAGCTTAACCTAACCCGAATATAATCCGATATTTGGGTTGGGCACCTTTTATGTAACTCGGGTTAGGCTTGGGTTAATTTTTATTAACCCAATTTAAATTTAGATTGGGCTTGGTTCAATGACACAAGCAACCTGAACTAACTCGAACTTGACTACATATAACTTGAAAAAAATAACACCTTTACCTATTTGGCTCTTGCTATTCCATTCTTTGACAAAGGGAAAAAATCCCTAGCTCCTAAAATTAAAAATAACACACCATAAGCCCTACTTCTCAATTGTTCCATCATTCGGTGCTATTGCTACCATTTAATGCCATCGTCATTCAACTCTATGATTGTGGTTGTGTCTAGGTATGCTTTTAATCTCAAACTTGCATTTGATTTTTACTTTTCGTGGAGGGGGAGAACAAACTAGTTGTAGGGGAAAGGAGACCGATGGTGGTGGTGGTGGAGAATAAATTGGTGAGAGAGGAGATCATATAGGAGGTGATAAAAGAGTGAACTAGTAGAGTATAGGATTAAGCAAGTTATGGAGAGGGTGGTGGAAGTGATGATTTTTCTTGTGGATGAGATGACATTAGTAGTGAATAGACCTTTGGGATGGAGGAAATATTGGTGATGGGACTTAAGGAATATGAGTTGGTTTTGGTGTAAGGGGTAGAGTAAGAGAACCAGGTGGAGATGGATGACAAAGTTGTAGGGCAGCAGAAATTGGAATTGGAGATGGCTTTGGTGTAGTGGTTGAAGGGGTGGTCTTATGCGGAAGTGGGCTGGAAGGTTTAGATGTGAGTGTTGGAAACCCTGAATTACTCCGCTCCCATGCCCTAGATCGTGTAAGGTGCATGCAAATCTATCATAGGCTCTCTAAATCTATTGCAATGGATAAACAAGTATTCAAAAAGGATAAGAATACCATAAAAAACATAGATCTAGAGAATAAAGCCACATACCTTTGATCCGGATGTTCCCAGATCAATTCTTATCAATGTAGATAACTCCAAAGTCGTAGTAGATCTCATAAACACCATGATCTTCCACCCGATGACTCTTCCTTATGTCTAAGCACTGAGATGGTGGAGATCTCAAGGGTGGAAGCTAGGATTCTCTCTCTAGATTGAAGAGGAGAATGCCAAGACTTTGAAACCCTAATCCTTAAAGGGGTATGTATTTATAGGCTTCCTATCCACCATGGGCTTGGGTCACTTAATTTAGTCCAAAAAGGATGCTAATTGATTAATTAACCATACAAGGCTCTAATTAATCAATTAGCCTAGTTCAAAGATGTCACTCACTTATCCTTATACAACCTTATGTAATTATCAAAATGCCCTTATACACAAAAGTGAACTAAAAACTCATCAACTCTCATAAAATGTGTCATCAAGGAATATGAGCTCAAAGCAAGGACCATTGGAACCTTTAGGAGTATTGGCTCCCTCATAATCAAATTTTGAAATTGACTCAACATCACACTATAGAGAATCAACTGCACTCTAGTGTCCTATATAAATTACAACGAGACATCAAGTGCTCAGGTCCATGACCTACTATCCATTGCATGCAAACTCTCTATGAATTGGTGTCCATAATATAACAAAGTAGTGTTGTCACCTATCAAAATTACCTCTCAAATCCTTGAATTATAGATTTCACTTATTATGTGATCAATTGACATACTCTAGCTCGAAGAAGCATATGTTAAACTCCACTAAGGAATTACTATGACCACAAATTTCATAATCATATGTCATTTGGATCATCCAAGGGGATACATTGTCTCAATCCCATGAGATATCATAGTGCCTGTATTGAGAATACTTGTCGCCACCAACCTCCATCAATAGTGACCCAATCCATATGGATATATGATTACTTTAGGGTCTCATCCATGGGTCAAAACCTCTTATTGATTTTGGCACAAGCTCAATATCCTCTCAAGGTTAAGAGTCCATACAATATAGTAACTTGGTGAATCATGACAATTGATAGCCTTGAGTTATAATTCACCATAGGTCCTATCCAATGTGTATCACATACACTAATACACTCACCATAGGAAACCTATCCTGACGGCCAAGACAAGTCATCCCATCAATTAGGAGGTGGTGCACTACAGTTTTTACTAGATTGCCTAAATCCATGAACTAACTGTAAACAACTTATCTACTTACAGGGAACCCATGACTTGTATCTTTTGTGCAACTCTTAATGCACCCAAGTCATGTACAATGTAAGAGACATGGGTTGAATACTCAAATCAATGTTAATATGCCAAGGGGATAGCAAGAGGATAGTTAAGCCTAACCTTGTTACATCATGTCTTGCTTTCTGGGGCTCAATTCCAACAAACTCCCACTAGCCCCAAAAACATACTAGGTATTGCAAAAAGATTATGCTCCACAGTCATATCACCTTTATGTACTATCTCACAACAAGGTAATACTCCCACTTTATGCATTTCCTCCTCCAATGGTACTTTAGTTCTTTAAACTATGTCATCATCTTACTATTATCACATAATAGTATCTTAGACGATATAACCAAGGGAACTACCCATAAGCCAAAAGGGTTCCTTTGTTGCTATAAAAGCAACAAAAACCACTTAGAGTGTACACATACTTAGAGGTAGACTTGTGAGAGTCCTTATTAGACTAAAAGTCCAATTTCCCGATACGAAAGGAGTACCAATTCATCGCAAAGACTCACAAACATATAATTCATTGTTCTCCAAAGATAATAGAGTATATGTTTAACATCCACACAAGGCTCTAATCAGGAAATGAACTAATATCCACTCATTATTCCTATAACAAAGAAATATCTAGTCTAGCATATAACATTGCATAGTTAAGGTCATCCATAGCAAAGGCCTTAGATGCCGCCTTAATGCAATCTCTCTCCACAAATGTCTAAGGACGTTGATCCTAAGAAAGATAACTCCAAATCCAAAGAGTAACAAACCCTTCTTGGAGTTTTGCATCATGTACTTGACCAAATGCTCATTTATGTAGGTGACATGACACAAATTTCATGTTCTTAAATCCTAAAGGACCTTAACCCCCATAATATATTACGCCTTCCTCTAGATTTTCATCTAAAATTGAGTAGACTACCAGATCTTGACTGATGACAATATCCCTACATCATATCCAATGAGTAGATTATCATATACCTACAAGATCTTAGAGTATCACCACGTTTCCTTGTGCCTTCTTGTACACACAAGGCCATTTCCTATGAAAATGTTTGGTTGTTATATCTCATAAATGAGACACATTGTAATAGATAGGAGTAATCAGATGGATTTGAGTATGACCACTATTGAAAAGGTTTTCCATGGTTGAAACAAAGTTTCAAACTATAACATTTAGCTACAGTCTTACCTAAATAAAACTCAAGCTTTCCATCTACTCTTGTGTTCCTCTTGTAGGCCAACTTACACTTATGGGTTTTATCCCTTTAGGTGCTTCTACAAGAACCCAAACAATGTTAGAATACAAAGATTCTAACTACCTATTAGAGCACAAACATTGCTCACCACTTCATCATAATTTGTAGGATATGAACCTCTCACTATGATGAGGCACTAGTGTACTAGAAATCATAGGAATGATATGTCTTTAACCTTCTAGATCCATAGTATTCTATGCAATGTGAGACTATCTTCTAATATATCTTTCAATCTGTGTCACTCTTTGCCTTATTCTTTATTATATAGTCTTCATAAAAAATATGATATTTGTGTCAACGAATATGTTTTGATGATCTTGACTATAAAGGCAATAACCCAAAAATCCTATTAGATATCCTATAAACTAGTATACCTCTTAAGAAAAAGAGTTATTACACAGTTTATAAAACATATCCTCAAAAGAATCTAGGAAAAGATGAGAAACCTATCCACGATCTCACTATGTCCAACCAAGTTTGATATCTTCTTTCCACCTCTCCATTTTTCAATGGAGACCTTGGTGCACATGACTAGGAAATAATCCCGTGCTTCAATGGAAAGAATCAAACTTGCTAAACATATCACCTTGATCTAATCGAAGTGACTTGGTATGTATTCCTAATAGGTTATACGATCCCACCTTAAATTCAATGAATGTACCCAACGTATTGAATCTCCTATGTACATATCCAAACCTAGAGTAACCATCACTAAAAGTGATGAACTACTTATACCCTCCTCATGCATGGACACTAAAAGTTCCATATATGTCGGTATGCTCTAACTCCAAACATTCCTTGGCTCTAATCCTCTTGGTCATTTTACCTTCTATACAGGATTCGTAGACTGAAAGATCTTCTAGAATAAAAAAGTCTGAATTTTATTAGTCTTTGGATCCTATTTAGATTAATATAACCAAGGTCTAGAAGCCAATTATTTAATTAGTGCTAGGTTTAATCCTGATATCTAACTATTCTCATCACTTGGCAAAGTGATAATGGAATACATATATAAGAAAAACATATTACCTCCCATTCACCTGCATAACTAACCTTGCATTTGAAGCTAAGGTAAGTATAATCCCATCATTTAACCTTCTCACTTGTTAAATATCCTATAAGGACTTACAGGCAATGGGTTTGGAATTTATCTACCATAAATGGTGAAATCCACCACTAAATACTCAACAATGAAAAATGATGTATGCTTTCCTTTTTCCTTTAGGTAAACTGGGCATTCCTTTTCAAGTGTCCTAAAAGGTTACAAATGAATCACTTACCCCTGAGCTTGTTTTCTCATTTCTTCTCTTGAACTTTCCTTATTTGGTATTGTTCTTCTTCTTCTTGGTAGAAGAACTTGAAGAACCTTTGACTTCCATATGAACACCCTATAATATTTGAGAATCTCCTTAGCCATCCCAAAGGAAAATGACAAGATCTCTAAGATCATATGAATATTGGTGTTCATAACAGTCCTTAGAGTAGCTTGTCAAAGCTAACCTACCCTTATCACCAAATAACCATTACAAACTTGAAAAAGAATATCAAAGTCTCTAGTAATAGACATGTACTGCTATTGCAACACATTATTCAAAGATCCAAATATTAGACACTTGGTCTTCTGATTCATCTAATACCACTTTGATATACCACTCTTTCCTTTTGCTAGGTTAATTAATAAGGAATAGCTAGTTCTACCTAAACTAGCTTCTTTGCAATTAATTACTATATCCAAAATAAAATTAGTTCAATTGATTACTAGGGCTTAGCCTATTGTGAGAAAAATAGTGATAATAGAACCAACATGATATTTGTAACAAAAAAATATAACCAAGGATATGACATAATTGAGCATTCATGGCAATTGGTAATTAATTTAGCAAAAATGTAGCATTATCAAACTACATATCCTTTTGCAAGGTATCATAAGAATCAACCCTATATGGGGTAGGTCATGACTTTATTACTAGTTAGAGACCCTCTTAGATTGATCTCCTTGCCTTAACCATAAAAGTATCTAGAGGCAAGATCAACATACCTTTTATTTGGCCCATGGACTATGCAAATGGGACCGCGTGGGGTGATTCTACCACTTCATATCCAATGTCAAGTGTATAACCATTGTCCTTGAATTATGAATGTTGCCAAGTAAAGAACCCCATCATGGGGGTGGTCATTCCCACTACAACATATCTAGTTTCGTCCATGTGGAGAGTCCATATCTCCTTATTCTTAAGGCTAACCCACCGTGGGGATGGTGATGAACCCAAATCAAGATGAGCTCGACAATGGAGGCCATGGGCTTGGCTAAGGCCCTCTCCCACTTAATCTTTTGAGATAAATAAGAGCATTTTAAAAACATTAGTAATATCCTTGATGAATAAATTATCTACTTTGAAAGTTTTCAAAAATATGTATTTTCTAATTTGAAACCTAGTATAATAGGAGAATACCAACATGAAAAATTTTAAATTTCCATGAACGTAATTTTCAAAAAAAAAATTGATAAAATATCCACTCTTAAAATTTTAAAATCTATTTTCATAAAATTTTCCTTCTATACATAATTCCAATTAATAAATATTTTATCTAGAAAATGTTTCAAAGAAATTTGTTTTCATCAAATTACTAAACTTTATGGTAATAATCTTTTAATGATAAATTATTTCTAATGAAAATTTTCCAAAATTTTTATTTTCCAAATTGGAAATTCTTGTGTAATAAGGAAATTACCAATTTATGAGATTTTGAATAATCTTGAGAGCATCTTATCCAAGAAAAGAACTTTTGCTTCTCATATTAAAAAATCCTCATAAGATTTACTTTCCTTATTCCTTACACTTTTCCAACTTAATAAATATTTTCATAGAAATTCCATATTAATTTATTCCATTAAATATTACCAAAAATAGAACATTTTAGTAATTCCTTAATAGATAAAATATTATCTATAAAAAACTCCCAAAAATGTTTTTCTCTGGAAGAGAATTAAACAATCCATTTTTTAAAGTATTTTCAAAATATTTTATATTTTCATTAAATTACTAAAACTTTTCAAAGTTATTTTGGTAACACTTCTTATCATAAATTCTCTATCATGAGATTTTGTAAATATATTATTTATCTTTTAAATCAAGACTTCTGTCTTAAAAGAATCATTCTCCTATTCCTTATCATTGAACTATCCAAACAAAAAGTTTTCCTCCTCTCTTAGGGGAAAGCCTAAAGGACCAACTATAGGTATAGTTTTCCTTCTCTCACCGAGAAAGAACAGGGAAACCTCTTAAAGTTTAATGAACAAATAATTCTAAAGAAATAACATTCTTCTTAACAACAACCAGTTTAAATAAATAATTTTTAAAAATATCTTCTCATGAAAATTTACTACAAATACCAAAAAACTTTCCTTTTTAATACTTATTTTAGTAATCATTCTTAATTATAAATTATTTATCATGAATTTCCAAAATTAATTTATTCTCTTTAAATCCTATTTTATAAAGATTTGAAAAATAAGAGTTTTTCCTTAAAAGAGAGATTTTATTCTTAGAGATCTCAAAGATTTGAGAAAATTTTAAATAAAATTAATATCTCTAAGAATTAATTTAAAAAAAGGTAAGAAAGCTCTTAATCCTTTTCCAACTTATCTTTTTCTTTAAAATAAAATTTCCTAACCATGCATATTCTAATTTAAATAAGTTTTCCAATTTTGAAAAATGCATGAAAATTTATTTCCAACCAAGAATACCAAAATATCTTGAGGTCACAAATGCAATTAATCAAGAGCATATAATAAAAACAAGGGAATAAATAAATAAAAACTTTTTACATGGCCTTTAGGGATCCTATTGCATATTTGGTAATTAAAATTTGGATAAAATCTAAATTACTAAAAATAGCCTTGTAACCAAAAAAAGGGTTAGTGAAAATAGAAAACCCAAATGGCCAAATTACCATAAAAAAATTGAGCCTAAGAAGAGGCCTAAAGAACAGTCTGAATAACCAAAAAGAATTGGGCTCATATGCAATCCCTTAACAACATGCTCCTTACGTAGCATTGCTTCAATTGGTCATATCTCCCTCTTTTAAACTCCAAATTGTGATCCGTTTGAAGCATTGAATTCCTGACTTCCTGAGCTACAAAACCATATGTGATTTTCCTTGAGAAAAATAACTAGAAGTAACCCTGATTTTGGATCAAAGTTGATATCATTGTTTTGCCATGCACTTTGCATGGCCTTGCTTCATTCGGCCATATATCCTTCATTTCAACTCTGAATTGCAATATGCTTGAACCATTCGATTCGTGACTTCCTAAGCTTCAAATCCATATGTGGCTTGTCCTAAGAAACTGCTAGGAGGTAGTCCCAATTTTGAGTTCAAGTCAACGTCACTGTACTGCCATGGATCTCAAACTAAGAACTTCCAAGAATGTTTTTTTTTTTCTTTAACCACCATAGAATCTCAAAAAGAACTTTGAAGATTCCTTATTTTATCTTGGGTCACCATAGATGGATACAAAAAACTGAAATTTTTACAACAATAAAAAAATCCTATGCTCCAATAATGGAGCTTACAACTCATTTATTGAAAAGAAAATATTTTTACATCCAAATAAAAATCCTATACCTTTTATGGGGTGTACAACTCAATCTAGAGAATAATAATAAAAGATCATTAATAGATCCAAACATAATAATAACCCAAAATTAATTATAATAATCATAAAGAAAATTATAATCACTACAATGACATTCATTCATCCCTTTAGTCCATGGAATGAATAAAACAACCCTGGAAAATAAAATTACCACACCCTAGAATAGATCTAACATGCTCAAACCTATCCTAGGGCTCTGATACCTATTTTTTGAAACCTCAGATTACTCCATTCTCATGTCGTGGATCATGTAGGGTGCATGCAAATCCATCCTAGGCTCTCTAAATCTATCACAACGGATAAACAAGTATTCAAAAATAATAAGAATACCATAGAAAACATAGATCTAGATAATAAAGTCACAACCTTTAATTCGAATGTTCTCATATCAATTATAATCGATGTAGATAACTCTAAAGTCGTAGTAGATCTTATAAACACCATGATCTTCCATCTGATGACTCTTTCTTGTGTTTAAGCACTAAGATGGTGGAGATCTCAAGGGTGGAGGCTAGGGTTTTCTCTCTAGACTGAAGACGAGAATGGTAAGACTTAGAAACCCTAACCCTAAAGGAGTATTTATAGGCTTCCTACTAGGCTTAAGTGACTTAAGTCCACTATGGGCTTGGGTCACTTAATTTAGCCCAAAAGGTTGCTAATTGATTAATTAACCATACAAGGCCCTAATTAATCAATTAGCTCAATCTAAAAATGTCACTCACTTAGCCCTATGTAACCTTACATAGTTACCAAAACGCTCTTATACACAAAAGTGAACTAAAAACTCACCCAACCCTCATAAACCGTGACATCAAGGAATATGAACTCAAAGTGGGAACCACTTGGACCCATAAAAGTATTGGGTTCCTCATAATCAAATTATGAAATTGACTCAACATCCCACTATAGAGAATTAACTGCACTCCAATACTTTATGTAAATTACAACAAGACACCAAGTGGTCAGGTCTGTGACCTACTATCCACTGCATGTAAACTCTCCATGAACTAGTATCCATAATCTAACAAGGTAGTGCTATCACCTATCAAGATTACCTCTCAAATCCTTGAGTTACATATCTCACTTATTATGTGCTCAACTGACATACTCTGGCTCCAAGGAGCATATGTCAAATTCCACTAAAGGAATTACTGTGGCCACAAATTTTATGATCACGTGTCCTTTGGATCACCTAAGGGGACACACTATCTTAATCCCATGAAATATCATGGTGTATGTATTGAGAATACCTATAGCTTGGTGAATCATGACAATTGATAACCTTGTGTCATGATTCACCGTAGGTCCTGTCCAGTGTGCATCACATACACTAGTATACTCACTATAGGAAACCCATCTTAACGGTTAAGACAAATCATCCCGTCAATTAAGAGGTGACACACTACAATTTCTACTGGATTGCCCAAATCCATGAACCAACTATGAACAACTTATCTACTTACAAGGAACCCATGATTTGTATCTTGTGTGTAACTCCTAATGCACCAAGTCATGTAAAATGTATGAGACATGGGTTGAATACTCAAATCAATGTCAATATACTAAAGGAATAACAAGAAGATAGTTAAATCTAACTTTGTTACATCATATCTTGCTTTTTGGGGCTTAATCCCAACAGTGAGATCAAATGGTTTCAGCTTTAGCATTAGAGGTTCAAAAAATGGCATAAGACTAGGTTGTGGTTTGGATGCCCATGGGGCATACTTAGGAGGACTAGGCTTTGGTTTAGGTGTTGATGGGGTAGATTCAGGAGGAATAAGGTTGAATTGGTGAAGATTTTCCTCCATACTTAGACTTGCTACAATCTTAAATTGTATGTATCATCAAGAATTGTCTTGTTTGCTTGGTTTAGATATGAACATTTTTCTATTAAAGATAATTTTTGAAAATTCATATATATTTTTAAAAATTATTTATTTATGTTCATATATATTTCATTCATATATATTAATGTTTGCTTATGCAAATTGTTTTATAACTTTTCATAGTTGAACTAATTCAATATATATCACTAGGCTTTGTTGAAGCCAACTGAATATATGAAAATTTGTGTAATACGTCTTAGTTATAAATATGATATATGTCTCACTTGTGCAAGTCTATTTTTGGATATATGTCTTAGTTATAAATTCAAGTCTTTGGTTTTCTAGGTAGATTTTTAAAAAAAAAAAAAATAAGAAATTTAAGGTTTTGATTCTTATTTATTGTCTTGTTTGCTTATATTGTTGGCTCAATTAGTTTTGTGAGTAGTGGCAAATTAGATTTATGAGCTTTTTGCATCCTTTGAGGAGTGGTACTTTTATTTTAAATTTTTTTTTTTACGGTTTTATTTTGCAAAGTGTATATTAATCATGGTAGAAAATAATAAACAAAATGCTAAGATTTTGGCTTCTACAACAACTTCTAAGGTATCCTAAAAAAACAACTTATAAATTAAAATAAAGTGTTTGGTCGAACTTTACCAAATTGAAAAACAAGGATGGGGTAAAGCAAAGTAAGCAACATGTAATTATTGTAATCTCATGTTTGTATTCTTTAGCTCTCAAGAAACTAGCATACTTTGGAAATATTTTGCAATGGTCAAACCAATGGTGGAACAGTAGTCGAACCAATGATGTCATAAATATATTATTTTTATATTATATATATATATATATATATATATATATATATATATATATTACTACAAAAAATAATAATATTATAACATTAATAAGATGAATGTGGCATTGATTAAGGTAGTGGTATTGGATTCTTGTTAGAAGTTGAAACATGTAAAATTTTGCTATTTAACTTTTTATCTTAGAGGGAAGGTAGATGAGATCATAGGAAAGGCGAAAAATTATATGGAGTTGTTTCACCAACAATATTCATTGACATTGTTAAAAAAACTTCTAATAATGAAATAGAATCTTCTCAAAGCTCTATAGATGTTAACAAGGGTAATGTAAATGTAGTTAAGATTATTCTTGATAAGAATAAAGAATATTAATATAATTTTTTAAAGATGAGAAAAGTATAGTGATTTAATAAGAATTGGATCATTGCTTAGAAGAAAGGATAGAAGATGATATTCCTAATTTTTATATTTTGGATTGGTAGAAAGGAAAAGATTCTTCATATGATGTCCTCTTTATTATGGTACAAGACATTTTATCAATTCCAATGTCAACAATTGCATCAAAGTCTTCTTTTAGTAGTGGAGGTTGAGTACTTAACTAATTTTGCAGTTCTTTAACTCCAAATATTGTAGAATGTTTCATTTGTGCATAAGATTGGCTAAGTTGTTCACTGATCTTGATTGAAATTGAAGAAAAAATAGCGATGCTTGTGTATATATATTATTTTGGTGACCTGAAGCTTGCTCTGTAAGGTTTATTTCCACATTTTTTCTTAAGCTAACACTTCCAAATATTTACATTTATCAATAATTTGTTTTTATATAATTTTTTATTTACTTAAGACTAACGCTTTTTTTTTTTGTTTTTGTTTTTTTTTAAGAATTGGCAATTGAAATTGATGAATCCATATATGGTTGAAGACTTGATTATTTATGGATTATCATTTGTATTCGACGCACTTGGTTCATGTTGGTGTTTTTTAGAGTATATTTGATGTTGATACTTGTTTTAGTTTTTTTTTTTTTAAATTTATGTTGCTATATTAAAAATTATTTAGTCTTAATTAAGATCTTTTATACATTGATATGAATGTATAGACCAACAAAATGAATATGTATTGATTGTAATCAACTTGCCAAATGCAATTTATTTGGCTATTTTATGCATTAGTATGGATGTGGAAAACATAAGGCTCTTATGTTATTTTTTCATCAATAATGAAAAATTATAGTCACTAGAGTACAAACATTTTAGTAGAATTGAGGGATGGGTAATTGTTTTTACTTCTTTTCTCATTAGCAATATATGTATAGTTCTCTAATGTAAAAAATGCATTGAAAATTCTTTTTGTTTGTTGTAGGATATGTTTATATGGCTTATTTTGTTCTAAGCTTCAAAGCATGAGCTTGATGGTGGGTTTATTTTGGTCTAGTCATCTAGTTGTTAGGAAACTACTTCCTTTTCCTACTAAGTTACCTTTATCTTCCTTTAATCAACTTGACCTGACCGAACATAACAACCTAAGCTTAGTTTGAGCTCAAGTTGGTTGCATTGAGTCAAAATTCAGGTTGGGTCATGTTCCGAGTTGATGCATTTCAAGTTCGAGTTAGTCTTGGGTTAGCTCTCAACCCAACCCAACTTACCAATTTGTAACCCTATTGTTGACATGTATTTTTCACGTGCGTCCCCACTTGACACCAAGACGTTTTTTTATAGTGAAAAACTTATTTTTGAAAAGGTTGGAGTCACCACTTATTTTTGTTTATTTTTAAAAAGGGAAACCAAAATAAGAAATAAAACCCAAGTGGCTCATTTTAAAAGGAAAAACATGTCTAAAAATCCAAAACCAAGCCTAAGGGTCAGGTTACTTATTAGGAAGATATTATAAGGTAGCACCCCTTTAAACCTTAAAGAAGTCTCTAGTAAACAAGTGGAGAGAACCAAGACAATTAATTGATAAACCAATGAATACCAAGAGACAAAAATATGAATATACAACAAGACAATGGGGATGAAGAGGTAGAGACAAAGAACACTCATAACATGGCATGCATATGAAAAGAATCAATCAAACAAGAAAGAAAGGAAGAGTAGCTAAAAAATTACTCAAAATAGGACAACACGCTGACATAAGGGAAAGAGGGTTAGTCTACAAGCAAGACAAGAAATATGATATCAAAACAAGCCACCCAAAATATAAAACATATATACAACTCAAATCAAAAAGCAAGAGATGATTAAAATAACATCAAAATAGATTAAAATACACTAAACATACACATGAATCAAAACTAAACAATAAGTATACGATCACAACATAAAATCTAAATAAAATAACAAAAGGGTGATCCATGCTACAAGAAAAGACTAGCTAACATGTACAAGATGTTTACAATATAAATCAAGGATCAAATAAGGTTAAAAGTATGCAAAATTAGACTATATTAACAAGTTTATATAAGAGACACAAAAGTTGGGCATCAAACAAATATCAATAAAACAAGTCCAAATAAAATAGTTAGAAATGAGATTAAAAAAAAAATCTAAAATATATTCAATGTGTCTACAATACAATCCAGAAGCCCTAAGTGTCTAAACATGCATGAATTATTCCAAATTTAACTAAGCACTTATTGTGGCAAAACAACAAGTCATGCAAAGATTGATTTATTTAATAAGCCTAAAGGTGAAATAAAATTAAAGTGTCTATGATACATGAAAATTTTATATGAGGTACAAACATTCACCAATTATCCAATATTTTAAAGAATAATTCAGAACTCTCTGTTCATGTTAGCATAACAAACACAAAAAAATGGAATTAATTCTTAAGTTTGGAAAATTATTTTTGAGTAAAACAAAAGCCCAAAATGTTATTTAAAAAGTCTAAAATACAAGAAAAATATAAAAATAAAAAATAAAAAAACTGCGAGTTAAGACTAATTTGCAAACACATTTCGAAGGTAAAAAATAGAGCAAAATCTAGACACTTAATAAAACCAATTTATTTAACAAGTTTGGAAATGACTTTTTCAACATAACAACAATTATTTGATACATTTGAAAAGTTTAAAATGTTATACAATACTAAAAAGTATTTTGAACAAACCCAAAAAGTTCAAATTTAAAAAAACATTTCAAGGATAAAAAATAGGGCAACAAGTGAGCAAAAGTTAGAAATCAATGTATGTAGAGTTTGCCATGAGCCCAAATTGATTTCCATGGACTAATCCACATCCCAACTCTCTAATGATCATAGAAAGAAGCTCATGAAGGTTAGAGTCTATGTTTTCAAAATCAAGAAAATTTGAAATCATAAGTTTTAGAAAAATGAATGATGTAGCCAAAGGAATAAACCATGGATTAACCACAGAGCATGTGTCCCTTCTTAACCGTCAAATGAGGATGAATTTAATCTCATGAGACGAGGCATGGAGAGCCAAATTAACACTCACACATGAAAAAAGAGCTTAAATGCATAAAATAAATAAACACCCATAGATGAGGATGTTCTCATGTGAAATCATGCATTATACACCAAATAACAACCATTATTAGGTTTAAAATGATTATAATCTCAAACCTTAATTGACCATGAAAAAAGGTTCAAAAAGGTTTAGAATGGTTTATTAAAATCAATTTGGAAAAGCTTTTCAAAAATCACATACCATCAATTTTCTCAAGCATAAAAATTAGACCAAAGCCTATGGAAGGAGGCTTAATCTTGAGCCATGAAATTAGCCATTAAAATATGCTTGAAACTCAACTAAAGAGGGTTTGAAAATGAGTTTTACAATTAGATGTGCAAAAAAAAAAAAAAACCCAAAAAGGCATAAAGGCATAAAGTGGCTTCAAAGAGCCATTTTTATGGAAAATCTCTTTAGCAAATAAACAAACACATTGTGACTCTCAAAATTTATTTTAAAATCAATCAAAAAGCTTTCAAAAAATATTCAAATGAATGGGGGGAAAATACCCAAAAGAAAAATAAGGCTTTCAAATCTAAATAAAGTCTCATTTCATGATTTGATCAATGGGCGTGAAGAAGAGTAAAATAACCTAAAAGAGAACAAAACTAATCAATTAAAGTATCAAAACCCACTATACAACCAATTAATCAAGACATCAAGCAATTTCTTAAACAATTGAGACAAACAAAGTGAATAAAAAAAATAAAAAACTTCATTGATGAAGAACAAAATATCCAACAATCAAGTATGTGGCCTCCAATATCTACACCCAATATACATGTCATCTCAAGAATGAAAAGAAAATGAAAACAAACTGAAAATAAGAAGAAAAAAATGAAATCAAAGCAAACTTACCAAGATTCCTTCTCACAAGTGCAAGTACTTAGCTTCTTAGAAGCTTATCTCCTTCTTCAAGCCATAAATTTCTTCAAATCTTTAAAGTTCTTCTCCTAAAAATGCAGTAAAGTTTATCCTCCCAAAATGTTAAAAAAAAAAAAAAATCTCCCTAAATGAGCCCTTTGAGATCTCCCTTTATAGAAAAAAGAATGGTAGAGATTTGGACACTTGTCCTTATCTTCTCCAAAACTCAATTATCTTTAAAACACCCTTAAACCAAACCCTAAATCCAAAAAGGCTATACACATTAATGTTAATGTTGTTGGAAACAATGAATTTCTTCATTCCCTATCCCTGGATCCCGCAGGGTGCATGCATTTATCCCAAGCCATCTGTAAATCTATCGTAACGGAATAACATGACAATAAAAACCATTATTAACTATAGTTCTAAAGATATCGTACTCATACCTGGATTGGATGTTCCTAGATCAATTCCACATGGACAAGAAGTTTGAGGGTCTTATACACCCAAGATCTTTCGCTTGATGACTCAAACCATGATCTCGACAATTGAAAGTGTGGGCAATGGAAATGTGGAAGCTTTGACTCTTTATTTCTTTCTCTCTTTTTCTCTCTCTCTCTCTCTCTTTGGAGATGGAAGACAACTAACTAAAAGTCATTAGGAAACCTTAACCCCTATAAGGTTATTTATAGAGTTGCCCACTAAGCTTATTATTCATTAAGTGAAATATATGAAAAAGATTATACCAATGGTGCAAATGTTGGTGGCACTAATGATTATGAGGAGGAGATAATAAGAGAATATGCAAGCATGGATAAGAATATGAACATGGGGACACATTGATAGTGATATGAGGACCTAAGACTTGGGTGTGGATCTTGTTAGGATAGAGCCCCAAAAAAGAAAACATGATATTACAATAAATGGATTTTATTAATATTTATATTATGATTCTACTTTTCCTTTCACTATTTGCAAATTTAAGGTTAAACAATTAAGAAAATCATCAAAGAAAGGGAATGAATTGGGTCTTTGAAAAACTTTTCCAAACACACCAAATTTAACAAATTAAAGAATAATAAATAAGGAGATAGAGATAGAGAAAGCAAGCACTATATTTTATACTGGTTTAACAATCCTTACCTATATCCACTATCTTCGATCTCACATCAAGTAAGGGATCCACTATATTGAAGCTTCAACCAAGCTTCCAATGCTTTACACTTGGATTTCTAACTTCAATGGCCATTTTAAGTTCCCAAGCATGCCACGACTTGAAGCTTTAACCATTCAAAATCTCACTTCAATAACAATGGAAGAAAACACTCTCACCCTAGTTCAATAAATGAACAAGTACAAAGGAAAGCTAGGATGGATGACAAGGGTGCCCTAAGGTGGTTTGCAAGTGAACAATAAATGCACCAAAGATAGAAAATGAAAGCTTTTGATGAGAAACAAGTAGGTAGAAAATTGATTGCAGATGTTCTTTATATAATAAATGAAGTGAAGTTCATAATTTATAGGTTTTTAGCCTTAGGCAACAAAAACACCAGAAAGTAGTCTTGTTCGATCGAGCTTCGATTTGATCGATTAACTAACCGTTAGGTATTAAATTCACAATAGGTGACTTGTTAAGCCCTAGACCAGACTTTAACCAAGAAAAGCTTTCCCTTGACTAGAAAATGTCCCATCTCGATCAGGATTGCATAGCTACTAGATGAGAGAGAAGATTTTTGCATTCCTCAACTAACCCTCGATCGGGAAGACTTCACTGGTCAACCAGGAAGACTTAACTGGTTGATTGGTTCCCTGACCAGTTAATTCAATTGAGTAATTTCTTTGACTAATTCACCCATTTTTCCCTAAAAACCTATCTTTTCTAGTTTTTTTTTTTTTTTTTCTAGCGCTTAAGCAAAGTCTTTAGGTACCTTAGTAAGTCAAGTTTAAATTAATTTGCCTAAGGTTCATGTGAGAATGCTTGGGTTTTAATTAAATTTTAACTTTAATGCATAAATTAAGTGTTTCAAGGATGCATGATTTTATATGAAAAACCTAGGCACACCAATTATTCACCAAAAAATAATTTCCTAAGATTGAACGGACTTCGTGCACTCTTAAACTTGCACTCCTTTGATCTCTTGATGATTATTTTGACTTTCCAATTGAATTTCTCAAATAGAACTTGAAACTCATCTTGATTTTAAGTCATTAGTACACTAACCAAGGTTTATTATCATTGAAACGTGATTAGGAGAACCCTTGAGCTAACAATCTCCCCATTTTTTATGATGACAAACTTTGATTATCTAAGAGGAAATGAGTCTTCCCCTCGAACCAAGCATTGATTGAAATCAAGAGTTCTAAAACCTGAGAAAGATAATGTGATTAAGCATAAATACATAATGGATATGCATAAGATCAAACTATTAAGCACAAGAGCATTACAAGGATAATCATCTATAAACAAGGCATGTAAATGAAATAATCTAAGCATCTTCTTAAAGCATTCATATCATGAAGATCATCAACATCAAGATATCTATATAAAAACATCATCAATGGATAATATCATAACAAAGTAGCAAGTATAGTACCATATCCAACAAAAAGAAATAGCACGTGCTATCCAAAGTGTAACAAACACATCCAAAATAAACGAATAGCCCATGCTATCCAAAACATAAACAGTGTAACATAATATGTCCAAAATGAGTATATGAAATGAGTACACATGTCACATGTAATCCACTTAATGTAACTACCCTCTTAGATAGTCCATGAAATATGTCTCCCCTTTTGGCAACATAAAAAAGAGATAAAGGGGATTTCCAACTGATGATCAAGGCTATGAAGGAGGCGAAGAAAATATGGAGCAAAGGTAGGCCATGATCTTGATATGTTGAGTTGTAGATGTAGCCTCAATATGATTAAGTTGACCTTGAATATAAGCAAACTAAGCGAATGTATGATCCTCATACTAATCAATCCTCTTATGCAAGCACTCAAACTACGATGTGAAACCACTCTGGCATTGATCCATGTGATCCTCCAAATAATAGAATCGATTATCAATAACCACTTCAATCTCCTCCATATAGGTACCTAGAGAGCTAATTTAGGCTGACAAGTCCATCTATAAAGTATGGTCAAGAGTAGAAGGTGCCTGAGTTTGAGGTATCTTGGTGTAAACAAGCTTAGTGAAGGTAATCTCAATGTCAGGTGGCTCAGCATATGATGGCTTGATAGACGGTCCCTTAGTGTACACAGGCTCTATCATCATAGGTTCGAAGAAAGTAAACACAAATTGATCACCCTCTGTCTAGGTAGGTGGATACTCAATCTGAAATGGAGGAATCTTAATCTCATCCCTTATGCCTTAATCATCTTGAGGGTTATTTCCTTCCTTCATCTAGCGAATCTAATCATCTTCCTCTACCCTTAGAGGTGTGGGTGCAAGTGCAACTCCTCGATCTGTCTTTTTAACCTAAGAATTATCTTAAGCTTTTTTTAATTTCATTAATTGCATGGAGAAGGTACTATAAGTGTCATAGATGTTTGGGACATCAATGGCTCTCTCTAGATAAATTAATACCAACCTCTTTAAACACGTTCATGAGAAAACGTCTATAAGGGAGAACTCTAGTAGTGCTCTCGTAACAAGCAATCATGTGGTGCATCATCATATATCCAAGGTGAATCTCCTTCTGATCATAATCAGATCAATCAAGAACACCTTGAAGTAAGAAACCTCATCTTAGTGGCCTTTTTCTTGGCATAAGCAAGTAGCAAATCATGTGATGAAGTACACGATTGATGATAGTTAAGTTGTTAACCGATGGTTTGCCAGGGAGTCTATAAAGGCATTGAATGATCTCTCCTACTATAAAAGCCAAGAATAATAGGCCAATTCTTAAACTCATACAACCTTAAGCCTATTGATGGAACTCCAAGTACTCAATGGATAGCATCTATGTCCAACTCAATCTCAACATGATATTGGGTCTACTAGCAAGCAAATACAATAAAGAACCTATCATGCCTCTATATATGGTTAAGTCAATAGATTTACCTTTTTCATCCTTATTAAGCTTGATGGATGAGCTCATTAGAGTCTTCATTCTCTTTGCATCCTTTATCTTGAATCTTTTGAGAAAAATCTTTAATATTTTTAGCTTGGTTAATAAAGGTTCTTTCCTTTAGTTGCTTGATTTGAAGTCCAAGGAAAAAGTCGAGCTCTCTTATCATGCTCATCTCAAACTTACTATGCATACACTTAGCAATTTTTTCATAAAGAGAAACACTAGTAGCACCAAATATAATATCATCCCTATAGATTTGAACTAAAAGCATATCCTTTCATTTTTTTTCTTAATGAAGAGAGTTGTGTCAATCTTACCCATTTTAAAACTATTTGCTAAAAGAAATTTACTTAATCTTTCATATCAAGCTCTAGGTTCTTGTTTCAAACCATAAAATGTCCTTTTAAGTTTGAAAATATAGTTAGGAAAGTTAAAACTTGTAAAACCAGGTGGTTGTTCAACATAAACTTTTTCTATTATAAAACCATTTAAGAAAACACTTTTGACATCAATTTGATACAAAATAAAGTCTTTAAAACATGCAAAGGTAAGTAGCATTCTAATGACTTCTAATCTAGCCACGAGGGCAACGGTTTCTCCATAATCTATTCTTTCTTCTTGATTAAACTCTTAGGCTACTATCCTAGCTTTGTTTCTAACAATTATGTCATTTTCAACTATTTTATTTCTAAAACCTATTCAATGTCAATCACACTTTGATTTGAAGGTTTAGGTGCATGTTCTCATACTTCATTTATTTAGTTCTTCTTGCTTGGCAATCATCCAATTTTCATCTTCCAAGGCTACATTTATGTTTTTAGGCTCAATTTGAGAAATGAAAGCTAGATTATTCCAAATATTTCTAAGAAAATATCTAGTTATTACCCCATTATATGGATTACCTATGATTTGATCTTGAGGATGGTTGATAACAAACTTCCATTCTCTTGGAAGTTCTTGGCTTGATTCACCTTGCACCTGTTGAGGAGGAGGAAGTGTCAATAGTGATATTTCTTACTTTAGATCAACCTCATTTTCTTTTTGTTGTCTTCCATCTTCAATTTGCAATCTTCTCATTTAGTCCTTCAAACCTAACTCATCATCAACACTATTTCCTCTTTGAAAATAGTTGTTAGATTCATAAAAATAAATAAATAAATAACATGGATTGAATCCCTTACAACCATGATTTTTTTGTTGAAAACTTTAAAAGTTTTGCTTGAAATTGAGTATCTAAGGAAAATTCCAATATCTAAATTTTGCATCAAACTTTCCAAAGTTGTCTTTGGTGTTTAAAATAAATCATTTGCATCCAAAGACTTTTAAATATCTAATGTTGGGTTTCTTATTTTTCCAAAGCTCATAAGGAGTTTTCTTGAGAATGGGCCTTAATAAAACTTTATTTAAAATATAGCAAGAATTGTTAATTGATTTGGCTTAAATGTATTTTGATAAATTGTTTTCGTTGAACATAGTTTTTGCCATTTCTTATGAAGTTATATTTTTCCCTTCAACTACCCTATTTTGTTGAGTTCTAGGATCCAAAAAATTGTGATCAATTATATACTCATTGCAATAGTTTTCAAAGTCAATGTTTTCAAATTCTATTCTAAGATCACCTTTTATGCAAGTGATTGCGAAGAATTTTTTAATTTAAACATTTTTACAAAACTTTCAAAACTCATGAAAAGCTTCATTTTTTTTTTTTTTTTACTTAAAAACAAAACCTATGTGTATCTAGAAAAGTCACCACAATAACATAAGTATAAGATTTTCCTTCAAGACTTGGTGTCCTAGATGGACCAAATAAATCCATGTGCAATAATTCAAGTGGCTTAGATGTGTTTTTAAAGAAGTTTTTTATTTGCTTTCCCACTTGGCATGTTTCACAAATTTTGTCTTTTTGAGAAGGCCTCTTACAAGTTCATTTTTGTTGAGTTGTAAAATGAAGTCCATGCTAGTATGTCCCAACCTTCTATGCCATAACCAACTTTGATCATGCATGCTTGAAAAGCATTTATCATCACCATAATATTTTGAAATATCAATTGTGTAAACATTTTCACTTCAATATCCCATGAAAATGGTTTTTTCATTTTGAATATCTTAGATGATGTACTGAGATGGCTTCAAAAATCACTTTAAAACTTTTGTCGCATAGTTGACTAATGCTCCAAAGATAATTATGTTTTAAAACATCAACTAGTAACACATTTTCAATGAGAAATGATGTACCATTACCAATGTTTCCTTGTTCAATGATCCTCCCTTTTGCATTGTCTCCAAATGTAACATATCCTCATTTCCTTCTTGTAAAGGAAATGAACTTGGATTCATCTTCGGTCATGTGTCTTGATCATCCACTATCCAAGAACCACTTTTCCTTCTTTGAACATTACAACCACAACTCAAGTGGATTTAGGTACCCATATCTTTTAAGATCCTTGAGAGCTAGTGACCTTAGATTTTCAACCCAAACCTTTTTTATTTTTTAACTTGAAGCCTTTTGAGAACCATTTCTTAGAGAGCATGTGCTAATAATGTGTCCTCCTCTTCCACAAAAGTTGCAAGTAGTGGAAGGACTTGCACTTTTGGATTCTTTCACAAAATAGTTTTTAAAATATTTTTTATTCTTTAAAGATTTCAATCCTAACATTTTTTTGTCCAAAATGCATTTTTGGCTAATTAGGATCATTTTAAAAGATTTTTTATACATATGAAAAGATAGAGAAAGAAAGAGAAAGGAGATCAACCATTCATTTTTCTTTTTCAAGATTTCATTCTCTTTTTCAAAAGAAGTTTGAGAAACTTCAACATTTGAAAAAAAAAAAAAATCATCTCTCCAAGTTCTTTTTCAAGTTATTGAATTTTCTTCTTGAGAGAAGCATTTTTCAAACCAATCCTTTCAAGATTCTCATATAAATCTTCAAAGGCATCATGCAAATCATCATAGTTAATGTTAAAGTTTACCTCATCAATAGCCATGAAGCACATGTTTGCCATTTCCTTTTCATTTTCTTCTGTGAAGGAATTTCCTTCACAATCACTCCAAGTGGCCACCATTGCATTTTTCTTTCCCTTTTTTGCTTCACTTTTATAGAGATAATAATCATATTTGATGTGCCCCGATTTCTTGCATTTGTAGCACACCACATCTTTCTTTTCTTCCTTATTTTCTTTGTCACCATTTGATGTAGCTTCTTTCTTTTGGGGGTCTCTTTTGGAGGAGTATTTTCTTCCTTTGAATCTTTCACCCTTCATGAATTTTCTAAATTTTCTTGTGATGAGAGCTAAGTCTTCATGTTTTTCACTATCATTTTCTTTTTCTACTTCTCCTTCTCTTTTGTTGAAGCTTTTTGAGCTATGTTATTCTTCTTTTTGTCTTTACTATCTTGTTTCTTTGTCATGGTAATCTCATATGTCATCAATAATCCCATAAGTTCTTCCAAAGATAGCTTCGTTAAGTCCTTGGCTTTTTGAATTACAGTGACCTTTGCATCTCATTTCGTTGGAAGTGACTTCAAGATCTTCATCACTTTCTCTAATTCTTTGTAAGTCTTTCCCAAGGCTTCAAGACAATTGACAATGTCGATGAACCTAGTCATCATCTCAACAATAGTTTCATTATCTTTCATGGCAAGTAACTCATAACTATGAACAAGTAAATTAGTTTATACTCTTTAGCTTGATTTGTTCCTTCATGAGTCACTTCAAGCAATCTTCTATTTCTTTAGCCGATTTACACTGACAAACTCGATTATATTTATTTCTATCAATAGCACATTGTAAAAAGTAAATGCCTTTGGCATTTAATTTATCTTTTCTTCTATCATGTTTATCCCATTCTTGTTTGGCTTTTGGAACCATTACTCCATCAACAAGATTTAAAGGAATAGTGATACCATCTTCAATGTCATCCCAAAGATCAAGATTGATTAATTGTAAAAACCAAATCACTCTAGTTTTTTAATAGGGATAATCGGTTTCCATAAAAAATGGAAGTCTATTGATTGTAAAACCTTCCAAACGGTTTGAGCTTGATGGATTAGTCATTTCCTCTTAGACGATTAAGTTCTAAACAAGAGTCCTTGCTTTAATACCAATAATAAATTTAAGGTTAAACAATTATGAAAATCACCCAAAAAAGAGGGTGAATTGGGTTTTGATAAACTTTTCCAAACACACCAAATTTAAACAAATTAAAGAACAATAAATAAAAAGATAGAGATAGAGAAAGAAAACACTATATTTTGTAATGGTTTGTCAATCTTTGCCTATGTCCACTCTATTCAAGCTCTAATCGAGTGAGGGTTCAATTATCTTGAAGCTTCAACCAAGTTCCAATGCTTTACACTTGGATTTCCAATTCCAATGGGCACTACAAGTTCTCTTCAAGTATACCACAACTTAAGCTTTAACCACTCAACATCTCACTTTAATAACAATGGAAGACAACACTCTCACCCTAGCTCAATAAATGAATAAGTACAAAGGAAAGCTAAGATGAATGACAAAGGTGTACTAAGGTGGTTTGCAAGTGAAGAATAAATACATTAAAGATGGAAAATGAGAGCTTTTGATGAGAAACAAGTAGGTAGAAAATTGATTGCATGTATTCTCTCTATAATAAATAAAGTGAAGCTCACAATTTAAAGGTTTCTAGTCTCGGGCAAAAAAAACTTTAGAAAGTAGCCTCGTCCAATCAAGCTTCGATTTGACCAGTTGACTAGCCGTTGAGCATTAAATGCATAGTAGATGATCATTGTGCTCTAAACCAGACCTCAACTAAGAAGAGCTTCCCCTTGAGCAGGAAAGGTCCTCCTTGATTGAGATTGCATAGCTACTGTGTGAGAAATAAGATTTTTGCATTCCTCAGTTGGTCCTTAATCGGAAAGGCTTAACCGATCAACTAATTCCTTAATCGATTGAGTCAGTTGAGTAGTTTCCTTGATTGATTCACTTATTTTGCCCCAGAAACCTATCTTTTCTAGTTTATTTTTCTTCTAACACTTAGGCAAGATCTTTAGGTACTTTATAATTTAAGTTTAAATTAATTTGCTTAAGGTTCATGAGAGAATGCTTTGGTTTTAATAAAATTTTAACTTTAATGCATAAACGAGCGTTTCAAGGATTCATGATTTTGTATGAAAAACCTAGGCACACCCAAGTATTCACCATACAAATATTTCCTAGGATTGAACGGTCTTCATGCACTCTTAAACTTGCACTCCTTTGATCTTGATGATTATCTTAAATTTCCAATTGAATTTCTCAAATAAAACTTGAAACTCATCTTGATTTTAGGTCATTAATACACTAACCATGGTTTGTTATCATCAAAATGTGATTAGAAAAACCCTTGGGCCAACACTATGCTATTTATGCATTATATATGTTGAGTATTTAGGTTTGTATCACTCGTATTGTACATGATTTGGGTATATTAGGAATTACATGGAGGATTCAAGTCATGGGTTTCTTGCAAGTTGATTCATTCACAATTATTTGAGGCTACAATGCACTACCTCTTAATTGGAGGGACAACTTGTCTTGGCCATTGAGATGGGTTTCCCATGGTAAGTGCACTAGTGTGTATGGTTACATATTAGACATGACTTACGATGAGTCATGACATTAGTTATCGAGTATTCATGACTTTATCAATCTACTCGACTGCATAACCTCTCAACCTTATGAGAATATTGAGCTAGTGTTGAGGTCTTTAATGGATTTGACCTATGAGTGAGACTCTAAGGTAGTCATATATTGCTGGGATTGAATCTCTAAAAGTAAGACATGATGTAACAAAGTTAAACTTGACTTTCCCTTTTGTTATCCCTTTGGTGTATTAACATTGATTTAAGCACTCAATCCATATCTCTTGCATTATAAATTAATTGGGTGCATTAGGAGTTGTATAGAGCATACAAGTCATGGGTTCCTTGTAAGTGAATAAGTTGTCCACAATCGGTTCATTGATTTGGGCAATCTAGTAGAGACTATGGTGCACCACCTCCAAATTGGAGATATAACTTGTCTTGGTCATTGAGATGGGTTTCCCATGATGAGTACACTATTGTATGTGATGCACATTAAACAAGACCTAAGTTGAATTATGATGCAAGGTTATCAATTTTCATGATTCACCAAGTTGTTATACTACATGAACTCTCAACATTTAGAGGATATTGAGCTTGTGCAATAGTTAATAGTGACTTTAACCTATGGGTGAGATCATAAGCTAATCATATACACCCTGTGAATTGAGTCATTATTGATGGAAGCCGATAGCAACAAGTATTCTCAATAGAGGCACCATGATATCTCATGGGATTGAGATGGTGTGTCCTCTTAGGTGATCCAAATGACATGTGATCATGAAATCTATGGCGCTACAATAATTCCTTACGTGGAATTTGACATATGCTCTTTATGAGATAAAGTATGTCTTTTGATCACTTAATAAGCGGGATTTGTAACTAAAGGATTAAAAAGGTAATCTTGATAGGTGATAGCACTGTTGGGATTGAGCCCCTAAAAACAAGGCATGATGTAAAAAAGTTAGACTTAATTGTCTCCTTGTTATCCTTTTATTGTATTCACATTGATTTGAGCATTCAACTTATGTCTCTTACATTATTGCAGACCCTCCATTTTGTCCCCTTAGCACATGCCCTATTAAGTGATCTTTCAGTATTCCATAGTAGTTCCTTGGTAGCCCACGTTACTCGTACAACTTATCTTCTGATCCACCTTGGAGACTTTAGTCGAGGGCTTTATCTGGTCCTTCATTGTGACCTTTGGCAGCCCCAAGTTAGACTTAGGATTTTCCTTCTTTTTTTTTTTTAGGATAATTCATTTAGATACACTTTTAAGATAGCATAGCTAGGTCACTTAGGCCCATTTAGGCACACTAGGCCCACTTAGGCACTATTGGCTCATTAAGCACCACCTTAGGCCCACCTAGGTCACTTAGGCCCATTAGGCAGACTTGGCCCACTAGGCACCACCTTAGGCCCACTAGGTCACTTAGGCCCATTTAGGCACACTTGGCCCACTAGGCACCAGTACACTTGACCCACTATGTACCACCTTAGGCCCACCTAGGTCACTTAGGCCCATTTAGGCACACTTGGCCCATTAAGCACACCTTAAGCCCACCTAAGTCACTTAGGCCCACTTAGGCACTCTCGACTCATTAGGCACCATCTTAGGCCCGTTTAGGCACACTTGGCCCATTAGACACCACCTTAGGCCTATCTAAACTCATTTGGCCCATTTAGGATTACCTTGGCCCTTTAAGCCACCTAAGCCCCTTTAGGCCACTCAGGTTTACTTAGGTACATTTGGCCCATTTAAGCACACTTAGGTCACCTTTTAGTCATTCTTAGCATGACTTGTATGACTTGTATGACTTGCATGTCTTGCATGGTTTGTGTGGCTCAGTTTTATATATATATATATTATTATTATTATTATTATTATTATCAATCAACTGTTTATTTTTATTTTTATCTTCTTTTTATTTTATTTTTCTAATTAACTTATTTATTTATCATTGTTTCATCATTTTCTAATTTAGTTATTTATTCATTCAATTATTTAATTTAATAAATTTGATGTTTTTGCAAGGAAAGTTACCAATGGAAAAGAAAAGGTCAACATAAGATTTTAAAAAAAAAAATGGTTTTTATTTTTATGTTTATTTATTAGAAAATCAAAATAAAAAAAAATAGAAAGGATAATGTTGACCCATCATTTTGGCCAGGTAAGAAGGGTTTTTTTTTAAAGGCCAACTGGGGCTATTAGGAACTATGGAAAGGATGTTCTCTTAGGTCCAAATGAGGACACTTAGCAAAAATGGGGGAAATTTGGTTTGTTGAGGGCAGCAGATATTCCCTGTAGGTGATGACACGTTTCAAAAGGGGATTGCTTCTTTTTTTAGGTTCATTAGTGAGTTGAAAAGCAAAAAGACCAGTAGAGCAAGGAAAGAAGGGCAAGATTTCTTGAGAGAGAAAAAATAGGGGACGGTGAGGGACCTTTTTTAAGAGAGAGTGAGCAAGCTATGAATGGGTTTTTAAAGAGATTGAGGTAGCTGTTTTTTAGAGGGGAACATTTGAGAGAGAGAGCAAGCAAAGTTTCTTGAGAGAGAAAAAACAGGGGAGTGAGTTGGATTTTGAGAGGGTTTGAGACTGTGAAAGTGAGCTGAACAGTGAGAGGGGCAGATAAGAGAAAGAAAGTGAGTTTGTTATGGTTTTGATGTAAGCTTAGGAGTTGAAACAGAATAGGGAACTAGAGAAACTGAAGAAGAAGCAGAGGAGGAGCTTGTCGGTTTGGTCCAGGTGTGATTACAATATGCTTTACATTTTCCCATTTCAGACTGTTCTATATTGTTTCCTGTGGATTTTGGGTTCGTTTGGATGCTTGAATGTGGACATCAAATACTATGTATGTTTGTGGAATCTAAGACCATTTCTATGCTCTTTTTTTTTTTTTTTTTGTCTGGTTCTAGTTTGGCTCTTTTGGCTTTGTTTATGAATAACTTGTGCATTTCTCTATTTATGAATGACTTGAATATGGACCCATCATTGAATCTGATTATCAAAAATCACATTTTTGCTTCCTTTTGATTCCACTTGTATCCAACACATTGACACTTATGAAATGGAGCTAGGTTTAACTGTTTTTTTTTTTTTTTCGTTTGTGTATACACTGTTTTTATTTTTACTCTCTTTTGTGCTTTCTGTTTTTGTGTGCTTGGGGTGTTGAATATCTCATTTGGGCTTGCCATCTTGTTTGGGGTGCTTCTGGGAAAGCCTCATGAGAGCCACTTTTCATACTATTGGAATTTTCTGGGTGCCGAAAAAACTACGCGGACCATATCGGAAAGTCTAGAGAAAAGAGACTTAGGTTTAATCATTGTGAGAATGTTGGTGTTGTGAATGTTTTGGACAGAGCCTTTAATGTGCTTACAGATGCACCTTATCTGCTAAACTTGGAATGTAACCACTACACCAATAATAGTAAGGCTCTTAAGGAGATTGTGTTATATAATGGATTGGAAAAGGGCATATGGTCCTCATCATTTGGTTCATCTCCTCATACAAAAGTGAAGCATCATCTGTGCCCACCACTCATCTTGTGTTCTCATATGGGCACAGTTATTCTGAACTTAGGTTGCTGTTGTTTTATTGCCCATGGAGTTGCTAAGTAATTCTGCTCTAAATTTGTGACTGCCATATCAGGAGTGAGAATTTAATTAATTGAGGATGCTAAAAGTGGTTCAAGAAAAGGGAATTCACCTTCACCTAAGCCTCGGACCCCACCTATAGATGGCTCACATGGCCACCTTGCACTACTTGGAGTCACTGCACATGCCTCATCTAGAACTAGCAGAGTGATGTAGCTCTTTTGTTGATCTGTATCGGAAGAAGCTTTGGCATCAACTCACCCTCAAGCTTGAATAGTTCATCACCTTGGGAGTCTTTCAGTTTCTAGGCATGCTACAGAGAAAGAAGTTGCATTGGGCCCACTTTTCAGCCACATTGTTGGTTCCAACTATCCACCACCATCCTCCTCGCTCTGGCATGGCATGCATGGCCACCTGAAAGACTTTGTAAAACCTTCCACTAAAGCCTCCCCCTCTATCAAATCTAAGTATTCTCAAGCCAAACCATTTCCCCAACCTTCACACCCGCCAAGCTCACCACCTTCCCATCTTTCATACCTGCTAAGCTCACCATCATACCCATTATCTTTTACTCATTTCCAACACCATACCCACCACAGTCAACCTATTCGAAACCATCATGCCCACTAATCACTCTTCATGCCTACATGACATGGACCACATTCGGAGATGGAAATCCCTCACCAGAAAATCCATCCAGCTTTATATTGGTGATATATGTGAGTTTGAATTCCTATCCGAAAGCTTCAATTCATTTGAGCTTAATGCAGTCGAACCCAATGTTGTTATTACTAGGGTTGTTTCATATGCCAAGAAGGAGTTCAACTTACAAAATGAACTCAATGTTATGGTTATTTGTGGTTATCGTTCGGTGCACCACCCAAGAGCATGTGGCCCTTTTGAATCTGATAGTGTTCGTGTTCATGACAGTGAAATAGATGAGGGATTGACTCAAGGCAATGTCTATCAAAACCATGGTGCTCCACTCCGGATTTAAGCCAGGCATGATGCATTGTAGTGAGAATGGGTTTGTATTTACTGAGAGATTCAAAAAATCTGTTGGGTTTGAAAAGGTTTTCAAAACAGAAGATCATAAGGCTTGGGATGGAAGCACATGTCTTAAAAAAGGAGAATAATGAAGACCATGGATTTTTTTTTAACCTAGGCGCCATGAGTATTATGTGTTATGGCTTATCAAAACCATGCCAATACCCTGTTGAATAAATGTCTAGCCTACTCGTTTGCCTCAATGCTTCACACTCTATTTGATGCACCATCTAGACCCACAGTAGTCACCTCGACTCTCTCTGTTGTTGGTATCCCATATTTGACCACTAGTGCGAACAATCCCTTGCATGGCCACCTTTGGTGGGCCATTCTTAAAACCTACATATCTCACCCCTTATATTTTCATGCATGCCTTCAAAAACTAATTTTCAAAAATCTTGTTTTCAAATAATTTTAATTCTTCAATTTTTCTTTCTTTATTTTAAATAAATCCAATTTTAACAAATCAATTGCTATCATTTTCCACTAGGCATACTGTAAACCCCTATTGTGGTGAGGGCCCGGGGAGAGCTGCTACTTTTTTTTTTTTCATTTTTATTATATATATATATATTTTTGAAGTGTGGGGGACCCATTTTGGTATGAAACCAGCTGCATCGGACAGGTAGCAGCAAGAGGGAGATGGCGGCCATGCTGGTGGTTGAAAAACGCCATGCTTTGCTGAGGGAGGAACAGGAAAGCAAGTAGTGGCTTATCAAGGAAGAAAGAAAACTGAGATTTAAAAAAAACAAAGAAAAAAAAAAGGAATGAGAAGAAGAGAGCCGGACGGGAGTAGAGAGGTGGGAGGGATCCAAAGAGAAAGGGGAAACTCGAAAGAAGATAAGGAAGAGGTACAATATTTACCATGATTCTTTGGACTCACTTGATGTATATAATCTCCTTATTTTTCTCTTAATAGTTTCGAGTAGATCATCCAATCATATGTTTAGTTTCATGGTTCATATTTATAGGTTGATTATTGCAATCTCTTTGATATTTTTGGGTCGTTTTGAGAGCAATGGGGCTCTATTTTAGCCTCCCCATCTGTCACGCTCCAGCATGTCCCGGCTCCATTTCATCACCATTCCGCGTTCCATGCATGGTCGTCACCCTCACACATCCTCCTCTACCTTTCTCTCTCTACACCACAACCATTCCATCATACCCATCCCGTCCATCCCCATGCATACGTATCCATCTCTCATGCCCACCTCCCTATACCCAACTCACCCACCATCTTCCCCATCACCTTTTCTCTCTCTAATCGTCATACCCATTTCTCACTCACATGCGTGGAACCTTGTATACCCGTTACCTGCCCACTATGCCCGCGCTTAGCTCATCTTCATATGAACCCCCAAAGCCACCCGCCTACATGCATGGGATCCATGCATGCAAGCCGTCCCACCCCTCACCTTTTCGCTGCATGCGCCGCATTGACAAGGCGCCTACTCACCTCACCTTTGGCGTCACCGGCTCTCATGGTCGCCTCCTCTATCAGCCACCCGTCGTCGTCTCCGCCATCTTCACTGGCAACGCGCGCTTCAAGGCCCTAGAGGGCCTTGCGGCCCCCTCCACTCAATGACCACTTCGCTTCTCGTCAGGCTGGCAGTAGGAAGTTCCGTCCGAAGGTGATGTCCAGGTGGAGAAATGGGTTGTGAGGAGAAGTGGTGCCTTGGGCTTGCCCATGATGGCATTGGACTTGGGCTTGAGTTGGAGCACCAGGCCCAAGTTTGTGATGGAGATGGGTTTTGGGTTTGCCCTTGATGGAAATGGATAAGGGTTTGAGCTGGGGCCCAAGCCCAAGTCTGTGATGAAGATGGTTGCCTTGGGCTTGCCCATGGTAAGGATATTGGGCTCGAGTAAGAGCCCAGGCCCAAGCATGTTGGTGGGGGGCCTCATGCTCCCTATGCTAGCCACCCTCATGGCCCAAGTCCATGTTGAGTTAGCCCATTTGGCTACTTTATTTCTAAACAAGTTTTAAATCTCTAATCTTAGTAAATTATTAACTTATTCATTTATTTTTATTTTTTTATCTTATTTTATTTTCACCAATTTAGTTAGCTCAACTTAAAGACAATTAAAAGACAAATCATTAAGGTTGAATATCCTTTTCAAAACTTAAAATAATTCGTATCTTATCTCCCCTTCTTTAGTTATGTCTAATCACCATATATGAAATTTTTTTATATAATTAACTTATGTTGGTCTCGATGAATTTATTACATTCTAAACTTTAAATCTCATTTTCAAAACCTAGGTCCTTAAGCAATCCTTCAAAAATCCCATGCCTCAATTTAATTTTTCAATCCTAAAAATTCTACAATTCGTTTAAATCTTATTTTCATCAATTAGAATTATTGTCTCATATTTATTTAAAGTCTAATCCTTCAAAAATCTCATATCTTAATTTAATTTTTCAATCCTAAAAATTCTACAATTCGTTTAAATCCTATTTTCATCAATTAGAATTATTATCCCATATTTATTTAAAGTCTAGTCCTTTGAAAATCCCATGTCTTGATTTAATTTTTCAATCCTAAAAATTCTATAATTCGTTTAAATCTTATTTTCATCAATTAGAATTATTATCCCATATTTATTTAAAGTCTAATCCTTCAAAAATCCCATGTTTTAAATTTAATTTTTCAATCCTAAAAATTCTACAATTCGTTTAAATCTTATTTTCATCAATTAGAATTATAATCCCACATATATTTATTCATTTAAAGTCCAATCCTTCAAAAATCCAACGTCCTAATTTAATGTTCAATCCTAAAAATTCCATTATTCGTCTAAATGTTATTTTCGTTAATTAGAATTATTATCCCATATTTATTTATTTATGTAAATGTCCAATTCTTCAAAAATCCAACGTCCTAATTTAATTTTCAATTTCAAAAATTCCACTACTCATTTTCTATTCGTTCAAAATGTTATTTCCGTTAATTAGCATTATTATTCCATATTTATTTATTTATTCTAATCGTTAAAGTTTAATTCTTCGGAACCCGACTTCCAAATCTAATTTCTAATCTCAAAAGCTCCACCGTTCATATACCGCTGTCTAATGATTATTCTCGTTATTAACGTTATCCCATCTATTTATTTATTCAGTTATTCATATACCAAAGATCTCTTCTCTAAATAAATTTCTTAAATTTTCAATCTATAAGTTTAATCTTCAATCTCTAAAAATTCCATCTCTCGCAATTATTTACCTGATCTTTATTATTTCACCATCGTTATTATTCCATTCATTTACTTATTCACTCATCCACTTATCCACTCATTTAAAATCCCGAGCTCTCAAATCATTTTCAAAATTCCAATTTCGTTCAAATTTAATTTCTAAAATTTTATTTCTCACATTTAATTTCTAAAAGTCTGATCTTCAAATAAACTCTAAAACTCCGATTTTTTTAATAATCTTCGAGACTCCAATCTTTCAAATAAATTTCAAAAATTCGATTTTCTCTCAAATAGTTTTAATTCCACTCTGGCTTTTAAACAATCTTCTGCTCCTCTTGATTTTAATAAGCATAAATGAACTTTTCATAATTCCAGAATAATGGAATCTGAGACATTAACTCATGCAAAATAAACGGGCTGCGGTGGGGGCCCTACATAAGTGATTTTATGATTGATTGATTTATTGTTTGATTGGATTATCATACTTGATTGATTTATCCTACTCTCTGACATGCATGAGATTATTCCTAAATTGTATACTAACCCTCTCTATTGATAGCGCATGGTGGCTCGTTGCCCAGGTATGTTTCCATTTTCCCTTTAATCGTTGTCTATGCATGTCCCAATTCTCACATGTGCATGATTTATTCTGGGTATTCATTGATTTACTCATCCATTGCCATGATTGCTTCAATTTTATTAGTAAAGACCCGACTTTAAGGGCTTAGAGGGGTGCTACGGTCCTTGTCGTACCCTCTCGATAAATAACCTGACCCCCAAACCCAATCCGCTTTTTCACAGGCCACCTTTTCCAAAATAAGGAGTCACACTTAGGGTTTTCTTTCTTATTTTGTTTACTCTTTTAAAAAATAAAACAAAAATAAATGGCGACTCCAAGTCATTTTTCTTAATCAATAAAATCATTTTTTTCAAAATCAAAATCGAGCTCGTCATCGAGTGGGAAACGCATGAGCCGAAATGCGGGGTCCACACATACATCTTTCCTTTTTTTTCCTTGATTTTAAATATTTTTTATTTTTTTAATAATAAAATTTGTTGTCATATTTCTTTCCATCAAGCATCTTTCACAAATTCTCCTTGATTTTTAATAATTTTTTATTTTCACGTTTTGAATAAGCATGAATAAAATTCAATAATTTCAAATAATGGAATTTATAGAATTAATTCATACTAAAATAAATCGGGCTTTGCTGGGACCCAACATATAGGATTTTCTCGTTCGTTGATTGATTGCTATGCTTGATTGACTTGCTTTGCTTCGTGACACATGCGATTATTCTGTATTCGTTTACTAACCTTTGTTTTCCATGAAGCATTCAGCTCACTATTCAGGTACACACCTTGCCTTTCTTATTCATTTGATTATTTCTATATTGATATTCTTTTAGTATCCATGTTTAATCTATCAATTGTCACATTTTCTTTAACTTAATTAGTAGAGACCTTATTCTTAGGACTTAGAGGAGTGTTGCGGTCTATCACCATACCTTCCCAATAGGTAACTCAACCCTCAAACCCGAACTCGGTTTTTCACAAACCTATTTTTCCTTTAGGAGTCAAGTTTAGGGTTAATTTTTCTTTCTTATTTTGTTTTTCCCTTTAAAAATAAAACAAAAATAAGTGGTGACTCCAAAAACTTTTTAAAATCATTTTTCAAAATAAAAAGTGAGTCGTGCCATTCGAGTGCAAACACATGCGGAAAAATATGGGGTCCACAAATAAGTTTTAAGTTTTGAAAATCAAATTGTTTATCTAAAAGAAGGGATAAGTTTTAAATTGAAGAATTGGAATTTTTTTTTTTTAAAAAAAAGAAATTTAGTTTTTAAATTTATTGTATTGTATTTTATTTATTTTTATTTATCGAAAAATCAAAGTTTAAAAAAAAAATAGAGAGGATAAGTTTAAAATTTTGGAAAGCAAATTGTCTATCTAAAAGGAGTGGATAAGTTGGAAAATAAATTTTAAATTGAAAAACTGAAATATTTTTTTAAAAAATAGGTTTAGTTTTTATTGTATTTTATTTATTTTTATTTATTGGAAAATCAGAGTTTTTTTTTTAAAAAAAAAGAGTGGATAAGTTTTAAAATTAAAAAATGGAAGATTGCTTATCAAAGAGGGGAGAGAGCCTTGTGGAGGATTTTTCTGGGAAGATTCACGTCTTTGGGGGGAGGGACCCACACGCATGGCTACATCTTAATAGATAGAGTAGCCTACAAGCACAAGATTTATTTGGGGAAAAGGACCCGAGGGGCTGCAGGATTTAGGGGGGACAAGGCATCGATTTTGGCTTCTTTTTGGACATCACACACACCATAAGTGGACTGGCAGAGAGTCCTTGGAAGCAGTGACGCAGCCATATGAGAAGAAGCAGAAGTCACTTTTGGATTTTTTTTTTATTTTTTTATTTTTTTATGTGCCTCCATAAATTCCATTGTCCATCCCACGCGCACCAGGAGAGCCTCCATGGGTAGCACTTTCTGGGTCAGGGATAGCTGCACACTGTTTGACTTTTTTGGTTGAGCAACTTGCATGCACAGGCCATATAAAGAGTGGAGGGCACTCCATTGAACGGTTAGCATTATGTTAATTTGAAAATTTTAAACTTTGTTTTATTGGAAATTGTGTTTGGTTTCATTTTGATCCAATGCGCTAATTTGAAAATTTAGAATTTTGGCTAATTTAATTTTGATCCATGATGTCAATTTGAAAAATAGGATTTTGTTTAGTCATAGTCTTGTAGTTTTAATTCTTTACTTTAATTAATTCCATGTGATCAAGCTCATTTTTTTTTTATGTTATTTAATTTGAGTTTCGATTCATTTTGTTTAGATTAGGTGTTTTTATTATCCATTGGTTTTTGAGTATTAAAGTTCATCATTTAATTTTGTTTTGACCTAGTTTTAATCCATGTTGCTTAGTTATAATTTTATAGTTTAATTTTTATTTTTTTGGTTTAGTGAATTCATGTGATCAAGTTCATATCTTTAGTGTTGTTTTAGATTTAGTACTAATCTATTTGTTTAGTTTGGTTGTCTTCACAATTTCTAGTACCTTAGTTTAGTTAATTCCATGTGTTTAAATCTGTCATGTTTTAGTTTAATTTAATTCATCTATTCATTTTAAATACTCTTATTATTTTAGTGCATTAATAAAGATTGATTTCATATATGCAAGTTCATGTCTTTTTAGGTTTATGTAGATTTAGTTCAATTCATTTTACTTAGTTCAGAAGCTTTTATAATTTTAGTTCATTAGATTAGTTGTTTCATGTGATAAAGTTTTAGTTTAATTTGTTTAAGTTAACTCAGAACTAAATCCATGTCACGTCTCCAAAGTTTGATAATTTGTTTCTTGTTTTTAGTTTCATGTCATTAGGTTATTTTCCATGCTATTCAAAGTCTTGTCTTCTTATTTATGAAAGTTTAGAAAATTCTTAGGATTTTAGTTTTTTTGATTATTACGTATTATTTTTGGTGTTGGCTTATATTTTGTAGGATTTAGTTTCCTTGTTAGAGGATAAAGTTAGATTATTGGATTTTGAAAGCATTGTTAAGTTGTCTAATATTTAATCTCCTTGTTAATACATGAAGTTAGATTATTTGATTTTGAAAACATTGTTAATTTGTTTGATATTCAGTTTCCTGGTTAATACATGAAGTTTGATTATTTGATTTGGTAAGCATTGTTAATTTGTCTAATATTTAATCTATTTGTTAATACATTAAGTTTGATTGTTTATTTTTTAAAGCATGTTTATTGTTTGTGATTTAGTTAAAATTCATGATGTTGGTCATTTATCTTTGAAAGACTGCTTTATTTATTAGAAAAAAAAACATTTTTAGAAATTGACATCTTGAGTTAAATCAAAATCGCTACCTTCTTTTCAAAACTGAATTTTTTCCATCATAAGTTTGGTTCTTTGATTCCAAATGAAAGGTAACCAAAAACAGGATCCAAGTTTTTTTTTTCTTTTGTTATAAAATCCCTTTAAATTAGAAAATTAAAGATCTTATTTTGTGCCTATTGATTGGAGTTTAATAAATCACTTGGTCCCTTTTGTTCCCTCTAAAATTGTTTCCAAAAGTATTTAAACCAATAAAAGGCTTTAGAAAAACATTCTTTCTAGGTTCAAACAAAGAACACATTTTCTATTAAAATTATGCAACTCGTTTCATCTAAGTTGCATTATTCTTTATTAGTTTTCAAAATTTTTCCTTTTTATTAACATAAGTTTGGACTTGTATTCCCAAACTAATTGGAATACACAGGTAAAACTTATGGAAATTGAATGGGGACTTGATGGAACCCCTACATGAGAATTTTTTTTAAAAAAACTTCCTTACTGCTAGTTTTCGCTCAGCTACTGACCTTTTAGGTTTAAAATTCGATTTGATTTATTTATGATGTTCTAAAAATTCTTCCACTGCTTGTATGATATTTGAGGCATCTTTAATATGAATTTAAAATTTCGTTTGAGTTAGAAATCAATTTTGGAATAGAAGATATAAACGAGTCTTTAAGGGGGCTCTATTTTCACCCAGTTCTGGATACCCAATTTGTTTTTGTAAAAATAAAATATCATATGAATTTTAAATTTGATTCGATATTTTTCATTAATTCTAGACTTCTTGAAATTGATCTTAGACACATAAAATATTTAGAATAATTTTCCCAATTGAAATATATAATTTTCCTTTTCCACGCCCACCGTATTGCCCCAATTTTGAACATAAGGGATGTTTGATTGTTTTTAAAATTGATTTGTGTGTTTTTTGACCTTTTCCTTATTTTTCTTGTAAAATAGACATTCTAAAATGTTGTGTAATTTTTTGTATGATTTTTTTGGCACTTCTATTTTAGTTTAAAAAAATCAGTTTATGCATGCTATTGAATTCTATCCCGGTCTGGACCTTTAAAGATGTTTCTATAAACTGGAATCAATTGAGGCTTTACTAAATTGACTGGCCTTTTGGTTGATAATCTAGGCATATAGAAGAGGTCTTCTAAAAATTTTTGTAATTAAAATCACTTCTAGGTATTTTTGTTTTTAGGATTTATTCTTTAAAGGCTCCTGTTGTGATTGCATGTTGGGATTTCTATACAATGTTTAACTTACCTTTTAACTTGGAGTTAATTGATATGTCTTTACTTGATCTTGGATTTGGTATAGTAATATAGGCATAATGAGAATGTCGTATGATTCCTTCCATGTTGAAATGATGTCTCTAGATATTTGTTTAGGATTTTTCAAATGAATGTTGTTCTGTCCATTTATTGCATGTTTTTTTTTTTTAGATACTAACTTTGATACTTAATGCTACCTAGAGTATTAGTTTAAATTTAACAATGAGCTTATGTGTATGTCCTAGGCGATAGATGATATTCTTTTGGAATCTTACCTTTTTTTTAGTTATGCAAATGTTATATATATTAGTGTTTTACATCATAGTTATTTATTATCATGAATTGCTTTAAATTTAACAATGAGCTTATGTGTATGTCCTAGGCGATAGATGATATTCCTTTGGAATCTAACCTTTTTTTAGCCATGCAAATGTTATATATATTAGTGTTTTACATCATAGTTATTTATTATCATGAATTGCTTTAACTCTATTTCATCACATGTAAGCACGATGTAAGTTATGCATACTATCCAAGTGCATCTGTCACACCTTTTATCCCTATAATTATGCAAACATGCAAACTTTGAGTGTGTAAATTCAAATATATGTTGTTGCTTTGTATATTTTGTTTGTTACTTGATTATTTGAATGAGATGAATTGCATGTTGTATGCTATATTTGTTAAACTAACTTTGATATTTTCATGAAAGCGCTTTGGGACGTAGCCTAGGTATGCCAATCCCCTTTTCCTGCATGAGTGTTTCTTGTGGTATGATTGTTTGGTTATGAATAACATGTTTTTTACTTTGAAGCTTGATTACCTTTGCTTTCTTAGTACCCTCAATCACTCAATTAATTGTCGTACTTCCCTCAACCTAACCAATAGAGACCCTTTTAGGGCTTAAAGGGGTGCTACCTTTTAAGATACCTTTCCAATAGGTAACCTGATCCCCGGACCTAGACTCGGGTTTTTTTTCAAAGACATGTTGTAGACCCTCCATTTTGTCCTACTAGCACATGCCCGTGTATTCGTTTAGTACTTTACAGCAATTCCCTGGTGGCCTATTACTACTCGTGTAATCTATATTTTCTAAGCCACCTTGGGAACTTTGGTTGAGGGATTTATCTAACTCCGTTGTGACTCTTGGCACCACTTTAGGCCCATTTAGATACACTTGGCCCATTAGACACCACACTTGGCCCATTAGGCACCACCCTAGGTCCACTTAGGCACCCTAGGCCCATTTAGACACACTTGGCCCGTTAGGCACCACCCTAGGCCAACTTAGGCACCCTAAGCCCATTTAGACACACTTGGCCCATTAGGCACCACCCTAGGCCCACTTAGGCACCTTAGGCCCATTTAGGCACACTTGGCCCGTTAGGCACCACCTTAGGCCCACTTAGGCAGCTTAAGCCCATTTAGATCATTTTTTGTATGGATACCTGGTTTGCATTGCTTGCATGGTTGCATAGCTCATATGCCTTGCGTGTGCTTGATTTTGTTTTTATTTTTTATTTTTTTATCTTTCTCTATTTATTAGTTTTATTCATTTATTTTTTATTTTTAGGAAATTGCATGAGCTTAATAATCATTTTATTTTGTTTTTATTTATCTATTTATTATTATTTTTTTTTATAGAAAGTTGCTTGAGTTGATAATTCATTTTAGTTTTGCATATGATCTATATTTTTAATTTAGTTTAAAATTGCATATTTTGGATTTTTAATTCTTAGTTACATGTTTTTTTTTTTTTTTTTGTTATTATTCTAACCTTTATTTTCTTTTATTGGTATTTTTATTTTCCTATCCCTTTTTTATTTTATTTTATTATTTGTTTTGCATGGATCCAACGTGCCCTATAAAAGAAAAGATTAAGAAGAGGAGAGAAAATGAAAGACAAAGGAAAAAAGGAAAATTGGAGGGGATATTGGGTGATTGGAAGAGGAGAAGAAAACCTTTTCTGCCTTTTTTTTTTTTCCCATCACCGTGGCTATAGAAAAGCTGACAAAGTGATGGAGAATGGATTAAGAAAGAAAAGAAAAGAAAATGAAAAAAACATGCCATTAAGGGGAGGTCTGATGGATTACTGAAGGAGATGGAGGATGATCTGAAATGGGGAAAAATGACTATTTCTGTTGTTCCTTCTATTACAGTGGTTGGAGAAAGGAGTTGATAGGGTGATTGAGAAAAGATCAAAAAAGAAAAAGGAAAAAGAAAGAAGGGAGAGAAAGGGCACATGGAAGAGGACCGAGCATTCTGGATGGATTACTGAAGTAGGGGAAAATGTGGCCATACAGAGGGAGAAAAGAAGAGATCTCCAACAGTCTTAGGGGAGATCATCGAAGGAAGGTTGGATGGTGGATTTTTTATTTTTAGAGAAATTGACGTCTTTGGGAAGGGAACCATTGACCAGCCGCACCATTCTTGATACACTTTCAGCACGCATCAGAAGAGAGGGAAGAACGGAAGGATTTTGAAGAAAAAAAATGGATGCGACATTTGGACTGACTGATGGTAAGATCCTGAACACCCAGATTGTTTTGGTCAACCCTACTGCTGAAGTTGATGTAGCCAAGTCAAAATTGGTGTTTATGTCATCTGAATTTTCCTATCACATGAGTCTTCTTAATCTTCATTTGGCCGAAAACCGGGAATTAGCCGGAAAACAACCCACCCATCCACGCCTCCTTGAAAACGGTAAACTCTCAAATTCCCATCATCGTCAAGGGTCAATCTACGCAACTAGGCCGCATCGAGATTCGAAAGAATTTGTTTTTCTCCATTCTCCTGCCATACGTCTTCATGTTCGTCTAACTTCTGGAACACATTATCCATATTCCAGTGACTATCAGAATAGTTGAAAACCAGTTGCATGGAGTTCTTAAATTCATACTTACCATTCCTTGAGACGAGCTTTGTACCGTATCTGCTTATTTGAAAGAATAGTATTGGTTGAAGAACCAAAACTCGATCAGTTCCCATCAACCAGTACACCATTGTTCTCAAGCATCATTGGAGAAGTGAAAACAGCTACACACCACCAAGTTGTTTTGGTAAGTCGACTAGGTAAGTCAGTTTTTATATGGGTTTTCAGTAGAATTTAAAGTTTGGTTTATTTTTCAATTGGGATTATTATATTGGGTGAATGGTTTGACTTATTGACTTATATTATTGGCTCCATCATTTATTCGTTTTAATATGGTAGCATAATCTCACTTTTGTTTAATTTTTGATTTATTACATTAAAGATTAGAATTGTGTTTAAGGTTAGTTTTGATTTATTATATTAAATTCAGAAAATCAAAATTTTATGTAGTTTTACTTTGAGAAAAAAATATAGTTTGATCTTTATTTAATTTAGTTTTGATTCATTTAATTATTAGTTGTTTATTTATTTATTTGCTACTAATTTAATGATTTGTAATTTATTTATTTGTTTATTAATAAGATTGATCCTATGGGTTAAATTTCAGTTTTAAATAAAATAAAAAAAAATTGTTGTAGGTAGTTTGAATCAACTTTAGGTTTAAGTAAAATTTTAGTTTGTTGAAATGATTGATTTTTATGTGTTAAATATTAGATTTTAGACTTGCCTTGATTAGTGTTAAAAACGTTTGTTAAGCTTAGATTTTTTTTTAGTAATGTAAGTTTATTAAAAAAAAAATTAATTCCATGAGTTCGTATTTTGTTTTAGCTATATTTATTTATTCACGCATTATCTATTTCATTTATTTATAAATAAAATTAATTTTATAGGTTAGAAATTTAGTTTCAAAATTTGTTTTGGATAGTTTTCAATTTAATTGTGGGTTTAAGTGAAATTTTTGTTCTTTAAAATAGTTAATATTAAATGTTAAATATTTGATTTTAGGGTTACAATAATTGGTGTTAAAAACATTTTTAAGTTTAGATTTCATTTTAGTAATTTAAGTATTTAAAAAAATTAATTCCATGAGTTCATATTTTGTTTTAGTTATATTTATTTATTTATGTGTTATCTACTTATCCATTTGTTAACGAGTTTAATTTTATAGGTTAGGAATTTAGTTTTAAAATTTGTTTTGGGTAGTTTTGTAATTTAATTTTTGGTTAAAGTAAAATTTTAGTTTGTTGAAATAATTGATCTTATGTGTTAAATATTTGTTTTAAAAATTGCCTTAATTAGTGTTTAATTCATTTTGAGCTTAGATTTCAATTTAATAATGTAAATTTATTTAGAAATTTTATTCCATGAATTCATATTTTATTTTTAGTTTGCTTTCATTTAATTTGATTCATTTTAATTATTTTAGGTGTTTTTTTTTTTATAATTCTAAGTTATTAATGAAATTAATTCTATATTTGAAAGTGTCTGTCTTTAGTTTACTCTGATTTAGCTTCACTCATCTATTCGATTTAGGTATTTTCTATAATATTAGCTCATTAATAAAATTAATTATATGATTGAGAATTCATGTTTGCATTGATTTAATTAGGTCCATTTTAATTAGTCTAGATACATTTGTGTGTTTAATTGATTACATGCTAATTTGTGAATATTATTCTTAATTGACATGTTTCTTGAATATTAGTCATTAATTTAATTGATTTAAGTTTGAATAGTTTATTGCTTTGATGGTCTCTAGTGATTGTTATTCTCAATTGGCGTGTTTCTTGAATATTAGTCATTAATTCTTGATGGATATCTCATTAGCTTATTTGATCTGAGTTTGAATAGTTTATTACTTAAGTAGTCTCTGGTAAAATTTACTTTTCGGAAGCCATCGGAAGACAGTGAAGATTGACCTCCATTCTCACCACTTCAATTTTTTTGGTTGTCAAAAATTCAACTTGTTGATTTTGTTTTCTTTTGTTTTGCTTGGTATTTTGTCTCATTCATTTTTTTTTGTTTTTTAAATTAATTTCTTTTATTTTAAAATAAAATACTTTTCTCAAAACGTTCCTCATAAAAATCTATTTTAAAAATTCATTTAGAGTCCTTAGAATTGAAATCTCGTTTTCTTAAAATAATGCAATCATTTTTTGATCGATTTGCATCTTTCTCGGTTTTCAATGAATATTTTGGTTTTGAATAAAACACAAATCAAAGCTTATGGTCCCAAATAAATGGGATGATTCTAGGCGAGATTTGTGTATACCAATTGGGGAATTGGTGAAACCCCTACATAAGAAAATTTTTCAAAACTCTTCCTTGCTACCAGTTTTCACTAAGACACTGACCCTTCAAATTTAAAATTCGTTTTATCAACTTTGGAATGTTTTTAAAAATTTTCCAAAACTTGTATGACTTTTCTCACTTCTTGAACTTGAATTTAAAGTTTCATTTGAGTTAAAAAGCCATTCTGGAATAGAAAATATAAACGAGTCTTTATGGGGGCTCCGTTTTAACCTAGTTTTAGACATCCGAGACCTTTTTGCAAAAATAAAATACTAGACGACTTTTTAAATTTGACTCAATATTTTTCCTCAATTCTAGGCTTCTTGAAATTGATATTAGACATATAAAATATTAAAAAATATGCCTCTTTGAGGGAGATATGATTTTTCAAAGTCGTACCTACTATGCATGATGGATTCTAGACATCTTATTAGCTTGAGTGTTTTAAAAATATATTTGAGTACCGACCCTGAATTCTTTTTTTATGTGATATAGACACTTTGAAATATGTGTGTGATTTTTTTATGATTTTATGTGATCATTTATTATTTTTAAAAATTCGTTTATACATGTCACTTTTCCTTATCTAATTTGGACTTTGTAGAACCTTTAGGTGCTTTTGCTGTAATATGTCCTTTGAATGAGTGTTTGGCTTTCGGTATGTTGATTGAGATGTGTAGGAGTTGTTTCCTGAAATTTTTCGTAATTAAATTCCACTCTAAGCCATTTTTAAGAATTTTTTTTTATGCTCCATTTTCTAATTGCATGTTGTTGATCTTGTACATTGCTTGAATTGGCTTAATTTTGGCTTTGGTACTGTGTATTAGACATAATGAATATGTTATATAATTCATACTTGTTCTAATCACTCTAGCATTTTTGGAGGAATCTTATAAATTATGCATGCTATCTAGGTATGCTCTCTATCACTTACTTTTTGAAATTTTATGAACATGCATGTTATTGTGAATTTCATTTATGCTTGATGTGATCCTTAGGTGCTTAGATATATGCTTGATTTGCTTGGATAAAACACATGTTGTGTGCTATATTTCCAAACTAACCATTGATGTTTTATGATAACGCTTAAGAAGCGGTCCAGGTACACATCCTAACTCTCCTTTATGAGTATGATTGGTTTTTTCTTGTTTGGCATGCTAGTTTTGAAATCACCTTAGCCTACCTAGATACCCTCAATTAATCAATTGATTGCCACATTTCCCTTAACTTAGTCAGTAAAGACCTTTGTAGGGCTTAGAGGGGTGCCACCTTTTAAAGGTACCTTCCCAATAGGTAACCTGATCACCAGACCTAGACTCGGGTTTTTCAAGGACACATTTTTCCAAAAACTATGGAGTCAATTTTTTAGGATTTTATTTCTTGTTTTATGTTTCCTTTTAAAATAAAATAAAATAAGTGGCAACTCCGACTTTTCCAAAACTAAAATTTTTCAGCAATAAAAGCGAGTCTCATCAATCGAGTGGGGGCGCACGTGAAAAATGCGGGTCCACACACGCATTCCAAAAGTTTAAGGAGTCATTTTCTTAATGATTTAGTTTCTTATTTTTATTTTCCCTTTAAAAAAATAATAAAAATAAGTGGCGACTCCTATTTTTAGCAACAAAAAAAAAAATCACCTTAAAAAGAGAACCTTGCCAATTGAGTGGGAACACACGTGAAAAATGTGGGTCCACAATTATATATGACTTGAGTGCATTAGGAGTTGTACAAATGATACAAGTCATGGGTTCCTTGTAAGTAGATAAGTTGTCCATAGTCAATTCATGGATTTAAGCAATCCAATAGAAATTGTAAGTAGATAAGTAGATATAATTTATCTTACTTATAAAGAAGTCATGACTTGTATGCTCTATATAACTCCTAATGTACCCAAGTCATGTACAATGTAAGAAATATGAGTTGAATACTTAAATCAATGTCAATGTATAAAAGGGATAATTTAGGGACAGTGAAGTCTAACTTTGTTACATCATGTCTTGTTTTTAGGGGGTTCAATCCCAACAAATATGTCAATTGAACACACAATAGGAATATTTGTAACTAAAGAATAGTAGAGGTAATCTTGAAAGATTGATAGTTTTCACTTTGTTAGACTATGAACATCAATTCATAGGGAGACTAAACACAACGGATAATAGGTCACAAACTCAAGCACTTAGTGTTTCATTGTTATTTACATAGGTTACTGGAGTGCAATTGATTCTTGATAGTAGGATGTTGAATCAACTTCAAAATTGGTTTATAAGGGAGCCAATATTATTCTATGGGTTTCAATGGTCCCCGCTCGAGCTCATACACCTTGATGGTACAATTTATGAAGGTTGTATTGGTTCTAGGTCCACTTTTGTGCATAAGGGTGTTTTGGTAATTACGTAAAGTTGTATAAGAGTAAGTGAACAAGGTCTTTGAACTGGCCTAATTGATTAATTAAATAACCCTATGAAGTTAATTAATCAATTAGGACCCATTTTGGGTTGGATTAAGTGACGCAAGTCCTTGGTAGGCTTAAGTTGCTTAAGCCAATTAGGGAACCTTACAAATACCCCTTTAGGGGTTAAGATTTTCAAGAGAGTTGTCTTCCATCTTCTAAAGAAAGAAGAGAAAGTCATAGCCTCCACTCTTCCAAAAACCCACCTTTGTTGTGCCTAAACTAAGGAAAAGCCATTGGGTAGAAGAACTTGGGTGCATGAGACTTCCGGAGGATTTGATCTTTATTTACATTAAAATGAATAGATTTAGGAATATCCAAATTTGAGGTAATGTTTTCTAATGCACATTCTAAATCTTAGTATTGAAATACCTATTTTTTGTTGTGCATAGGATTTAGAAAAGCCTAAGAAAATTTACATGCACTTAATCTGATCTTGGGATAGGGAATAGAGAGATCTGAGATTCCCTACACTTTTTCCCATATTTAATGTAGAATATTACACTTTTTCTCTTTTACACTCAAGTTCTTACACCTAAAATAGACAATATCTACATGGTTGGGAGTGAGTCACTACAAATGGTATCAGAGGTAATCTCCAATCCCGATGTGGGTCTCTATTTGTTCAACCCTGCAAGGGGTGTGTTTGTTTGGCCCCTCAATCCTATAAGATACAATAAGAACTTTGTGTCTAAATAGGAGGTGTTTGTAATATCTCACATTAGATAAGAGAAAAAAAACTCCTAATGCTATATATGTATGGACTCTTATTTAACTTTGTAAACGCATTTTAAAGTCGTAAGGACTCTTTGGGCCTAAAGCAAACAATATCCATATAGTTGGGAGCAAGTCGTTACATGTATAGTTTAAAACATAAATGAAATCCATGATTTGAGCATAAATCAACAATCATGACACATCTTAACACATTTGATTTATCAAGTCATATTGATACAATTATAATTCAACTTATAATAATTTATTTAACTATCATGTCATATATATTGACATGGTTATGACTCAAACATATATGAGCACTTATTTATGTAATTGTAGATTTTAGTCATGTTAAAAGAGTCACAATCTTGTCTAGGTAATGAGTTATTATAATTGTGTTTGTTTCGGTAGTATATATTTACATTTAATGTAACTCAATTTAACCCAATTTACTGAAAAAGAATAATAAAGGGGGAAAAGCTTAAAGTTCTCTGGGATAACAAAAGAACTATTGAATAGCTTAAAGCCATCCAAGATGGGCTTAGGAAGAATCTTAATAGATAGACCAAAATAAGTCTACCAACTGTGGAACCAAAATGGGAAAGAAGAAAGTTGATTCTTAGATGGAAAATAGAACATCTATGAATGATGGAAGTCCCTATTCTGGATCAGAAAAACATTGAACCATGCTCTTTGATAATCCCAATAGTTAAAAAATCTTGGTTTTGAAGGTTCAGAGAATTCTCTCGAGAAATTGGGATTTCCACCCCATTGCTTGATAGTAAGAATCTTACAAATATGGCAGGTGGAGAATGCCAAACCCAAATTGCTGAATTTATCAGTATTATGCTTAATTTTAACAAAACCAGTTTCTACAAGGATTGCCTCATAAAATTCTCTTGTTTTTAAAAGATCACCAGAGGGATAATGAAATTTTTCATGAAAAGCTTTTGCTGCAATCTCTCTAGGGTTTTCAGAGAAAAACTCTCTTTCAATGACTAAAAGAGGTTGATTTAAATCATTTTGCCAATATCTTGATTTTTCTGAAATAGGTGTGGGGTTGGCAATCACCACAATTTGCTTATTTAAAAAAGAAGAGCTTGATACTAATTATTTAAAAAAGAAGAGCTTGATACTAATTCCTTTTGAGAGGGATTAGCCTTAGTAACTTACTTGAAGGTCTGACACCCTGAAATAGTTGGGTATTGGGTAGCCTTGACTGGATTAGCTGGATCCGAAGGATCATAGTACAAGGTCATCATCTTGTTTGGCATAGGGTTAGAAGAAGAAAGCTTTGCTTCTTCTTGAAGTTCAACTTATTGACTCCATAGCATTTTATGGGGAGAAGGAGCTTGACTGGATTAGGTTTTCTGGTTAGGAGCTTGGGTATTCTTTTTAGGGGCCATGGTCTTGTGAACCCTGCAAATTTCACGAGTTGAGTAATCAGGAATGGAATTTTCTCATTTAATAAACTTAATTTGAAAATTAGGGTTTAAAATAATCCAATCAGTTAAATCATACTTAAAAGCCATATACTTAATTGTTTCCACAGATGTGAAAACGACTTTTAAAAATCCTTGGTTCAAAATATCAGTTTGAAATTTTGAAATGCATAAAGGAATGCTTAAAATAACTTTTATAATGAGTTCATGAATAGGTTGGGTACCTAAAAACTTAGGTGGAACATCTATTCCAACAAGATTAATTTCTTGATCACAAGGAGTGATGTGAATAATAGGATTAGCAAATTCAAAAAGAATTTCCTTATCAAAGAGATTTGTTCTTATACCTTGGTTATCTACCCACATGGGATAAATAGAGCTTAAGAAGGGGATTCCTAAGAGGGCTTTCTCCTTAAAGTCCTTAACAATGATGAAGGTTTGCTTAATATAGATGTCATGATTACAGATATGAACATCTGTTAATTTATACTTAATGGCAAGCCTTTTTCCATTGGCTCCAAATAGAAACCGATTAGTCTCTTCACATAAAGGAATAGGTACAAGACCTTCTTAAAGGCAATTCTCAGCTACACCTGAATCAATCAAAGCAATAATGTCAAAGACAAATTTATCTTTGACTACTATAATAAGGGAGACTTCCCATCTCTAGAAGATATCCCTACTAACAGTATTCAAAAAAGCATCTGTCTCATCATCATTAATTTGTGAAGATTCTGGAACATCCACAAGGTTTCCCTGATCCTTAATGATCCTATTGATTTGTCCTTAGAGATCTGAGAGACCTAAACTTGTGAAATGTTTTAAATCCTTAATTTCCTTTCTATACTGCCTTACTTCATCATGAAGCTCCTTAATGTTTACTTCCTTGGGAGACTGTTGGTCAAACTTGTTTAAGATATCATTAAGGTTATAAGGATTTACAGTCTTCTTAGCTTTTGGCTTAACAATAGATTTCTTAAATACTTCATAAAAATCTTGCTTAGTCTTTTCATCTTCAATTTTCCTTAAAGTATCTAGGATAAATTCTTGATCTTGGCTTATGACATTTATAGTCTTAGGACGGCAATTACAATTACCCTTAATACACTCTTCTTGGTCACTAGAAGATTGACTAGAAGCTTCACCACTACTGTCTAGTTGATTAATATCATCTTCATTATTTGAATCAGTCCTTGATTCAGAATATGTGGAGTTTAACATTACTTTACAAATCATATCTTTTAGGTCTTCAGAGACATGAAGTTATTAATATTTTGCTTAACCCTACAATCTTTTTTATAGTGGCCAACCTTGCCACACTTAAAACAGATAATTGGCTTGATGTCTAAAAGGGATTCTACCTTTTTCTGGGCATCTTTGTTGACCCTTCTTTGGACGTGTCTTGAATGCTTAGTATCATTCATCCTATAGTTACCATAGGTTCCTCTCATATTATGTTAAAACTTATCTTTGCTATGCTTTCTGCTTGTTTTTTGCTTAGAGGGGGGCATAGTTTCTTTTTGGCTGAAACCAAATTGGCTACAAAATGACCCAAATTCATTCTTGTAGATCTTTTGTTCATTCTTCATTTGTTGCTTAAGCTTGAAGTCATTGCACAACTTAATCCTTTCAGCTGTGACAATGCTTATAATCTCACCATAGGTTAGCTTATCATAAGGGATTTGACCATTATACTATTCCCTTATCTTAATCCTAATTCTCTTGGAGAAAAGTTTAGGTAATCCTGAGATGAATTTTTCTTTCCAAAAAGATTGGTTACAGTCTGATCTTAGCATGAATTTGGTTAAGAAAACTTCCTTATACCATCTAAAATCATGAAGCTTAGGACACTTAAGGTTTGTTAAGAGATCTACAGTCTTATCCTTAATCTCTACAGGATCTCCAATGAAGTGCTTGGAAATTGAATAGACTAGTAGCCACTGCATTCTCTATATCTTGGCCATCTTCGTCCTTAACCACTTCATTATTCTCATTAATCCTATAGGCTTTTAGGATACGATTTCTATCCTTAAAAGTGATATAGTTATCCCACCATCCTTTAAGCTGACCTATAAACCCAGCAACAATGGTCTGAGCTACAACATGGTCAGGTAGTCTATTGTTTAACTTATAGGTTGTACTAACCATGGTCATTTCTTCAAGCTTAGTGAGTATGTTGTATTCGGTCATACCATCTATGTTCCATTCATAGATAGTACCACTAGTGTATAAGGCTTGAGTATACTGATTTCTTTCCTCAAACTGCATATAAGGAAAGGTAGGTCTAGGATAATAATTCCTAGTCTTAAAGGCTTTCAAATTGTTAATACTCTTAGAAACAGTTTGATTATGGGGTTCCTCAAACATCTTAATTAGTTCATCAGCTTCTTCTTCTGAACTAATATCACCTTAACCATATTGATTCTCTTATGAGGCTGAACTGTCAAAGGGACCACAAGATTATCCTTAATGTTCTAGTTAATCTTATTAACAAAAGCTTGGTTAATTTGGGGATTTTCCTGGAATTCCCTAGAGAATTCATAAGGCTTAGTATTAATCTTATCAGTGTTGTCACCGGTAACCCAAATCTTAGTGTTATTAATATGCTTACAAGGATAATCTAGATATTCCTCTTGTTTGAAGAGTTCAAACCAGATCTAAAACTTAATGTTTTTCTTTTCTTGTCTTAAGTAGGCATAGAATTCTTCTTAGTAGAGGGTTCTAATGTCTTTAGGGATAGTGCTAAAGAACCGATCTTTCCTTTGCTTATTGACTTCAGAATAGAAGTCTTTTCTTAAGAGATCCTTGTTGATCTCAAAGTCCTCATCACTTAGGCTTATAGTGTTAATCATCTGGGAATAGGTAGGAGACATAACAGGGGACTCATCCTGTTGTGATTCCTAAGTAGACTCATTTTCCTCTGTGTAAAATGGTCTGGCCACGTTGGTGTGACTTTTAACACTTGTTAACTTAATATTCTTAGGATTTGCTGAGTTGGAACCTTCTTCTTCCCTAGTGGTTCTAACTGGGATAGAAGAGCTTGAAGATCTAGAGGGTTCATAAACTGAAACTCTAGGGCTGCTGTAATGACGAAAAGAATTGGAGAAAATCAGATCTCCTTCTCCATCAGGATATTGAACAATCTGTTCAATACTTTCTAATCTCTGTTCTATAGTTGGAACGACATTAGCAAAATGCTAATTTTCTGGAAACTTAACATCTTTCCACAAGATCTTCTTGGGGATTATGAAGTTTGACTTATCTAGCATATTAGAGTAAAAGAGAGTGGTCTCACCCTTAAGATTGGTGTAGAGTGCTCCAGATCCAACACTTGTGGTCATGCTCTTATAGGCAAACCTAGTTATGATGGAAATAGGACTGTTTCTTGGTTTGAACTTAAAGCCATAGGTCTTAACATGCAGGACAACCAAATCTAAGATGTCTGCATCTCTTAATCTAATTGTGAAGTTAGGGAAACACTGGAAGTAAATTGGGTTATCATTCAATCCAGCTTGGACTACGCCTATAATAGAATCTCGATAATCAAGATATCTATTATCTCTTAAACACATGACAATAGAGGTTTTTTTAACCTAATCTTGTCAAAGGCTTAGCTGCTACTTGAATCATACCAAAGTGTATGAAATTATAGCCATCTTTCTTATGCTTCTCAATGGACTTGCTATCTAAGAGTCTTATGACTTGATCGTCTTGTTCTAAACTGACTGACATTTCAGAGGTTTTGATAGTATAATATGTGAAATACTTAAAGGTTCTTTTCTTATAAATTTCTTAATTAGACACCTTGGGTAACTTCCAATCCTCTAAATCATTTTGGATCTTAGGATAATTGATCTCTTCACTGTTTACAACAGTATCTTGAGAATCAGTGGATCTCCTAGACATAGTTCTGAAAATTGAACTCATTTTAGGGTTTTGATCTAGAGCCTCATAGCATATTGATAGACCTAATGAGACGTCACCCCAACCCTCTTACAGCCCTAACAAACGCCTATCCCTGGCTAACAACAGGCTCAACTGGCAGGGCTTGCACTTCTCGCCATACTGCTACTTGTCCTAGGATAGCTCAAAACACCCAAAACAAACCCAACTTCCCTTCCCGTGGCTCTGATACTTATCCTAGGAAGTCTCCCTTACTATAGTAGTTAAAGATAAATTTGTCTTTGACATTATTGCTTTGATTGATTCAGGTGCAGCTGAGAATTGCCTTTAAGAAGGTCTTGTACCTATTCCTTTATGTGAAAAGACTAATCAGACTCTATTTGGAGCCAATGGCAAAAGACTTGTCATTAAGTATAAATTAACAGATGTTCGTATCCGTAATCATGACATCTGTATTAAGCAAACCTTCATCCTTATTAAGGACCTTAAGGAGAAAGCCCTCCTAGGAATCCCCTTCTTAAGCTCTATTTATCCCATGTGGGTAGATAACCAAGGTATAAGAACAAATCTCTTTGATAAGGAAATTTTTTTTGAATTTGCTAATCCTATTGTTCACATCACTCCTTGTGATCAGGATATTAATCTTGTTAGATTAGATGTTCCACCTACGCTTTTAGGTACCCAACCTATTCATGAACTCGTTATAAAAGATATTTTAAGCATTCCTTTATGCATTTCAAAATTTCAAATTGATATTTTGAACCAAGGATTTTTAAAATTCGTTTTCACATCTGCAAAAACAATTAAGTATATGGATTTTAAGCATGATTTAACTAATTAGATTATTTTAAACCCTAATTTTCAAATTAAGTTTATTAAAGGAGAAAATTCCATTCCTGATTACTCAACTCGTGAAATTTGTAAGGTTCACTAGACCATGGCCCCTAAAAAGAATACCCAAGCTCCTAACCAAAAAACCTAATCCAGTCAAGCTCCTTCTCCCCATAAAATGCTATGGAGTCAACAAGTTGAACTTCAAGAAGAAACAAGGCTTCATTCTTCTAACCTTATGCCAAACAAGATGATGACCTTGTACTATGATCCTTCGGATCCAGCTAATCCAGTCAAGGCTACCCAATACCCAACTATTTCAGGGTCTCAGATCTTCAAGCAAGTTACTAAGGCTAATCTCTCTCAAAAGAAATTAGCATCAAGCTCTTCTTTTTCAAATAAGCAAATTGTGGTGGCAGCCAACCCCACACCTATTTCAGCAAAATCAAGATATTGGCAAAATGATTTAAATCAACCTCTTTTAGTCATTGAAAGAGAGTTTTTCTCTGAAAACCCCAGAGAGATTGCAGCAAAAGCTTTTCATGAAAATTTTCATTATCCCTCTGGTGATCTTGTAAAGAGAATTTTATGAGGCAATCCTTGTAGAAACTGGTTCTGTTAAAATTAAGCATAACGCTGATAAATTCAGTAATTTGGGTTTGTCATTCTCCACTTGCCATATATATAAGATTCTTACTATCAAGCAATGGGGTGGAAATCCTAATTTCTCGAGGGAATTCTCTGAACCTTCAAAACCAAGATTTTTTAACTATTGGGATTATCAAAGAGCATGGTTCAATGCTTTTCTGATCCAGAATAAGGACTTCCATCATTCATGGATGTTCTATTTTCCATCTAAGAATCAGTTTTCCTCTTTCCTATTTTGGTTCCATAGTTGGTGGACTTATTTTGGTCCGTCTATTAAGATTCTTCCTAAGCTCATCTTGGATGGCTTTGAGCTATTCAATAGTTCTTTTGTTATCCCCATAGAACTTTTAGCTTTTCCCCATTTATTATTCTTTTTCAGTAAATTTGGTCTTGCTTGGATAGTTTAATGGGACTAAATTATCATTGCAGATGAATCAGAAGTCTTTCCAACTCTTGGAAGGACCTTTAAAACTAAATGGTGGGACGCCTTGAAAAATGATGCATCCCTAGAAGTGGTTAAGCAATATTTCCTTAAGAACCCCACACAAGCCTTAGCTAGTGATGATATGTCACAGTTTTTCCTCAAGAAACAGCAGCTACAAGCTATGCTCGTAGCAGCAAAGACCCCTCAAGATTTCCAGAAAATCCTTGAAGAAGGAAGTTCAAGTTTTTCCCAAGAAAACTCTTATGTAGAATCTGATGATTCAATAAGCTACCTTCCTGACAATGGTGATGATTGTGAAAGTATTTTTCCTCCAATAAGAACATCCAAGTAATCATCAGCCGTATGACTTTCCACTAGCAAGATTGTCATCCAGGCAAGTAGTTTCAGCACCAAAAACAGCAAGCATGTGACTCCACAGTCCAAAGCAGCTTGACAGCTGTTTTCTCAGCCAAAAACAAGATTCTCGGTGAATTAGTTTAAAGTGCTACAGTAGAAAATGACTTTTACTATTCACTATTCATGCACGAGATTACTATTCACAACAGTTAGTCAAAAAGCAAATAGTGATTTGTCCCCTGATTGGTACTATTTAATATTCCCTTTTTGGCTGTTTAAGGAGGCTTCATCCTCATTTGTAAGGATCACTCATTTTATCCTTTAATTTTCATTTTCTCTTCCAAGCTTATGCTCTCCATTCTCTCTTCTTTCTCTCTCAACATGTAAGCCTTCCAAGCCCCAAGCTTTCTTCAAAGTTTTCTCTCTTCTCCCATTATAAGATATTCATTTCCTTATGTATCTATGTTTTATGTTATACCTCCTACGATGGATGGTTTTTAAGCTATGTAAATTTTCAAGTTTGATTTATGTTTTCAGTTTACCTCCTATCATGGATGGTTTTTAGTTTATGGAATAAAAAGTTTGTGGTTCCTTCTCTTTAAATTTCTTATTATTTATCTTATGTATTTTCTAACTCCTCTTCTTTGTTTTGAATTTTGGCATAATTCCTATTTTCATTGCATATGACCTTGTCCTGAGTGTTTATGGTATCAGAGCCACGGGAAGGGAAGTTGGGTTTGTTTTGGGTGTTTTGCAGTGTGCCTGGGAGTGTGAGCCCTGCCGGTTGAGCCCGTTGTTAGCCAAGGTGTCTAATCAAGAAATTTCTAAGAAAAAAACCCGTTAAGTTTTTCACATATTATACTATCAAAACCTCTTAAATGTCAGTCAGCTTAGAACAAGACGATCAAGTCATAAGACTCCTAGATAGCAAGTCCATTGAGAAGCATAAGAAAGATGACTATAATTTCATACACTTTGGTATGATTCAAGTAGCAGCTAAGCCTTTGACAAGATTAGGTTTAAACACCTCTATTGTCATGTGTTTAAGAGATAATAGACATCTCGATTATCGAGATTCTATTATAGGTGCAGTCCAAGTTGGACTGAATGATGGCCTAGTTTACTTCCAGTGTTTCCCTAACTTCATAGTTAGACTAAGAGATGCAAACATCTTAGATTTTGTTATCCTACATGTTAAGACTCATGGCTTTAAGTTTAAACCGGGAAACAGTCCTATTTCCATCATAACCAGGTTTGCTTATAAGAGCATGACCACAAGTGTTGGATCTGGAGCACTCTACACCAATCCTAAGGGTGAGACCACTCTCTTTTACTCTAATATGCTAGATAAGTCAAACTTCATAATCCCCAAGAAGATCTTGTGAAAAGATGTTAAGTTTCCAGAAAATTAGCATTTTGCTAATGTCGTTCCAACTATAGAACAGAGATCTGAAAGTATTGAACAGATTGTTCAATATCCTGATGGAGAAGGAGATTTGATTTTCTCCAATTCTTTTCGTCATTACAGCAGCCCTAAAGTTTCAGTTTATGAACCCTCTAGATCTTCAAGCTCTTCTATCCTAGTTAGAACCACTAGGGAAGAAGAAGGTTCCAGCTCAGCAAATCCTAAGAATATTAAGTTAACAGGTGTTAAAAGTCACACCAACGTGGCCAGACCATTTTACACAGAGGAAAATGAGTCTACTTAGGAATCACAACAGGATGAGTCCCTTGTTATGTCTCCTACCTATTCCCAGATGATTAACACTATAAGCCTAAGTGATGAGGACTTTGAGATCAACAAGGATCTCTTAAGAAAGAACTTCTATTCTGAAGTTAATAAGAAAAGGAAAGATTGATTCTTTAGCATTGTCCTTAAAGACATTAGAACCCTCTACCAAGAAGAATTCTATGCCTACTTAAGACAAGAATAGAAAAGCATTAAGTTTTGGATCTGGTTTGAACTCTTCAAACAAGAGGAATATCTAGATTATCCTTGTAAGCGTATTAATAACACTAAGATTTGGGTTACCAGTAATAACACTTAATCTTGTTATCCCTTTGACAGTTCAGCCTCATAAGAGAATCAATATGGTTAAGGATGATATTAGTTCAGAAGAAGAAGTTGATGAACTAATTAAGATGTTTGAAGAACCCCATAATCAAACTATTTCAAAAAGTATTAACAATTTGGAAGCCTTTAAGACTAGGAATTACTATCCTAGACCTATCTTTCCTGATATGCAGTTTAAGGAAAGAAACCAGTATACTCAAGCCTATACACCAGTGGTACTATCTATGAATGGAATATAGATGGTATGACAGAGTATAGCATACTCACTAAGCTTCAAGAAATGACCATGGTTAGTACAGCCTATAAGTTAAACAATAGACTACCTGACCATGCTGTAGCTCAAACAATTGTTGTTGGGTTTACAGGACAGCTTAAGGGTTGGCGGGATAATTATCTCACTTTTGATGATAGAAATAGTATCCTTAAAGCCTATAGGATTAATGAGAATAATGAAGTTGTTAAGGACGAAGATGGCCAAGAGGATGCAGTGGCTACTCTAATCTACTCAATTATCCAAGCACTTGATTGGAGATCCTGCAAAAATTAAGGATAAGATTGCAGATCTCTTAACCAATCTTAAGTGACCCAAGCTTCATGACTTTAGATGGTATAAGGAAGTCTTCCTAACTAAAGTCGTGCTAAGGTCAGACTGTAACCAGACTTTTTGGAAAGAAAAATTTATCTCAAGTCTACCCAAACTTTTCTTTGAGAGAATTAGAATTAAGATAAGGGAACAGTATAATGGTCAGATCCCTTATGATAAGCTAACCTATGGTGAGATTATAAGCATTGTCACAACTGAAGGGATTAAGTTGTGCAATGACTTCAAGCTTAAGCAACAAATGAAGAATGAACAAAAGATCTACAAGAATGAATTTGGGTCATTCTGTAGCCAATTTAGTTTCAGCCAAAAAGAAACTATGTCTCCCTCTAAGCAAAAAACAAGCAGGAAGCCTAGCAAAGATGAGTTTTACCATTGTAAAAGAGGAACCTATGGTAACTATAGGATGAATGAAACTAAGCATTCAAGACACATCCAAAGAAGGGTCAACAAAGATGCTCAGAAAAAGGTAGAAGCCCCTTTAGACGTCAAGCCAATTATCTGTTTTAAGTGTGGCAAGGTTGGCCACTATAAAAAGGATTGTAGGGTTAAGCAAAAGATTGATAACTTAAATGTCTTAGAAGACCTAAAAGATATGCTTTGTAAAGTAATGTTAAACTCCACATATTATGAATCAAAGACTGATTCAAATAATGAAGATGATATTAATCAACTAGACAGTAGTGGTGAAGTTTCTAGCCAATCTTCTAATGACCAAGAAAAGTGTATTAAGGGTAATTGTAATTACCTTCCTAAGACTATAAATGTCATAAGCCAAGATCATAAATTTATCCTAGATATTTTAAGGAAAATTGAAGATGAAAAAACTAAGAAAAATCTTTATAAAGTTTTTAAGAAATCAGTTGCTAAGCCAGAAATCAAGAAGACTGTAAATCCTTATAACCTTAATGATATCTTAAACAGGTTTGACCAACAGTCTCCCGAAGAGGTAAGCATTAAGGAACTTCATGATGAAGTAAAACAGTATAGAAAGGAAATTAAGGATCTAAAGCAATTCACAAGTCTAGGTTTCTCAAACCTCCAAGGACAAATCAATAGGTTCATTAAGGATCAGGGAGACCTTATGGATATTCCAGAGTCTTCACAAGTTAATGATGATGAGATAGATGTTTTTTTTAATATTGTTAGTAGGGTTATCTTCCAGAGGTAGGAAGTCTCCCTTACTATAGTAGTCAAAGATAAATTTGTCTTTGACATTATTGCTTTAATTGATTCAGGTGTAGCTGAGAATTGCCTTCAAGAAGGTCTTGTGCCTATTCCTTTATGTGAAGAGACTAATCAGTCTCTATTTGGAGCCAATGGCAAAAGGCTTGCCATTAAGTATAAATTAACAGATGTTCATATCCGTAACCATGACATCTGTATTAAGCAAACGTTCATCCTTGTCAAAGACATTAAAGAGAAAGCCCTCCTAGGAATCCCCTTCTTAAGCTCTATTTATCCCATGTGGGTAGATAACCAAGGTATAAGAACAAAGCCCTTTGATAAGGAAATTCTTTTTGAATTCGCTAATCCTATTATTGACATCATTCCTTGTGATCAAGAAATTAATCTTGTTGGATTAGATGTTCCACCTAAGATTTTAGGTACACAACTCATTATTAATGATATTTTAAGCATTCCTTTATGCATTTCAAAATTTCAAATTGATATTTTGAACGAAGGATTTTTAAAAGTCGTTTTCACATCTGCGAAAACAATTAAGTATATAACTTTTAAGTATAATTTAACTGATCGGATTATTTTAAACCCTAGTTTTCAAAATAAGTCTATTAAAGGAGAAATTTCCTTTCCTGATTACTCAACTCATGAAATTTGCAAGGTTCACGAGACCATGACCCCTAAAAAGAATACCCAAGCTCCTAACCAGAAAACCCAATCCAGTCAAGCTCCTTCTCCCCATAAAATGCTATGGAGTCAACAAGTTGAACTTAAGGAAGAAGCAAGGCTTCATTCTTCTAACCCTATGCCAAACAAAATGATGACCTTATATTATGATCCCTCCGATCCAGCTAATCCTGTCAAGGTTACCCAATACCCAACTATTTCAGGGTCTCAGACCTTCAAGCAAGTTACTAAGGCTAATCCATCTCAAAATGAATTAGCATCAAGCTCTTCTTTTTCGAATAAGCAAATTGTGGTGGCTGCAAACCCCACACCTCTTTCAGCAAAATCAAGATATTAGCAAAATGATTTAAATCAACCACTTTTGGTTATTGAAAGAGAGTTTTTCTCTGAAAACCCTAGAGAGATTGCAGTAAAAGCTTTTCATGAAAATTTTCATTATCCCTCTGGTGATCTTTTAAAAACAAGAGAATTTTATGAGGCAATCCTTGTAGAAAGTGGTTCTATTAAAATTAAGCATAACGTTGATAAATTCAGCAATTTAGCTTTGGCATTCTCCACCTGTCATATCTATAAGATTATTACTGTCAAGCAATGGGGTGGAAATCCCAATTTTTCGAGGAAATTCTCTGAACCTTCAAAACCAAGATTTTTCAATTATTGGGATTATCAGAGAGCATGGTTCAATGCTTTTTTGATCTAGAATAAAGCTTCCATCATTCATGGATGTTCTATTTTCCATCTAAGAATTAGTTTTCCTCTTTCCCATTTTGGTTCCACAGTTGGTGGACTTATTTTGGTCCGTCCATTAAGATTCTTCTTAAGCCCATCTTGGATAGCTTTGAGCTATTCAACAGTTCTTTTGTTATCCCTAGAGAACTTTAAGTTTTTCCCTTTTTATTGTTCTTTTTCAGTAAATTTGGCCTTACCTGGATAGTTTAGTGGGACTACATTATCATTGCAGATGAATTAGCAGTCTTTCCAACTCTTGGAAGGACCTTTAAAACTAAATGGTGGGACGCCTTGAAAAATGATGCATTTATTGATGCAATTAAGCAATATTTCCTCAAGAACCCCACACAAGCCTCAGCCAGTGATGATATGTCATAGTTTCTCCTCAAGAAGCAACAGTTACAAGCCATACTTGCAGCAGTAAAGACCTCTCAAGATTTCCAAAAAATCCTTAAAGAAGGAAGTTCAAGCTTTTCCCAAGAAAACTCTTATGCAGAATCTGATGATTCAACAAGTTACCTTCCAGACAACAGTGATGACTGTGAAGGTATTCTTCCTCCAATAAGAAAATCCAAGTAATCATCAGCCTTATGACTTTCTACTAGCAAGAATATTATCCAGCCAAGTAGTTTCAGCACCAAAAGCAGCAAGCATGTGACTACACAGTCCAAAGCAGCCTATCAACCGTCTTATCAGCCGAAAGTAAGATTCTCGATGAAAAAGTCTAAAGTACTATAGTAGAAAGTGACTTTTACTATTCACTTTTCACTATTCATTATTCATGCACGGGATTACTATTCACAACAATTAGTCAAAAAGCAAACAGTGCTTTGTCCCCTGATTGGTACTATTTAATATTCTCTTTTTGGTTATTTAAGGAGGCTTGATCCTCATTTGTAATCATCCTTTAATTTTCATTTTCTCTTCCAAGCTTATGCTCTCCCTTCTCTTTTCTTTCTCTCTCAACATGTAAGCCTTCCAAGCCCTAAGTTTTCTTCAAAGCTTTCCTCCCTTCTCCCATTATAAGATATTCATCTCCTTATGTATCTATGTTTTATGTTATACCTCCTATGATGGATGGTTTTTAAGCTATGTAAATTTTCAAGTTTGATTTATGTTTTTAGTTTACCTCCTATCATAGATGGTTTTAAGTTTATGTAATTAAAAGTTTGTGGTTCCTTCTCTTTAAATTTCTTATTATTTATCTTGTGTATTTTCTAACCCCTCTTCTTTGTTTTGAATTTTGGCATAATTCATGTTTTCATTGCATATGACCTTGTCTTGGGTGTCTATGGTATATATATATATATGACTCAGTCATTAAATAGGTCATGTTTGGATTGAGCGAATTTTTATAATTATTATCTTAACATAGACACCAAACCAAGAGACACCACCCAATTACCATTCTATATATTTGTGTCAGGTTACCTGTTAAACAAACAAGCTATATTTATGTAAACTAAGATGTTTCATTGTGACCCCATTGGATTAAGTTCAACTAATCCTAGAATGGATGTTGACAAAATCTCCATTAGACAACAAAATTTTGAAATTATTTTGTTGATAAGAATTGCAAAACAATTGCAAAACCTGAGTTTTAGACTCGACATAATTGAATCTAGTCTTAATAAATCAGGAACCCCTAGATTTACATAATCTTCTCACATAGAAATAGAATATCTCATAAAAAGTTTTAGTAAGATTAATCTTAGAAACAAATCTACGACACCAAAAGCTTCTTAGAGAAAGTTTAGGTGAAATGGCTATTTCCACCCATAAATTGAAGCTTTCTTTAGGCAAAACCTTGTAGAGAATTGCTAGCAAAATTTTTGCTAGACAAGATAATAGTGGGCTTAGAATTTCGAAAATCATAAATATTAATTCTCAAATTGAGACTTTTAGGAAAACAAAACTTTCCATGATAAAGGATGAGAAAATCTATTCTGATGTTAAGATATTGAATAATGCCAAAATCTTTAGAGATTGTTGTGAGCGAACTATCTTTTGCACCCAAGAAGACAAAACCATCATACTAAATCTGATAGGTAATGATGCCTCTTCTGACATAAAAAAAATGTTGGACTCAAACAAATGCACATAGGACTAATTGTCATAGGAATAAAGGGGATGCATAGAAAGCATTTAGGTGCTAAGGTGTTTCTTACACTATTTGATTCAAGGTTCATGGACCCTAAATAAGCAATGTTAGGATGTATGGAAGTAGACATGAATGAAGGAGAACATATCATCTACTTCGTACCAGATTATTTAATAGCAATAAAGGATTATGAAAACAATATCAAACTTGCTATTAAAACAAAAGGCTATCAAATGAAAAAAGGTTCGAAAAACCTTTTAATTCATACAGGTTGTATTAGAAGACTATCAAATAATAGTACTACCAATTTTAGAATGATTGAATCTAATTTAATCGAATCCTTATCATCAAAAGGAATAAAGGCAATTGGTGCCAAAAATTTTAGTCATGAGCTAAATGAAGGTCTTGATTAGGATATTAACTTCCTCAATAACCAAATCGTTGTTCCACAAAAAACCGTTATGTATAAACATAACAATGGTAACATTAGTGTAAGGTTTACCAATTACACTAAAATTGGTCGAAAATCTTCTGAAACCCTTATTTGTGATGAAGAAGAAGAAACCTCTATGATGATGGCATCAAAAGAAGTTTTAATGGTGAAAGAAATCATCAAATATCTTGATAAGGAATTTAAATATCTTATGACTCTTCACAATAGAGATCGAAATATTGTAGACAAAATCTACAATGAAAAATACAACTTAAATTGTCTAGACGATATTATTAGTGGAAAAATCGACATGTCTAATATTTTTAGAGCTAATGAAGTTATCTTGATGACTAAAATGTAAACAGGTGAAACCTCGGGAACTATAAGTGCGGGGATAAACCCAAATAGAGATAAAACCAAAGAACTCCCTGGAAAAAGCCTATTTGAATTCTTCTTTGACTACCTAAATCTTGCAAGCAAGATGAGAAGGGTATGGAATGATGAAATACTCAAAAAGCATTTTACAAAACTTCCTAGAAAGCCAAGAAGACAACTTGAGGAGAAATTTAACGAAGCACCCAAAAATGGCCCTATAAGCTTAGGACCACGAATCTAGTTTACCTTTGCCTTCATCACAGAAAAATGCGCGAATGTTAAAAATTTCTTCAGTTGATCAAAGCTATCTTTACATCTTTCATCCCATACAAACTTAGCATCCTTAGCTAACAGTTCACAAAGAGGTTTTGAAAGCTTTGAAAAGTCTTTAATGAACCTCCTATAGAAACCAGCATGGCCAAGGAACTACCTTACTCCTTTTACAGTTGTTGGGGATGGCAATTTGGAAATAAGCTCCACCTTTGCTTTATCAACTTTAATGCCCCTTTCAGAGATAATATGGCCAAGGACAATTCCTTGACGTACCATAAAATGGCATTTCTCCCAATTGAGCACCAAGTCTTTTTCCATGCATCTGTGAAGAACTGCTTCCAAATTGACTAAACATTCCTTAAATGTACCTCCATATACGGTGATGTCATCCATGAAAACCTCCATAATTCACTCCACCATATCACTGAAGATACTCAACATACACCTTTGGAAAGTTGCAGGTGCATTACATAAACCAAAAGGCATTCTCCTATAAGCATAGGTTCTAAATGGACATGTAAAAGTGGTCTTTTCCTGATCTTCCACAGCAATTTCAATCTGAAAATACCCTGAATACCCGTCCAAAAAACAATAGAAAGGATGGCCAGAGACTCTCTCCAAAACTTGATCAATAAATGGCAATGGAAAATGATCTTTCCTGGTTACTGCATTCAACTTTCTATAATCAATACACACCCTCCACCCTGAAGTGAGACGTGTAGTGATTTCTTCCTCTTTTTCATTCTGAACCACAGTGATCCCTGACTTCTTTGGTACCACTTGAGTAGGGCTCACCCAAGAGCTATCAGATATAGGGTAGATAATACCTGCTTGAAGTAGCTTCAGTACCTCAGCTCGCACAACTTCTTGTAAATGAGGATTCAATCTTCTTTGAAATTGATGAATTGGCTTAGCTTCCTCCTCCATATATATATGATGTGTGCAGACTAAAGGACTAATGCCTTTCAAATCAGATATTTGCCATCCTATAGCTTTCTTACACCTCTTGAGAACTTCCATTAAACATTCCTCTTGATGATTGGTCAAAGATGAAGATATTACAATAGGACATTGGTTGTTTTCTTCAAGGTATGTGTATTTTAGCTCCATATGTAGAGGCTTCAAATTGAGTTTTGGGATCTCTTTTTCAGCATCTGCTCCCTCTTCTTTATTGAACAAAGGTAGAATCTCATCTATCCTCCTCCAACTTTGTAAAGTAGCAAGCTCATTAGGAGGTTCAGACAAACCTTCCTCACAATCCACAAAACTTTCATTCAGCTTATCTTGCATATTCTAATTGCAGTGCTCCTCTACCAAAGTATCAATAATACACACTTCTTCTGGACCCTCTTCTTCTTCCGGAATGATTTGCTTTTTAGACATATAAAAGATATTGATATCAAGTGTCATATTACCAAAAGTGAGTTGCATGAGCCCATTCCTACAGTTGATGATTGCATTTGAGGTAGCTAGGAATGGCCTTCCCAGGATAATAGGAACTAAATTAGCTTCCTTAACAGTAGGATCCGTGTCAAGAACAATAAAATCCACTGGATAGTAGAAGTTATCAACTTGAACCAAGACATCCTCAATTACTCCTCTGGGAATTTTTACTGATCTATCTGCTAGAGATAGAGTGATTGCTGTTGGCTTCAACTCACCAAGCCCCAATTGCTTATAGACAGTATATGGAAGCAAATTCACACTTGCTCCCAAGTCCAATAAAGCTTTCTCCACTACCTTTCCTCCAATCATGACTGAAATGGTAGGACTTCCCGAATCTTTGTACTTCAAAGGAGACTTACACTGTAAGATTGCACTTACTTGCTCAGTCAAGAAGGCTTTCTTGTTTACAGTCAGCCCTCTTTTGATAATACACAAGTCCTTTAGGAATTTTGCATATGTTGGAACTTGCTTAATCATATCCAACAGTGGAATGTTGACTTTAACTTGTCTCAATACTTCAAGAATTTCAGCTGCATTTCTAATCCCCTTCTTCCCATGCAATGCTTGAGGAAAAGGTGGAGAAGTTGATTTCTTCAGCCTTTCTTCCTTCAGAAGTTCCTTCTCTGGATTTGCATTCATTGTTGACTCAGAGTCCTCTTTCTTTTCACTGATCTCTCCTTCTTTATCTTTCATTTCCTCCTCCTTCATTGTCTCTTCTTCTTCAACATGTGGCTTAGGTGGTGGTTGCTCAATTTTCTTACCACTCCTTAGAGTGATCAAGGCTTTGACATCTTTCATCTGTGATGATTCCCCCTCATGGCTTTCCACTTCTTGGACACCCTTGGGATTTTGGTGGGGTTGAGAAGGAAATCTTCCCTTTTCTTGTACTGTATTCAAATTTGTGAGCCTTGATATTGAGTACTGGAGATTATCAAATCTTTGAGTCATATCATTTTGCATTCCATCCATTCTTTTGTTCAGAGTATTCTCTACTCTGTCAATTCTTTGATTAAGCTGAGTATTGATGGCTTTTTGTTCTCCAACAAAATCTCCCACTACCTTGATGAGATTCAAAATAGCTTGTTCAAGACTTGAAGATTGCTGAGATGGTTGATCCGGCTATTGATACTGAGGTGCTCTAGGCTTCCATGAAAAATTTGGATGATTCCTCCAACTTGAGTTGTAAGTGTTTCCATAAGGTGCATTGTTATTGGGCTTGAATTGTCCAACAACATTTGCTTGCTCTCCAAACATTTCCCTTTCAGCTGAAATGGTAGGGCATTCCTCCACCAAGTGTTCATATGATTGACAATTAGGACATAGCTTCACTTGCACTGGTGATTCAGCAACAGCTTGCACTTCATGAATCTTTTTCAATTCCAGCTCCTCCAATCTTCTTGTCACAGCTGCAAACTTTGCTTTTGTATCATCCTCCTCTTTCAAGGTATACATCCCAGCCTTAGCATTGAAAGCATTCAGTTGAGACTTCATCCTTCCCACTTCTCCTTTGGTCGGTTCATCCCATCCCCTTGAAACTTCAGCTACATAATTCAAAAAATCCATAGCTTCCTCCGGATTTTTGCTCATGAAATCTCCTCCACACATTGTCTCCAGGAGTTGCTTCATTGAGGATGACATCCCATCATAAAAATAGCTCACCAATAGTCAAGTATCAAAGCCATGGTGAGGACATGCATTAATAGCTTCCACATATCTTTCCCAACACTCATAGAATTTCTCATTCTCTTTAGCTGAGAAATTTGAAATTTGCCTTTTCAAGCCATTTGTTCTATGAGTGGGGAAAATTTTCTTAAGGAATTCAGCTTGTAAGTCAGTCCAAGTACGGATACTCCTTGGCCTTAAAGAATTAAGCCAAATTTTGGCTTTATCCTTTAAAGTAAAAGGAAATAACTTAAGCCTCATCAAATCAATTGAAGCTCCTCCCTCTTGGAATGTATTACAAACATTTTCAAATTCCTTAATATGTGCATAGGGATTCTCACTTTCCATTCCATGGAAAGTTGGTAGAAGTGGAACAATATATGGTCTGATCACTAGCTACTCTGTAGGAGGTATTATACATGATGGTGTACTCATACGAGGTGGATGCATACGGTCCCTCATTGATCTAAATTCATTGAGATTGTCTTGACAAACTTGGTGACTATGCTGATCTTTAGGTGTAGTTTCCATGATATTCAAGCTCAATTCCAATTCCTTAGTATGAGGTGTATCACTTCTAACAAGCCTTCCTCCACTACCTCGTATCCACTTTGGCATACAAAACTAGCAACTATCTGAAACTAAAATGAAAACAGAGGACAACAAAAGAAAACAGGGCTACCAAAACAAAATAAAACTAAGCTGAATTTGAAAGCTAAATTTAGATTATGAGTTAGTAAAACAAAATGAGAATTAATAAAGCCAAAGAAACTTTACCACACTTGTGATGAAAATCACAAGTACACTGAAATAGTATCACTGATTCTTGACACCTTCCCCGGCAACGGCGCCATTTGATTCATGCCTAATTGGTGTCTCAGCTGATTTGTGTCCAGCTGGTGCTCCTTGATGGCGGGAGTAATCAACAAAATTTTTAACCTATAACACCATGAACTAGGGTAGCAAATAAAAAGCTACTATAGCATAGTGGCTCTAGGATCGTTCCACTGGGAAGGGTACTCAAGTTGAAAATGATACCAATTCAAAGTGAATTGGTGTTGTTTCATTTCAAGATTAGCTTAAGGAATAAAACACAAACTTTGGTTGAAAAAGGTTTGAACTTAGATTAACTACACAGCAAGTGATGAAAATTACTTAAGAAGAAAAGCATTCCTTGGAGATTCAGGTTTACAGGGGAGGTTCCTCATGCAATAGCATAGCTCCGGTCAGTTGGTTCACTTCCTCACATTAAAGAATTAACATAAAGGCAATTCTCTAACAGGTGCTGCACAAATGCATCCCTCAATTGGATTTCAGCTTTAATTCTCTCACTGATGCAACTTGCAATGGTTCGAGCCTCTCACTTAGCCTTTACCATTCAAGGTGATCTTTAACCTTGGACTTCCCTTCACAAGCTCGCAAGAGATAACTAATGGATGTCTCCTTAGAGTCCAAAAGCTTACCAAGTGTTGGCAATTCTAGAAAATCCTACCTTCAAGTCACCTACCAGAGGCTCGCAAGGGGTAAACTAGTGCATCTCCATGGTTAGAGATCACTTGCCTTACCAAGTGTTGGCCCAGGTGACTCCAAGGCGTTTTAAGTTAACTAAAAACGTAGAAACCATTCATGGGACACACTTACTCTTCATTCATAGCTGAAACCACAAAGCTTCTGATTCTTGCACTTGGAACCTTTCCCGGCAACCGTAACTCCAAGGAATTAAAAGGTTTAGTTACTCATTCTCTGGGGAAAGCTCCTCAGAGAGTGCATAACTTAGTAAAATAAGTAAAAAAAAAACACAATCAAAGAGAGAAGGTAAGGTAGAAAAGAGCTCAAGCTTTGTATATTACTTTCTTTCAAACTTACAAAAGGTTCAACACCCTCAGAACAGGCTCCTCGGGCTCTCTTTATACCAAAATCACATAATCAACTATTACATGGATATTTTAGCCAAATTCCTAACTTAAAAACTAAGGAATCCTATCATTGGTGACTTACAAGGAGAATTTGGGCATTTAGGCAACAAAAATCTAATGAAAAATATCTCCAAGTGTCAGTTACAAATATCGGGAAGCACTAAGGACAACTTCGCAGGTGTATAATGAGGTCTGCGAAATTTCGCAGGTACACAAGAAGAGCTGCGAAATTTCTTTGCAGGAAAAGGCTGATTCAACACCTTTGCGAAGTTGGCTTCCATCTTGTGGTGCTTGGCTTCCATCGCGGCATGAAGCTTCAGGGGAAATCCATGGTACTGTACAAAAAGGCTGCGAAATCATTCCGCAACAAAATGGTGATTTCGCAGCACTTTTCTGAAGCCTTCCGTCAGCTTGGAGCAGTTGTCTTCCAAAGGCTATAACTTCCTCATTTCAGCTCCAAAGCATTGGATTGTTGACTTCCTAAGCTTTCAAATGACATATAGCATGCATAATTTGGACATCAGGAAGTGCTCCAAAAGTGGCTGCAGTGACTGTCATCAAGAATGCTTCATGGCTGGATTCTCTTTGCTTCCCCTTTTCATTTCCACTTTGCTTATGGCAAAAGATGCTTCAAAGCTTTGATTCTTCATGCCTCTAAGCTTCCCATTGCTTGCCAAGGATTCCATAAAACTCTCCTCAACCTCATAATGCTTTGGTGATCAAAATACTAACAAAAACACCAAAACTTACACAATTTGATTAGAATTGATTGAAAGGGGCCTTATCATGCTAATTGGGTTAAAAGGCACTAACTACTACTCAAAAGTGTTTAAAAGGATTAATTAAAAGCTATCAAATAACACTTTTTGAGTAGTAATCAATTGCAATGCTCAATGGTTCAAAAGTCCAGCCCTTATGCGTCTAACCCTTATGCGTTCAACCCTCATGCGTCCAACCCTCAAAGAGGCAATGTTAGTCCTATTCTTAGTCCCACATCGGAAGCACATGAATTCCATGTGCTTCAAGTGCTCTATAAATAGATACCTTGCAACATGCTGTGAAGCTAAACAAGCCAGCAAATTGGGTTTAGAGGCATAGGCCCAAGAGAAAGATTTATAAGCTATTTTTTTATTACATTGGGCCTGGTGGCTTGAACTAAACATGGGCTTATAATTAGTTAAGTTTTAAAAGTATTAGGCATGGAATGGGCTCAATCGTTAATGGGCCTCTTAATAGTAAACAAGTATTTGTAGAATAGAAAAAAAAAGCTTGGCTGGTTGTAAAAAATCGGACGGTTTAACTGGTTTGGCGGTTCAATCGGCGGTTTGAACAGTTCAATACCAGTTTGACCATAAAATGGTTCATTGAGCTGGACCAAACTAGAAAGTTCACCGGTCGACAGTTCAACCGATCAGACCAGCCGGTCCAATTCGATTTTTAAAACATTGGCTATTATTCACTTGAGGCAACTTTGGGAGATATAAAAAATATCTCGAATGATGAGCTCACCTTTTCACCATTGATCTTGGCAAAACCAGATTTGTTTGAACTTGTTAGATTGGCTAGAAAGGCAAGCAATTCTCTCTTGGAAGCTAAAAAACCTTCCACCAAGCAACAACATTGCTTATTCTACTTGCCCTTCTCCCCAATATAACATAACTAGTCCTAAGGTAAGTGCTAAATTTGAAAATTCTATTATTGAATCGATCTTTTAGAAACTTGAATCCTTAGGATATCAAGATAACATCTCAGGTATCAACATTATTTGGGACTATCATTATGATCTTGATTATGAATGTAGAAACTCAACCAGTTTATAAAAAAACAAACCATTAACAAGAATGGGATGTCAATGCCAACTTGTTTATTCTATCCCAAGAGCATGCATCGATCTTGACGAATACATCCCCTTTGTCAAAATCGAGACCAAAGAAGTAGATCTTCTTTTAAATGTATCAGGCTTACTCAAATACGACTTTCTCTATCAAGCAATCTTCTCAAATTCGGAGCAAACAGACTTCATCAATGACGAGATCGTTTAGCCTATATTGAAACTCCTTGAATGAACAATAGGAAAGAAAAAATTCATGAAAATTGTTGTCAAAAGCAAATCTCCATAATATCGTACCGATAAAGACTACGAAGGGATATGTTATCCAACTCAGCATCATATACTGATCAATCATCATATACGCAAGCCCTCTCTCCTAGTTGATGAACAACCTTGGCCTATTGATTACTTTTCCCATAGTAAGCAAATCCATCACTAGAGAACCTTCGAGATAAACTTTTGCCTCAAAGAAGAAATGTGTAATGATATTCCAGTCATACTCAATACAGCGAAAGTAAAGCTTCATACAAATGAAAAGGAAATTCCTGAATTGCCTTTTCCAAAGTATTCCCATTTCAGCAAAATAGTTGAATACTATGAAAATACCCTCAACAATGAAAACTCTAGGATCTACAAGTATGCAGGAACTAGCTCAACTAGCCCTATCCAATCCATTAGTGGCCTCAGTCTTTAAGGATCTGAATAATCGTGAATGTGGTCCTTACTACCCAAAGTTGTCCGCCCATGTGATAGATTCTCCCTTATCCAGAAAAACTACTTCATCAAAAGTAAAGTATTCTATTTTTGCTTTCGACTAAAGCAAATTCCTTTAAAGTAAAAATAGACAAACGACTGCAATTTTCCAACACACTCTCTATATTTTACTTTATTCTTTGTATCATAACCTTACATGTGTATGGCAAAGATCAATCATCTTTACGCCAACTTTGTTATAAATAGCCTTTGGTTTTCACTTCCAAGACAAGCTCTACAATTGAGAGAAATATCCAGACAACACTCTAGGATCACCTCAACTGTCAGAAAAATCTTGTGAAGGTATGCTTGTAATTATGAGTTTTTAAGTTTACAATCTATATCTGTGAAAGCTTATAATAATTGTAGATTTTACTTATAAAATGATGTTTATTGTAATTCTCCGATTCCTTTATCTTTTAAAATTTCTTTAATCTTGAGATAATTGTTAAAAGTTTTGACACTACAAGTATTTATAAAATTGCTTTCTTTTAAAACTCCGAAAAAGAATAGGCTTGGAAGGATGATGCTAAATAAGTACCAATTTGTTTACCCACTCAAGCAAGATGTTGTTTAGGGATTTTTGGGAAAAAGTAAGCTAGACACCTGTGACAAACTTTCTTTCATTTTAAAGAAATGATTTTAGGTAAAGAAAGACAAAATTTTTGCTTCTTCAACAAAGGTTTTCATGAGAATATAAAAGAAAGGGTCAGACGCTCATGGAGGAAAATGTCGGGATATCAATGATATATCATGTATCAGAGGACATTAACACGATATTTTGTGGAGAAAAATCGGATGAGAGAAAAATTGATGAAAATAGACAAAAAATCGTCGATATATCGCCGATAAATCGGCATCAGGCGATAAATCGCCAATTTAATGGAATAGTCAGCCCAGACGAAAGAAAATCGTCAATATTTCGACGATTTTTCAATGATAAATCGTCGATTTTTTGGCAAAATATCTGCTTCTTTCTTCAGCGTGATCTAATGGCCCAGATCACACTCGTATTGATCCAACGGCCTAGATGCTGCCTGCCACGTCTACCGGCAACAGTCATCTATCCAACGCCCCAGATTGAATCTGGGTTTGATCCAACGGTTAGGATGAGATTCCAGCGGTAAAATCACGATCCAATGGTCAGATTTCACCCAGATTTTGATCCAACTACCAAAATTGTTTTTCAATGGTAAAATCATCTTCCAACGGCTATTTTGGCCCAAATTTCTCCTATAGTCCATTTTGCATCCATTTCATCCACCTTTGATTTCATTCTTCATTTGCTCTCTCATTACTCCAATTTTTTTTAAGGTTGCTCAATTATTCAATCATTTTAAGGTATGTTTGTTTTAAATTGTAATTAATTTTGTTTTAAATTGTAATTAATTCATGTATTTTCAATTAATTAGTATATTTGCAATATGGATTATTTAATGTTATTTTTACATTCAATTGTAATTAATTTGTATGTTTTTATTTAATTAACTTAGGTTAATTTGATTATTTAATTATAAATTGATATGTTTATTTTAGATTAATATTTGTGATTTATTTTCACATTCATTCTAGTTAGAATTAGATTCAACTAGTTAACTTAGATAAATTATTTAATTAATTTAATTAACATGAACTAGTGTATTTGGAATATCAAATATGTTTATTTTTATGATTATTGTGATTTATTTTCATATTCAATTATAATTCATTTTTATATTTAGTAAATTTTTCATAGAATTAGATTTAGATTCAAAAAATTAACTTAGATAAATTATTTAATTAGTTTAATTAATATGAACTAGTATATTTGGAATATCAAATATGTTCACTTTTTATGATTATTGCGATTTATTTTCATATTGAATTATGATTAATTTTTATATTAGTAAATTTTTCATAGAATTACATTTAGATTCAAAAAATTAACTTAGCTAAATTATTTAATTAGTTTAATTAACATGAACTAGTTGTAGACCCCCATTTGACTATCAGCTTTTTTCCTGCCACCTTTGAGGAGTGGCTGGGTGGGGACGACTTCTAAGGGCGAGCTACTGGAGACGCGTGGCTGGGGGAACTGACCATCACCATGGTGGTGGTTGGGGCTCCAGACATGCTGAGCGGGGGAACAGGGGAGTGGATATTGGCTTGCGAGAGGAGAAAGAAAGGAGGAGGAGGAAAAGAAAAGAAAGGGAGAGAGAGTGAAGGCAGGGGAGCAGACTTTCAGGTTTGGCTATTACGTTTTTTCCTGTATAGTTTATTTTCTTTCATATCTCTCATGTTTCATTCTCTATGATTTCTGCTCCGTTTGCTGGGTTGCTTCATTTGGTGATTATTGGTTTCATATTTGAAGAGCTTGAGTTAATTTTATATTATATTCTGGTAAGTATTTTTCCATGTTAACCCATTGATTGGTTAAACTCATGGATAAATTAATGAAATGAGTTCATCATATTTGATAAAACGCTTCCCACTCAATCCATCCACTGCACGTCCGCATCTTCATGCATCCTTCATACCCATTTTCTAATCCCACCATCAAACCTATTTCCTTCTTTCCACGTTCACTGTCAATGGCCTAAGCCATCTTGCTCATTCCATCAACCCATAGCCCACCTCTTGCACCGCGCATGGCTGCCCAAAGGCTCTCCAAATCACCCACTCATGCGCATGGAGAACCATGCGAACCAGTCCACCCCTCCTATACCCATGCTCTCTCTCTAAACCATCACATACCCATCACCACCTTTTCTCTCTCTACAACCCATTGCACCCATCCCATAATCTTTACCTTCATGACCCATGAATTACATCACCATAGCCATATCAACACCCATGCTTACCCATTTCTTTCATCCACCCCGTTTTCTCTCTCTACACCACATATTCCCCATGCATACCCATTCCTCACTCCGCTTCTCCCACTCATCCCACGGTTCCTCTCCCCATGAATCTCTTTCTTACCCTCTCTCTTGAACATACGACCCATATGCATGACCGTTTGAACGCATACATGGCCTTCTTGGAAGGATACGGATAGGTTTAGCCTCAACCTAGAGTTTTTTTAAAAAAAAGGGTGAAACCTCTTCTTTGATCTTCATGGCTAATATTCTGGGAAGTGGGTCTTGTTGGTGGGCTCCCAGGGTTTTGACTTATGGGCTTAAGTTGGAGCCCAAGCCCGTTTGTGTTGATGAAAGGCCCTTTGCTTTGTTTTCCCATCTTAAGTTGGCCCATGCCCATTTGTTTGTTTTCAGTTGGTGATGTGGGCTTAAGTTGGAGCCCAAGCCCGTTTGTGTTGATAAAAGGCCCCTTGTTTTGTTTTTCCCATCTTAGGTTGGCCCATGCCCATTTGTTTGTTTTCCCATTTGTTTGTTTTCAGTTGGTGATGTGGGCTTAAGTTGGAGCCCGAGCCCGTTTGTGTTGATAAAAGGCCCCTTGTTTTGTTCTCTCATTTTAAGTTGGCCCATGCCCATTCCAAGCCCATGCTCACTTCAAGTTGATTTGTTCTCTCATTTTAAGTTGGCCCATGCCCACTCCAAGCCCATGCCCACTTCAATTGATTTGTTCACTCACCTTAAGTTGGCCCATACCCATTCAAAACCCCCAAAGTCCATTTCCAACCCTTAATATTATCTACTATTATTGTTATTATCTATTATTATTATTATTATTATTATTATTATTATTACTATTAACTATTATTATTATTATTATTATTATTATTATTATTATTATTATTATTATTATTATTATTGTCATTGTCATTATTATTATTAAACCAATTTTCCAAATCTTATTATTGTTATTATTATTATTATTATTATTAATCCAACTTTCAAAATCTTGCTATTATTATTGTTATTAATTCAACTTTCAAAATCTTATTATTATGATTATTATTATTATAATTATTATCTTTAATTCAACTTTTAAAATTTTACTATTATTATTGTTATTACAAATTCAACTCTCAAAATCCATATCCTTGTAGTTTAATTCCCTAAAGTTCATTTCTTATTTTCTCTGGCAAATTTCCTTTTAATTACCGAAGCTCTAATCTTAAATTTAATTCCTAAGACCCTCGATTTGCAAACAAGTTCCAAGAATCCAGTTTTCACTCAAATAGTTTTAATTCCACTCCGATTTTTAAATAATGTTCTATTTCTTTTCATTTTTACACAAGCAAGAATGATGAATCTTCACAATTCCGAAATAATGGGATTCGTGAGATTAATTCATGCAATATAAATCGGGCTTTGGTGGGGGCCCAACATATGTGATTTCCTTATGATTGATTGATTGATTGTTTGATTTAATTGCCATGCATGATCGATTTTATTTTGCTCTATGACATGCTCAAAATTGTTCCTTAATTGTGCGCTAACCTCGCTTCTTGATAGCGCTTTATGGATCACTGCCCAGGTATGTACCCATTTTCCCTCCAATCGCTGTCTATGCATGTCCGATTCCCACATATGCATGATCACTCTGAGTATTCATTGATTCCCTCATCAATTGTCATGATTGCTTCATTTTATTAGTAGAGACCCGACTTTAGGGACTTAGAAGGGTGCTACGGTCCTTATCATACCTTCCCGATAAGTAACCTGACCCCCGAACCCGATCCGGTTTTTCTTAGACCACCTTTTCCAAATAAGGAGTCACACTTAGGGTTTTTCTTTCTTATTTTGTTTACCCTTTTAAAAATAAAACAAAAATAAGTGGCGACTCCAAGTCATTTTTCCTAATCAATAAAATCAATTTTTCAAACAAAAATCGAGCTCGCCATCAAGTGGGGAAACGCATGAGCCGAAATGCGGGGTCCACACTAGTATATTTGGAATATCAAGTATGTTAATTTTTTATGATTATTTTGTAGATTTCTCATAGATTTAGATTTAGTAAACTAACTTAGCTAAATTATTTAATTAATTTAGTTATTAGCATAAATTAGTATATTTGGAATATGCTCATTTTACATGATTATTTAATTTTCTTTTCACATTCCATTGCAATATGTTAAATTTAAATGTTGACTTAATTTTTGTTTACATTGAAATCACATTCAAGTGTATTTCTTTTGCAATAGATTTAGCATGGCTAGTGAAGGTGGTTATGCCATGCCAGGATGAGATCTGGCTTGGAAGTATTGTTTACTAGTTAAGGGGAACAGAAATGGAACAATTTGAAATTTTTGTGGGTTGTTGATGAAAAGTGGAGGCATCACACGATTCAAGTTCCATTTAACGCATAACGACCCGCATAACAACACCAAAAAGTGTCCGAGAATGCCTCCTGAAGTGAAAGAAGAGATACAATTACTGGTGCATGACAAAAATAAAGCAAAAGCAAAGAAAGTTGATGATATTCAAGAGATTCATGCTCAATTACGTGGCACAATGGGGACTCGTGATACACATTTGATAGACGAAGATGATGATGATGATGAAGATGCTGAGGATGAAGATGTGTATATGTATCCGACAAATATGCACCCAGATGAGCGGGATGCATATCGATCTATAGTTCGTGCCTCGAAAGCATTAGAATGGGAATATTAACAACATGAGAATATTATAGGAGGCAAACGCAAAACGAGGGAGTATTCATGGTCTACTGGTACACCGACGACGATATGAAAATCACAAAGTATGCGACATTCGAACCAATCACCCCTTGTTACCCTTTCGCTTTATAAGTCTTTTGTAGCAAGACAAAAAAATATCAAAGATATATTGAATGGTGGTGCAATTAAAGAAACAATGGGACGTTTAATCAACAAATTCTTCATTTATGAGAGCGTCGCACCCGCAAAAGCAAAGTCTCATCACTTCAAGAATATGATTATTGGTGCACAACAAGTAGATAATTACTAATTTTTGAATTGTTATTTTATTTCACACTTTTAGTAAGTATAGTCTTTTATGACATGTTTTACATATATTTTTATATATGAAGTGCAGGAATAGGAATCGAACCTCTATCTCCATATGAAATAAAAAACAAGTACTTGGAAATGGAGTACAAAGAAATGGAAGTTTATGTGAACCAATAAAGAGAAAAATGGAACACATATGAGTGCACAATAATGTCAGATGGATGGACAGGGCCCACGAAATTAAGTATTATTAATTTCATGGTTTATTCAAAAGGGACCACGGTGTTCCTTAAGTCAATTGATGCATCGAACCATATCAAAGACCACAAGTATATATGCGAGCTATTGAAGACTATTATCAAAGAAGTCGGTCAAGAAAATGCGGTCCAAATTGTCACAGATAATGGGTCGGCATTCATGAAAGCAGGGAAACAATTGATGAAGAATTATAACTTATATTGGACTTCGTGTGCAGCGCACTGCATCTACTTAATCTTTGAAGACATTGGTAAAAGACTCAGTGTTATAGATGTGATAAACACTGCTCGCAAGATAACTAACTTCATTTACAATCATGGTTGGTTACTTGCACAAATGAAAAAGTATTATGGTGGAGACACTGTTCGACCAGGAGCTACAAGGTTTGCTACCAATTATATTGCTCTTGACAATCTTATTAAAAAAATGGTTGATTTGAAAAAAATTGTTTATAAGTAATGAATGGGCACAACACAGGCTTAGTCGAACAAAAATTGGATGAGATTTGGAGCAATTATTGTTTGACCATACATATTGGGACAGAGTGACAAATATAGTTTCATTATATGAGCCATTATATGTGGTGCTTCGACTTATGGATTCTGAAGTTGTTCCCAAAATGCCATTTGTGTACAAGCTTATACACGTGATGAAAGAGAACCTTATTTGTCAAGGAGCTGGAGATTGGCTCTTCAAAATAATAAAAGATTGTTGGGAGAAAACACTAAAAATCCACTTCATACAGTAGGTACTTAAGTATTATATATTTTTATAAGTTTTTACTCTATATTTAATTTTCTTTAATAAAATACTAACTCTACTTAATTTTATTGTAGCATACTTCTTGAATCCAAGATTTCAATATAGGCGTGAAGTTGGTAGTGATCCGAAACTACTTCAAGCAGTCCATGATGTTTTTGCAAAATTAGACCCAACTAAATCACTTGGTCAATTTGGAAATTAGGTAAATAAAAAACTATTATTTTTGTCAATAAAACAATAATTTCATTCATCAATTTATTTGAACGTTTACTAACAAATATGATATTAACAAATTAAATGTTGAATACATAACTTGTGCTTTTTCGAGATGCAAAAAGAGGATTCGGTGATCGAGCAACGATTGCAGCAAGGTCAACCATGGTGCTCAATGAGTCTTTATAGGAAAAAATTGATTATCATTATTGTAAATTCACGACATAAGTATTAATATGATTATCAAATTGGTTGCAGTTGAATGGTGATTTATGTACAGGAATCAAACACCTACATTGAGAAAGTCAGCTATCAAAGTTCTCTCACAAACCGTGTCATCTTTTTCATGTGAGAGAAATTGGAGCACGTTTGCTCTTATCCACACAAAGCAACGAAATCGTTTGGCTTACCCTCAATAGGAGCAATTAGTTTTTTGTTACTATAATATGAGGCTAAAGTTACGCGATATGGAGACGGAAAATGATCGAGTTGCTAAAAAAGATTACCTTGATCTTCTTGACATTTTAGCTGAGGTAGGTGAAGAGGGAGATAATCAATTATTCTAATGGGTTAGGCCTATACACTTGGATGACGAAGTTGGAAATCCTGATTCACAAATTGCCGCTCATGCTCGAGAATTTGGAGTTAATGTTAAACGTGTGTTGCCTAAAGAAGTTCACTTTGAAAGTTTTAGCAAAGATACTGATGATTCAGTTCAGACGGCATTGAATTCCCACCAAGAGATTGACTCCACAAGTGTTGGCCATAGTAGTAGACCTAGTGCTGCAGGTACTTCTGCTTCTGGTTACAATGGTTCAAGAGGTGGAATTGATGATGGAGGTGATAATGCGGGAGAAGATATTTATGAATGTCAACATAGTCAATATCCAATCAACCAATTTACTTGTGAAAATGATTTCACACACTGCAAATAGGATGAAAACCATGGCTCTAGAAAAGTTGGTCCAGGCATAGAAGCTATTGGGAAGCCCTATAGAGGAAGAGAACGAACAATGGAACCATATAGCTAAGAGTTACTTTCAGGGAGTTTTGAATCTATGAGTATAGGGACTCAATTTAGTGACTCCTCGAATGAGGCTAACATCTACCCTCCTCATGTGATGAGTTATGGTCAACCTTTAAGTTCAACCGATGAAGAGTATGGTATGTCGCATTGTTCCCCTTCCAAACAAATACCATACCAAGTTCCATATCAGATGGAAGGATGATTTGACATTAACACATGGGTGAACTTTGAATATCCTATCCATGTAGAGGTAGTGGGCAGGACTCAAGAGATATATGCATGGCATGTTAGAATTTTTAACCAATATTATCGAGGCTCATTGAGTTGGTACCAATATTGTCTCCAACAGTAAGACAGGGTTCCTTTATCTATCAATCCCATTGAACCACATCGATCCTCATTTTGGTACTAAAGGGACATTGCGATGTAATGTGTACAAATTATTGATATTTAATGAAATGAAGTATTTTATGTGATTTCATAATGAGAACAATTACAAAACTAACATTTCTTATAGATCGACATGATATAATTACATCTAATATAGCAAATTATATAATATGTATATCAAATTCTTCAATAAAATAACTTTAAAATGTCCATTATACTTTTAATTATATTATTATGAGGTTTTTCTTGCATTTTCATGAGTTTTTAACAATTTTAAACCTACCAAATTTTTTTCCCAAAATATTCGCCGATATATTTTCGATATATCCGTAAAATCGAAGTACTGATATATTCGTAATTACCGATATTTTTATCCTTGTAGACGCTTAGTATTAAACATCTATTTTATCCTAGATCTTACACTATTATCACATGCAAGTAACAAATACTCCTTTTTTCAATTATTGATTCTTATTTACTTTGTTCTCATATTACTATTTCAAGAAATTGTTTGTATCAATCTATGATATTATCTCCTGACCAAGTAAAAAGAATAAATATTTGTTCGCTAGAATCCTTTAGGAATTTTATCGTCTTTGTTGAAAACAATATATCTTGTACAACTAATACTATTAGAAGTATTAAGGCTTGCTTAATAGATACTAATGAAGAAAATGCTCAAAAAATTGCTTTTGTAATCTAGAAATCTCTAAGATCCAACTACATATGAACAAAAATAACCAAGGAGAAACCTCTAATTCTAGTCTGTCCATGCTAGATTAGAGTTTCTTTGGACAGTTGCTTGTGATATTTAACCCTAAAATTTTTTAGTAAACTTCTAGATAGTTGAAATTTTTTTTGAGTACCACCCTCTTTGGTATTAGAGCATGGTACCAAGAAGAATACTTTTTGATCTATTCTTCCTAATACTGTTAGGAAGTTAGGAAGAATAGATCAATAAAATTAGAGCCCATTTGGCCAAGTTTTTTAAAATTATTATTTATTTTTTAACTTAAAAGTAGTTTTTAAAAACAAGTATAAAAAAATACAGTTCCATTGGGCCATATTTTCTTTTTGTTTTTAAAAAAATGATAAAAACAACTCTTATTCTTTAAAAATTGATATCTATTTCACTTTGTTTTTAATTTTTTTTTAGAGAATAATGGCCAAACAATGTTAAAAAAATTTTAAAAATAGTTTCCTGTCTTTAACAACAGTTTTTAAAACAAAAAAACTGTTTTTAAATCACATGATCAAATAGACTCGTAATTTTTATATTTGAATTTTGAAATTGCATTTTTTTCTTAAAAATTATTTTTAAAAATTGTTCGTAAAAATTATTTTATAAAAATAAAATAAAATTCTCAAACAAACGTTTAGACTTTTTCTTTCACATTTGGGTAAAAGCTTAGGGCCACTCAATTTAAAAAATGCAAATACTTTCAATATTGTCGTGGTTTTTCACATGAATAATGCTATAAATATGAATAAATATGTCAAAATTATTTCCAAAATAAGCATATAAAAAACCGATTATTGTTAATTTTGTAAATATTTTTCCTATGCCGTCGATATCTATAATTGATTTTGAAAGTCCAAATTATTTCTCCTTTTAAGTGGGTATTTGCTAAACCAACTTAATAACTTAAAGTTATTTAATATCTTAATTTAAGTCATTAAGTAAATTAAATATATTTAACAAAATAGTTTAATGATATGACTTAAAGTAAAAAACAATTAACTTATTCTTAAATTTACATCTTTATTTTATCGTTTTACTTCCATTTATCCTAATTACCTTCTTGATCTCCTTTGTTACTCCATAACCTTTACTATTATTTGACTTTTTTTTTTATCTCTAATTATAATTTATAAGAATAAATATAACAATTTGATGATGTAAAATAAATTTTAAATTAATTTTATCAAACAATAAGAATTAAATAATAAGTTTTGAATTAATAACTTAAATATAATTTAACTTAAAGTCAACTTAAGTTATTAAATAATAAATGTTAAGTTTTACTAAACATGTTTTGCTGTCTGAAATAGTTTAAATTTGATATAAAAAAAAAATTTGGTATGTGGTTGATTGTATTAAAAAACTAATTTTTTTAATTCTAAAAAATATCTATTTCCTACTACAAATAAATTATTTTAATAAATTTTATACTAACTTAAGTTTATGAATATTTTTATTTGTAAACAATATAATTTTCTATCTTTTATTTTTGAAATTAGAATTGAAATTTAGTTCATTTTAAAATCCCTCTTCAAAATTCAAAATTTTTTGGGAAAGCGAAAGTTTTTTTACTATTTTGTTTTAATTTAATTTTTTGTATTGTACATATAACGGCACTAACTTCATATACACTAACATTATGAAGAAATAAATTGAGGAAACTATTTTTTATATTTAAGTTTTAAAATAAAATTTTACTCTTGAAAATAATTAAAAATTATTTTAAAAACTGTTTATAAAGACAGTTTTTTGACAACTATTCTCAAGATGTTGCAAACAAACCCTTGCCATTTTAGTATTTTACATTATTTTTAATTTTCAAAAAGAGCAAAGAGAAACAGCTTTGGGGTTTGTTTGGACAAGCGTAGAGGGCAAGACGATGTTGGTTGGTACAGTAGGCCTAGGTAGTAGGTGTTTCCAAACAGAGAGTAAATACATGATGGTGGGGTCAGTTACTCTGGCCTTCTAATATGGCGCCACGTCAGCAGGCACGGATCATCTCTCTCTCATTTCTCAAACACGAGAAACGCTTCATAGTCTTCCTCCTGCCTCTCTCCATTGTCTGGCAATAAAATCTTCCTCCAAAACGATGTCGCTTAGTGGCTTCTCCGGCGGCAGCGGCGGCGGCGGCCCTGGTGGTGGCTCCGCCGCTCCTCAGTCCTACTTCTGCTACCAGTGCAACCTTACGGTCTCCATCACCCCTTCTCCCACCTCCGATCCTCTCTGCCCTCATTGCAACGATGGCTTTCTCGAGGAGGTTGAAAACCCTAATCCTAACCCTATCCCCGTCCCAATCCCCAATCCCTTCTTAGGTTTCTCCGATTTGCCCTCTCTATCCGCAGCCGGCGCCACAGCCACTGCCTTCCCTCCGCTTGTCTTCTCAACCGCTGCCGGAGGGAGCATCGATCTCCAGAACTCCGTCGATTTCCCCGGTCTGTTCGGGGAAGACCCCGATGCGTTCCACCCCTTTGCTTTCCTACAGAATTATCTGCAAACCCTAAGGGCAGGTGGCACGAACGTTCAATTTGTGATTGACGGTAACTCGCCGGAGGGTACGTTCCGGCTTTCGCCAAACCTCGGGGACTACTTCATTGGACCGGGGCTGGAGCAGCTGATCCAGCAGCTGGCGGAGAACGATCCGAACCGGTACGGTACGCCGCCGGCATCGAAATCAGCGATTGAGGGGCTTCCGACCATTCGGATTACGGTGGAATTGTTGGGAACGGATTCGTCGCAGTGTGCGGTGTGCAAGGACAGCTTTGAGCTCGATGAGGAGGCCAAGCAGATGCCTTGTAAGCACATTTACCATAACGATTGCATTCTACCTTGGTTGGAACTGCATAATTCGTGTCCGGTCTGTCGGTACGAGTTGCCCACCGATGATCCCGACTACGAGCACCGCACTCGGGGTGGCCAAGTCAATCAAACTGGCGGAAATGCTGCTGCGGTGGCTGCTGCTGGGGCTGCTTCGAACTCAGCTTCTGGTGCTGCTGGTGGGGCAGCAGTTTCTGGAGAGAATCCGAATCCTCAGACCCCTAGGACTGGAGAAAGGATGTATAGGATCTCATTTCCATGGCCGTTTCGGACATTTGGATCCCCTGCTGAGACTAGCAACAGCAACAATGATGGGGAATCGGGGAACAGGGCAAATCAGGGGTCTGGATCAGAAAACAGGCAAGGAGATCAGACTTGAGGAATATGGGTACTGTATTTGGAACTAAAGAACTGCCTTCTCGTTTTTGTTTTATTTTCTTTTAAATATTTTGTTATTACAAGTATGTTTGTTGTTGTTTGTGCACGTTATCCCTGTTGTTAGTTTGGCAATCATACATTTAACGTTTCTCCTGTTATTAGTTTTTGGAAATCATACATTATTTCTAGTTTCAATGATGGGCAACAACATTAAATCCATGGCACCTTGATGATGGTGTTGCAGTGGCACTGCAGCCACATTACATTGATGTTTGTGTAGCATCAGCATTGGAAGCACATTGCATTGATGTTTATTTTGCAGTGGCATTGCAAACACTTTGTGTATATGTTTGTGTTGTTTGTTGATTTATTCATATGATAAAGTATCTGCACATTTATCCCTGTTTCTAGGAGTCATACTTTATGTGATGGGTTGGGAGTGAAAGTAAAACTCAATATACATTACACAATCTTTGTGTGATATCATTCTATAGTTAATGGTTGTTTGTTTGACGAATTTTCTACGGTAGAATATCACCTGATGAAGATTCTTTTTCATTTGATTTACATGGAAAAATATTCCTAGTTGCTAGTGTTTGGGTAATATGGAAAGCAAGAAATGAGAAGCTTTTTGAGTTGTTGTAGTTGAATGTTTATCTTGTGGACCGTATGATTGTTAATTTGGTAGATCTTGCAGTTGAGTAAATTAAGAGGGATCGACAATGTGGAATTACATAAATCCTGGAATTCTTGTTTCTTCTTAAGGTTCTTTTATTTATATATGGGATCCTAAACATTTTTTTTCCCTTGATAGGGTATATGGGATCCTTATGGTTGACTCTTGAATCTTCTTTTATTCTATATCTTATACATTTTTCCTTAGCTATTAATGAATCTGGTTACATGCCATACGGAAAAAAGAATGGTTTGTGAGGTTAAGACCATATGCAATAAGGTGTAGTTAAGGCCATATGCTATTAGGTGTATATATAGCCGGTGCTATCCTGACCTCTATTGTAAAAGACTTAGCTTCTCAGTTAGGTGAACACAATCAAAGTGGACAGCTGTACATGATTTTATCACACACTGTATCTCTCAGCTGTGAAAGAGCTGAGCTTTTATCTCCTTCTATAGCCTAATCACTGCTTTACATGAATGTATATGACTTATATATGAGAAAAGGAAATAAATTTATGCACAGAAAAAATATCATGTATGGCTGGGGCTAAAGCTTCTGTTATTGTGGATTGTTTGAAGAGTTCCCAAGTTTGCACATAAACTTGACTGTTTTTCAGGTGAAATTTTTTGTTCTAAAAAGTATTTAGGATGCTAAGGATCCTTTTTATCCCACTTCAGTAGGGGGAGAGGGGGTTGGCACAATTGTCTCTCAATAGAGGTTCGATCATGATGTTTGTTCACAGATATTCATGTCTAACAAAATAAGTAATGGGGGACCCATCCACCAAACTTGGTAGCACCATGTGAGCATGGAATATTGGTTCAAATGGCATGTGTGGGTGCTAAAGCTCTCACAAGATATAGATATCATATGAAGATGAGTATATACTATTTGGGGATTAAAAGGTCCATGTGATTGTTGCTGCAACATGGAGCTATATTACAACTTCAGTTGCTCTTTAATTGTCTGTGAAATGAGTGTATCTGAAAAATTACAATACCCAGTTGGACATCGTGGAGCACCTTACCAACTTACCCATTGGAGTGGAGAAATTGTGGAGATCAAATAAATTTTCCTTGCAAAGGTGAAGACCAATATCTTTAATTCCTTAAAGATATTGTAAAATTTCTTTTTAAGTGGCATATGATGGATGATTAGAGCATGCACATGCTGTCAGACTAGATTATCGGAATAAGCAGACTAGATTATCAGAATAAGCATGGTCTGATTGAATGCATTTTAGATACATGAATATTGCTATGTTGCCAGTGGACTATGAAAGTGGATGTACCACATGAGTTCAAATGGTATAGTACCTGCATTTCTGGCTAGTGGAGTTTTTCCCTATTTTTTTTTTTTACCTCCTTTTTCTTGAGAGATTTGAGCTAATGGTGGTACTTTTTCAAGATAATTGCTGGCATATCAGCTGCTTTTAATGTCCAAGAGTAAGATTGAAATGTTCTTTCATTGTGAATGTGCAACATGTGCAACTCACATCAATGAATTCCTGAAAAATGTAATTGCTGCCTTTAGCCTATTGAATAGACATGAGCATGAATGTGAAAACGTTATAGATACATCATTATGGAAAATAAAAAAATGAGGACAAATTCAGCATGAGGACTGATTAATAAGTAAACATATACTTCTGCATATGAATGTAGGCCTTCCTAAAAGACAATTGTTTTTTTAGTTGTTTTTAGAAATTCTTTTTCTTGACAGTCGTATTATTTTCTATATTAAAATGAAACAATTGCATACCAAAATCATTGTTAGATTAAATAGGAGCTGCGGGGTTGGTCGCTTCCTTGAGTTTTTGTTTTTGTTTTTTATTTTTATGTTTTGCTTTTTATTTTTATATTTTATATTTTGGTTGAGGGTGCAGGGGGAAGTGGGTTAAACAGCTTCCTACTCAAACCATCAGTTGATTGACGCATGAATGCCTCCCCAGAGTTATGTGCATGCTCTGACATATACACAAAAACACCCACTCACACAAACAACTGGCCTGTATTAGAGCATGTACTGGCTGCTTTGCTACATGTTGTTCAAGGTCAAATGATTACCACTGGATCAAGTGAATCCTCTGAATGCTGGCCGGTAATGGAATCTGCTATGGCAACTTCACTGGATTATAGCAGGCTGTTGTGGATGGGACTTCATGTCTCTGGTTATCATCATTATCATCATGGGATTTGGCAAAGGTGTGATAGGATGTTTCCTGTCAAATACTATTTTGAGAAGAGATATCTGGGAACATATGTTTTTCCCCCTTCTAGTAAAACATGTCATGACAAATATATCTGCCCAAATGGATGGATGGAGGTATGCACGAACCGTTTCTGATATGTTAATATCCATAAAACACGTGGAAGGGAAGTTAAGAAAAAAATCGTCTTTTTGTGGTTACATGGGCAAAGATAGAAAGAACTGGAAACTGAATAAAAATGAGTAATCTGGGTGTTTATCAGCGATGAGACAACTTGAAGATATTTTGATTTTCAAGATGTTTTCTAAGGAAAGTAGTGGCAACCTAGATTTAAATTCACTTGTAACCTTATTGCCAACACTGAAGTTTTATGAGTCCAACAACATTTTTGGCTTATTTTCTGAACACCATCCCCCTCAAGGTTTTGGATGAGCTACTAGTTGAACGGTGGATGCTTATCCTGTTGGGATTGTATGGAGTCAGTAGCAATAGCTCAGTTTGTATCTGGAGGATAATTTTGCAGGGATTGGATTCTTTGATTTTGGGTAAAGGTCAGTGGAAATTATGGAATGGAGGTATGGGTCTTCTTGTCTTTGATCATCATCATTATTATCACAGGATTTAGCAAAGGTGTGATAGGATGTTTCCTGGTAAGTACTATTTTTGAGAAGAGAAATCTGCAAACATTAATTTTTTTCCTTTCTATTAAAACATGTCATGACAAATAGATCTGCCCAATGGATGGATTGAGGTATGCACAAGCTTTGTCAGATATGTTATATCCCATAAAACACATGGAAGGGAAGCTCAGAAAATTGTCCTTTTGTAGTTACATGGGCGAAGATAGAATGAACACCTGGAAACTAAATGAAAATGAATAATCGGCGTGTGTATTAATGGGGAGACAGTCATTTTATTTTCATTAAAAAAAATTTCTAAGAAAAATAGCTGCAGCCTAGATTCAGAATCACTTGCGACATTGCTGCCAATGCTGTGGAGAGTTCCAAGTCCAACATCATTTTTGTGTCTTAGTTTCAGAACACTATTCTGCCAAAGTTCTCGGATGTGCAACTAATTGAACAGTTGATGCTTATCCAGTTGGGTGTGTATGGAACCATTACCAATAGCTGAGTTTGTGGAAATTATGGAATGGTGGATCTTCTCTTATGGTGGAGACTGTTTTCCCTATTTTGGTGTCTAGCTTTCTCCTCTTTCTTGAAAACAGAGCTAAGGAGTTTGGACTGGAAGTGCCTCTTGTAGGTTTTCAACGGGGCAAGAGATTTCAGTCATTATTGGTGGCCTCTCTTGAGGGGCATGGAGTAGATGTTATTGGCTGTCTAAAGCCATTGACCATAATAGGATACGACAGTCTTAGGATCCTATTTCTGGAGAGAGGATAGCATTGAGCTAAAAAAAAGTAGGGAATTGAAAAAGCTGATGTCCATTATGAAGCATGAGGGGAGTAGTAATAGTAGGAAAAGTAGGTTACCAGAGGGGGAGAAGGAGAGGGGATTAACTGTTTTCCCATGGAGCTCAAAATTATTTCCTGGGACATACAGGGTTTTAATGGCAGAGGAAAGTGGTCAGTTGTGAAATCCCTCTCAAAGGACTGGTTGGTTAATGTAGCATGTTTGCATATTTGCCCTTGAAGCTTGGCTATGGTGGTAAGGGGTTGGGGTGGGATTGTGGAAGGTTCGATGTTCACATTCTTGAGGGAACAAAAAAGGAAAAGGGAAAAAACATACCTAACAAAAAAAGAAAAAAAAAAAAATAGTAGTATGTTGCATATTTCCACCTGAACTGATCCACTACATGGTCCTCACAGATTTTTGGACAAAGTTATTTTAGAAGTGGGAGGAAAAAGCTGGGTATCCTTATCTTTGGGTATCCAAGGGTGTTGCAGAAGTCTGAAGCACATGACTTCATTTTGGGTTCATTCGAGGTGTTTTTGGTCTACAGACAAAGTAGTTTTTTTGATATATGGTTTTTTTTTTTTTTTGTGGTCCACAGACAAGTAGTGAAAGGGAAGGTTCTTTGGTGGAAGTGCGGGGAGGGAATCCTTGATCTATTATGGCCAATCTCAATATGAGAGTATTCCCCTGAGAGAGACCAGTGGTGTCAGTCTCTAGTTGAATAAATTTTCAGACTGCATAGTGAACTTTGAGGGATTTTCTGTTGACTGGTAGTCTTTTATGTGGTCTGGTGGGCAGGATAATCATGCAATGTCATGGATTGATTGATTTCTTGTTTCCTGCGGGATTGATTATTCCTGTAGATAATCATCAGACTGCATAGTGAACTTTGAGGGATTTTCTGTTGACTGGTAGTCTTTTACGTGGTCTGGTGGGCAGAATAATCATGTGATGTCATGGATTGATTGGTTTCTTGTTTCCTGTATTGAGAGCATAACTTTGTTAATGTTTTTAAGAGCTTCCTTCCTAGACGATGTAGAGCACTTTCTTTGATTTGAGAGCATGTGGTTAAAGGAAAAGGGATTTGGTGATAGAGTGAAAAAGTGGCAAAGTTATATCTATAAGGGAAACCTTTTTCAGCCCTGTTCCATAGAGCTTTTTGAATGCAAACATGGTCCAAACTTCACAATGTGATTTATCTTCTCATTGGAAAAGCAGAGAAAATCCTACTTTTCCTCAAATGCAATGTGGGAAACACATCTTATTTAGTTAAAAGGTTAAAATATCAAAACAATACTTATTTCTAATAAAAGCATTCTTAAATAACAGACTTCAGACACAGAATTAATTACACAATAAAATTAAGTTGCTTCTGCTTTTACCTCTTCTACTGCTAAAAGCAGGAGTTAGAAACTATCTGAAACATGCCCTTCAAGTTGGAAAATAAAATAAAGGCTTTAAAAGAAGATTTGTGGAAGTGAATTAGAGAAATTTTTGGGCATGTTTGCCAATGAAGCCGAGGCGCTGGACAGAATTAGGGAGTGGGATTATAAGAGCTTTAGGAAATGCATTTTTGATTTGAGAGGGGGTAGTTGCTTTGTATACCCCCTGTATACTTTGTAACTTTCCATCTCTTTCTTAATACATTTTGCTTTACTTATTAAAAAAAAAAAAAAAAAATCTTTCTAAGGAAAGGGGGTCATTATGTAGAACCCCAAGGGAGAGGAGAGTTCATGGAGGAGGGTGGTGGCAAGCAAGTTCAGGTGGATGCAAGTGATTGGCATTCCAAGGAGGTGAGAGGTCCACATGGGAAGCTCATTATGTTGACAAAACAAGTTCAATTGATTTGTATGTGTTTAAGAGTGAAGTAGTTATGTAAGTTAACTGATATGGCACACCAACTTAAACCCAACCCAACTAAATACTTATTGAATGGTCAAGTCATTGATTGTTTAGTAAACAAATTATGTTGTTGAAGGATCTTTACATGATTATTTGTTTATTTAGTTATTTTTAGGATCAAAAAGGATCTTTGCATGATTATTAGGTGGGTTTTGTCTGGGTTGAGTAAGTTTAACCACTTTTACCTTGATGTGGCTTACATCCAACCTAACACAACTCATTACCCCAGGTAGAAGAGTCTGCTCAATGAGATGGTGGTCTGCAGGGATAGAAAGGACACTATTAGGTTCAGGCTGGATGGAACTGGGGGAGATTCACTGTCAAGTCCCTTGTTCAGGCAATATGTAGTAGGAAGAGTAGAAGCTTTCTAACTTCTATTCTTTTATGTGGTAGCAGCCCCCTCTGAGGCGAAGTAGTGCTTCCCTCATAGGATGGAGAAAAATCCTCACTATGATCAATTAATGAGGTGAGGTTTTCTTATGGCAAATTGACAAGTTTGTGTAAAAGGAATGAGGAGTCAGCCAACCACATTTTCATTCATTGCCCAGTGGCTAAAGAGCTTTGATCCTCACTGTTTTTAATCTTTGGTTTTTGTGGGTGCTTTCCATTCAGTTACGAAAATCAGTACTAGTTTGCATGGAAAGTTCATGGATAATACTGAGTAAATTTGGAGAGCGGCTCTGTTATTTTGTTTTGGTGGCTGTAGAGTGTGACAGTAGAAATCTTTGCAGGAGAAGAAAGATTGGTTTTGAAGCTGAAGGACATCTGAAAGATGTCTAGTATGAAGAAATGTAACAAAAAGCTATTGCACTATCCATATTTGATGAACATGACGAGGTAAGCCCACTAAGACCAGATTTGTACTACCAAGGTACATATTCTTAAGGTAACTGGTGTTCCCACTTATGTGCGCTTTGATTGGTTGACTGTGGGAGAAACCCTCCCATCTGAATCACTGATACATTTATGAAGCCATGACAAGAGCTGAGAGGCCACTGCAAGGAATTTTAAATTATGCAAATCTGACTATTGAGTTAGATGAAGTTGTTATGGCCAGTTTATATAAATGCATAGCAAAGGTGATAAAGACAACATTTCCATAGCAAGACAAGATTTTGTAAAGAGTTGACTCTGCAAAGGTGAGCTAAGCCTCTTTGGGATGGACATGGCTATTAAAAACAAAGACAGACTAAAGCACCAGGTTGACTATATTCTTGATTCCTTTGGGCACTTATTACTATTTCAAATGAATGGGTGAATAATTATTAATAGCTGGATGGTGGGCAGCATATGGATATTTAACTTGCATCATCTTTGTTCTTAACATACTTGGAGTGTCTTTGAATATGTAAGTAGCCCAAGGGGGAGAGTTAGCTTTGAATTCTAATTTTAGTTTTTTTTCGACTCACAGGTAATGGGTTATTTATGAATTCCTGCAAATTGGCAGCTAAAATAAACTTGAAGGATGGTACATGGTTATGTAAGAGATATGGTATTCACCAAGTGCAGCTCAGTCTTAATGTGATGATATAATATGCATAAGATATGTTTGTGTGTGATGATGATATTTAAACAAAGGAATAAAGAAATGTCTTATTTAAATAAAAGGATAACAAAGAAGAATGAGAGACCCTTTGGTGGATGGAAAACTCTAGGTAGACCCACTTAATATCAAACATACTCCAAAATCCAACAAGATCTTTAGAAGATTCAAGGAGAAGATCAGAAATGAATTCTGTCTCACAGTTCTGGGATGGAGCTCTATCAGTCCATGAAAGTCCTAGCATTTTCCTCAATCCTAGCAAGTGATGCACATTGCCAAGGACTCTTTACTCTTAATTTCCTGCCAAGTCCCTGAATGGAGAAGAATTAGGTCAAGCTTAAGCATGAGGGAACAAAAAGAAATGGCCACCTACCCTAATAAAGCCTCCTCAATAACAGTAGCTTGCACCCAATGGATACCGAACAAATCAAACAGCAACTGCCAAAGGACCCTGACCTTTGTACAATGGAAGAGGATGTGATTTATGAATTCTTCTTCTTTGCAAAGAAAACATCTATTGACCAAGAACCACCCTCTTTTCTAAAGGTGATCTATGAATCTTTCCCAAAGTAGCCTCCTAGGCAAAAAAGTTAACTTCAGAAGGCACCCACGACTTCCAAATTACACTCCTTGGAAAGGAAATCAAAACCCTGGTTCCAATAGAGCATATAAATGCTTAACAGAGAACTTATTATTGTTCAAGTTCATCCACACCATCTTGTCTTCCTTTGCACTATCAACCACCTTTCCTTGCAACCTTGAAAATAAATCTTCTACTTTGTCCACTTCCCAATCATTTAAAGGTCTTGAGAAACAAGGGTCCCAATGATCTTGCTTCCCTGTCTGAACCCATAGATCCGCCACTTTCTTATCATTTTCTGGTGATATATGACATATTCTATCATGTTAGATCTCATACGGTTGTGGTAGTGCATTATTGCAGTTCTGGTTTATTGAGAGTATTGAATGCTTATTAAACAATGGGTTGCATCTTTACTTGCCTTTCTTTCCTTCAATGACTTGTGTTGCATCCTTCCAAGAGACATTTGTTGAATATTGAATCTTGAATGCAATACTGTATATTGTGTTTGCACCTTTGCTGCCTTGCATCAGGAAGTCATACAACACTTTCATAAGTTTAGAAATCTCAAGAGCCATGCTTCTCTGGAAGAGCATATTGACTCATTTTTTCCGGTAAAGGCTTGTAACCCCTTAGATTTCGTTACCAAACCCTTAACATGCACTTTGTAGCCCAGGAACTGTTTCCACCTCCCAAAGAATTGCTCAAAGAGTTTTGTGATGTTATTGTGCAGATGTTATAATCATTATATTATTAATATAGCACCTTGGAAACTGGCATGAAGAATTGTGCTCATAAGCTGACTGCTTCCTTAAAGCCAAACATGCCACGACAATGTGGTCTTTATCTTGCAATCATTACATGATTAATAATATTGCATGTTCACATGAACAATTCTGGCCATGAAGAATTGCTCTATAACTTGGTCTTGGTGATGTTCTCTACAGATTTTTAGATTTTTGTGATCATTGCATTTTTAACTTGACATGTATAGTTGTTGGCAGTTCCAATGGGATGGCCTAGTGTATTGTTATTTTTTCATGTTGTTTAGTTTTTTTTTTGGAGGGAGGATTCCTCATCCTCCTTGTGTACTTCTTTTTCTATCAATATATTCTTGCGTGGTTTCTTATCAAAAAAATGTATAGTTGTTGGCAGTTGAGGTTCTATAGGGTTTGCAGAGTAAATTCTATATTTTTTGCTTGCGTTAATTGGAGTTTTCTCAATTTTTGTTTGGTATGAGTCTCTTTTTCCCCTATTGTTCTTACATTATAGTTGGTTTTCTTCCCCTCTTCTCTCTTTCCTTGTATGGTGCTTATTATATGTAGCTCAGTAGAGGTTACTCAGACATGTATAGATAGTAGCTGATTGAGGACAAACTTTATGGTAGTGTTATTAGAAATTAATACATAAAATATGCCAAGAGATTGGTTATGGAAAGTATTTTCATACTTGGACACTAGCAGAAGATTTAGGGAATAAGAAAGGTGTTGAATCTTGTCTATCAGCTTGGAGATAGCATATATGTGGCTTGTAGACTGTGTTTTGATTGTAGAATTAGTTGATATATTAATATGAGCAGTAATTATCATGGAGAATAGTTGGGGTAGAATTAGTTGATACATTAAGGATCAATATTCAGCCTTTCTTTTCGCATAGGTTGTAGAGGTGCTTATTTGGCATATCCCAAGGGGCATCCAACTGTGTATCTCTTCAGTTCACTCTTTATTCCTTCTAGAAGAATCTTGAATAGAAGTTAATTCCAAGCTAGAACCAGGGAGTGTTACAATTAAAATATGAAGGGTTTGGGTTAAGCTGGATTAAGACCATATGGGGCATCATTTTTAGTTGAATTAGAGAGAGCTAGAAGATGTCCAAAAACAATTATTTTTTGCTTTCTTGGCTTGATTATCATAAGAGAGCAGAGAATGCAGAAGGCACACCCTTGGAATTAGAGCAAGATTGAGGAAGCAGGGGAATTGTGATTATCTGATATATGTAAACTAGGAAAAAAATTTGTATGATGATTAGAATTCTAGCTAGGCTTAATGGTAAAGAATTCTAAGCAATTGAACACACAATATACTAAAAAATGAGTGTAGGGGAAATGAGGACGTAAGGAGAAAGAAACTGCAAGAAAAGTAAGATTGAAGTTATTAGTGATGAGAGGTGGTGGTGACATGGAGGAAAATGAACCAAACTTGGTTAACTTGATTCAGCCATGTGCAATGTGAACCAATAGATACATAGGCACCATGAAGACAAAGATGAAGGCCAATGAGACCTGGATTAGAGTGGGAAAGACATGATTGCCAACAGTTTGGCGAAGATATTGTAGGGTATTATGATTGCTCACTCAATGCATCTGTCATTTCATCTCATGGGCAACATTGTTTTAATGTGTTTCTTGTAATGTTTGGACTTATTGAGATAGATGATTCAGTATTATGGTTCTGATGTTATCTCTGTGGGGATGTGTGCATGTCATGTTGAATCATTGATTTGCAAAATGCTCGACTCCACTCAAAGTAATCCCATATGTGAAATTCTTTCAAATAATAAAAAAGAGAATGAAATGTGGGGATCTGCAATCACATGCTCTAACTTAACTGTCCTTTAATGTGGTATCTCGATCATGTAACGTGTTGTGTCTGCATGTTTGCCTTTGAATGATATTTAATCGATGTCTATACAGCTTGCCAACTGCTTCAAACAATTATTGATGTGTTGTTCCTAAAGGGTTTCTCTTTTGTCCTTGTTTGGCAGGTAAGAGAAAGGGGTTCAAATCTGTAACCATTGTTGAACATAGAAACAATCTTCTTCTTATACATCGAAGACTAGTGACAGATGTTTTTTTCATTTTATGTTTGGGCATAATAATAATGGGTAAATGTCTTTTATTTTCATTTTCAGATTTCTTCATCATATCACCATTTCAGGATGAATTATTTAGCTGCATACCATATAATTTTGTCTGGGAACCATTTTATATTTTTCTTTCAAGAGTCTCACACTTTTGTGCAGTTTCCTGTGATGGTTTAGCTCTCTTTTAAGTATTTCATTGTTGGTCCTTCCCTGAGAGGGCAGTGTAAATATTTCCTTGCTCAATTTGCTTAACCTGTATGCTTCTTTTACAGTCTTAATAGCATGTGATGTTAGTTTTTATTCTGAGAAAAACAAACCGGGCGACCGGGCGAAGTCGCCCAGTTTGTATAGCATAACTCTTTTGTGTTTCCCATACCTCTTCCAACTTTAGAATTTAACATGGGTTGGAGATTCATCATGTCCGTTAAAAAATCAGTTGGTTTAGGCCTTTGGATTATCACTGATATCAGATAAAACTAATGCCTGGCATGTTTGTTATGGCAGCATTGTCATCCAATTCCTTCGGATGAGGTCTCTTTTTACATTTAGTGGCGTTTGTAATTTACGATAGTTTTATAAACTACACTTGCTTTTATGGTATCGATTAGTTCCTCGAGTCGGTGATTGTCGAGGATGATAGGAGATCCATTTTGGTGATACGGCTTTCTATTCCTAACGAATATTTGGACTTATTGTTAGCCTAATTACAATCTAATATCTTTTCCTATGTTTGGTTGTTGGAAAACCTTAGGCTATGCTTTGTTTCGGAAAGTACTAAGAAAGAAGAAAAAAAATTGATTTTTATGTCTAGTTTTATTATGAAAAATGCAAAAGAAGGTTAAATATGATTAAAATTGTTAAACTTTTTGGATATTTTTAAATTATTTAATCTAAATATGTGAAAAATGTATGAATTAGTATATGAAAGTAATTTATTCATTTTAAATCTATTTTTTTTATTCACTTCTTCTTTATTTCTATTTTTCCTTTCTATTTTCTTTTATTAATATTTTCTCAATTTTTTTTTTTGAGAACCAAATGTAACTTTAACGGGGGAAAAGATGTTGGAAAGAAAATAATTTTTATACATTCGAGTGTTAAAGAGAGATGCAACGAAAAAACACAATGTACTAAGGAATCAAAATAGAAAATAGTTTGTAAAAATTGCTTTTCAAAATAGAAAACAGTTTGTAAAATTTTATAATCCTATTTGGTTATTATTCTTTATTTTTAAATAAAGTGAAATAAAGAATAACTTTTAAAGAACAAGTAAAAGTCATTTTTTATTTGTTTTTTAAAATAATAGAAAAAAAAAAAACATATTTTATTTCTCTTATACATAGAATTTTTTTTGGTTAGGTAAATTAATTCTAAATTAAACAAGATTTAATGTGTTGAATTTGTTAACAAACCTACTAATTTTAAAAAATAATTTAAAATTTAAATAGTAAACTCATTAATATCATAAATTTTTGAATAAAAATTGATTGAAAACAATTATATTGTTTCTCTTTTACATAAAATTATTATTTCCTGATTTTTTTCACTAAAAAAGTAAATTCTAAATTAAATAAGGCTTAATGTGTTGGATTTATTAACAAATCTAATAAATTTTAAAAATAATTTAAAACTCAATTAATAAACTTATTAAGATCATAAATTTATGGAAAAAAAATGGTTTATAATGACTATATTATTTATTTTCTATACATAATTATACTTCCATAAATTTTTTCCACTAGAAAAATGAACTTCAAATCAAGTGACACTTTTTATTAAATTTATTAATGAATTTAATAATTTGTAAAAATAATTTGAAACTCAAAAATAAATTTAATCATTGAAAAAAAAAATAAGAGAGGAAAATTGATCCAATTAATTATAGATCAAATCAAAATATTGGAGAATATTATATTAAAAATTAAGTACTAAATGTGTGCATATGTAACTGTGGACCCTGCATTTTTGCGTGATGCATACCCATTCGATGGTGTGACTCATTTTTTTTATTTATTTGGTAAAAAAATGATTTTTAGAAAAGAGACTTGGAGTCGCCACTTATTTTTGTTTTATTTTTTTTAAGAAAAAACAAAATAAGAAAGAAAACCCGAAGTGTAACTCCTTATTAGGAAAAGACAGTTTGTGGAAAACGAAAATCGGATCCGGAGGTTAGGTTACCTATTGGGAAGATACGGTGGTGAGTTGTAACACCCCTCTAAGTCCCTAAAAACGGGTCTAAATAAGGTGAAACAAGTGCGAAAATTAATAAGGAAATCAATGGATACCAATGAAATGATCAAATAATAAAATGACTCATGCATAAGAATAAGCAAAATGGGAATGAGATCATACCTTAGCAGTAAGTAATAGTACACTATCATGGAAACAAGGTTAGTTCAAGTATAAAATTATCACATACATATCAAAGAGTAAGACAAAAATCAAACAATATTCATTAAGCATAACGGTTGACAATCAAAAGAGAAAACTTATATGTAGGATCCCCACCAAAGCCCAAATTACTTTTGCATAGATTGGTTCAATGAGTTCCATTATTTGGAACCATGAAGTTGGTTCATGTTTATTAAAAAAAAATAAGAAGAACGAAAAATTATTTTAAAATCAAAGAAAATTTGTAAAAGTGCTTTGCCTAGAAGAAAACAACAATAAGTTTATTAAAAATGAGATTTTTGGTTACCCTAATCCTTAAGGAGGGAAGGAAAATTGAGGACTTAAAATTATTTGAGAATCGGAGTGAAATTAAAATTATTTGAAAAACTGAAATTTAAAACTTGGAGTTTTGAAAATTGGAATTTTGAAAAATTATTTGAAAACGGGAGTTTTGAAAATTAAATTTGGAAATTGGAATTTATAAAAAAAAATTTGAGAATGGAATTTTTAAAAATTAAATTGAAAAATTATTTGAAAATGGAAGTTTTGAGAATTAAATTTGAAAATTGGAATTTTGAAAGATTATTTAAAAATGGAAGTTTTGAAAATTGGAATTTTGAAGAATTATTTGAGAATGAGATTTCTTAAAAATTAAATTTGAAAATGGAAGTTTTGAAAATTGAAATTTAGGAAAATTATTTGAAAATGGAAGTTTTGACAATTAAATTTGAGAATTGGAATTTTGGAAAATTGGAATTTTGAAAAATCATTTGAAAATGGAATTTTTGAAAATCAAATTTGAAAATTGGAATTTTGGAAAATTATTTAAAAATGGAAGTTTTAAAAATTAAATTTGAAAATTGGAATTAAAAAAAAATTATTCAAAAATTGGAGTTTCGAAAATTATTTGAAAATTGAAGTTTGGAAAATTATTTGAAAATTGAAGTTTTTGAAAACTATTTGAGAATTGAATTTGGAAATTGGAATTTTGAAAATTGGAATTTTGAAAAAAAAATTATTTGAAAATAGAATTTTTTTTTTTAAATTGGAATTTTTTAAAAAAATTATTAAAAAATTGGAGTTTAGAAAATTATTTGAAAATTGAAGTTTGGAAAATTATTTGAAAATTGAAGTTTTTGAAAACTATTTGAGAATTGAAGTTTTGAGAATTAAATTTGGAAATTAGAATTTTGAAAATTATTTAAAAATTGAAGTTTTGAAAATTAGAATTTTGAAAAAAAAAAAAAATTGAAAATGAGATTTTTGTTAAAAAAAAAAAAAATTAAATTTTAACACCAAAGGATGAAGAATTAAGAGAATGACACTTGGCCTTTAGGTGCATGTCAAAGGTGCCATCCATCATCAGAGAGTTAGTAAGCCTCTCCACTATTGGACATTGAGCTTTCCGGAACCGCTTGACAGAATACCTCCCAGCTGTGTGAAGGACATAGGTGGCATGCTTGGTTGGATTCACCGCAATGTAGTCTTCTAGAGAGATGTTAGAAATCTGCACTTCATCAAAGCTCCAGTGATTGAAGAGCTTCACAGTTGTCTCCTGAAGATTGGTAATTCCACTAGCAGCATCAATGATCTCAACTGCCATTCTTATCAGACCCGGAGTTCTGAAGATACACCTTTCAAGCAAAAATGTGCTTGGCTTCCTCATCTTCTTCCTTTCTTCTTTGTATTGCTTGCTACCCCAAGGCACCTTCTCTACCTAGCCCATCCTTGGTTTCTTCTCCAGAATCTCTACCCAGTACCTATGGACCGCCCCTCCCTTGCTCTGTTTTTCTAGTCTCTAGCCATTTCTTAAGCTCACCAGTACTCTTGACCTTTTTCTTTGCTTCCAGTCCCCTATTTTTATTTTTCTTCTAGTCCCATTCTCCATTCGTTCCACTGATTAACCACACTAAGCACAACATTTACATATCTCACTGATTGATCCAGATTCATAAATACCTTTGGTTCAAAGGTGTTTTCTCATAAAAGGAACTTCATGGGTGGGAGTCAAGAACAAGGTCGCGGATTGGGACTCCATGTGTAGAGTAGAAAAGAAACAAAGACACGTTGTGGAATGAAGCTTAATAGAATGGGAAATAAACAATGAACTCAAAGTTTAGCAAGTATGAAGAAACCCATTTCACTATTTATCCGTGGTTTTAAAGATCAGTGGCATGAACTAAGAAACTTTGAGTAAATGCTAAAAGAAGAATCTCAATAAAATCTAGAACAGAGCAATATACAAGATAGTCTTCACATGAAATCAAAGGATATGAAAGAAGAATAAAACAGTATCAAAACCACAAAATAGCCTAGAATCATCAAAACATGCATGTGACCTTAGTCATCCACACCTAAGTAGGTCAATGACATTGAGAGATCAACAGGAAATATAAGAGAACAATAAGAATCTGAATGAGTCAGAAATCCATAACATTCATACTTGGAAAAGCTCATTTCCAACCTGATCATCCGAGCTTCTAGCTCTCTTCTTCCATTTTGCTCTCTTCCTCTATGCTTCCCTTTCTAAAAAAAAAACTCCCACTATTTTCCTTCTAGATCACCCCCTTCCAAAAAAAAAAACCCCTTCCCTATATCTTGTCCCTTCTTAGGATATCTGCAGACTCACCACTCTGTTTTTTAGCTCCCCCTCCAAGCCTTCACCCACTCTCAATTCTCTTTGTTAAGGGATGTCTCTTTCCTAACCACCACCATGGTAAGGTGGTTATGTCCTCACCACACATCCCAACAGCTTGCTCTTATGGAAGTCGTCTCCCCTCCTCCACTCCAACAACTTGTTGCCAGCTCCTCCCGAGCGCTCTTCAAAGTGCATCACGTGCTTTCCAAAAAAAAAACTTTACCATTTTGGAAAAAACCCATGGGAGCAAAATAAAAGTTTTCTAAATAAGGGTCTACAAATATGCCCCTCTTCAATAGAGCTTACAAGTGCAAAGAATGTGAACGTCAAAATGAAATGAGAGTGTGAATAATGAGCGTAACGAAGTGAACTCTACCAAAGAAAAAGAAAGACCCCTAAAGGTACACAAGTAGAACACAAACTTGCCCAAACCAACAAAGGAATGAAAGGGGCTCTAAAATCCTAATAGAGAGGTAGCTCTCAAAGTGCCTCTAAAGTCGTGCTATGGATCCAAAATCCGTCTAAGATGTCTCCAAAAGTGACTCAAAAATCAATGTCAAAGTTGAGTAGCATTTGAACCACTTAGGAGCATAGGGACGAGCACAATGGGAAAAAAACCATACATACACCATATGAGGACACAGGGTGTAGGGTGTCTAACAATATAATCAAGACATATGCTACGAGCTCAAAGAGCTATATCACAAACAATGGAGGAGGACAAATCCCAGAAAATCACAACTTTAAACGCCTGAAATGTGGCTCTGAACAACAAGACTGAGACAAACGATTTTGAACAACTAAACTATGACGATGAATGCTTGAAAATCTGGCTCTGAATGCCTATGAAAGAAAGTGGTGGCTCTGAACGCCTATGAGCCTGAGCGCCTATAAAAGGAAATGTTGGCTCTAAACGCCTATGGGAGGAATGGGTTCGAAAGCTTATGGCTTTGAATGCCTATGAGAGGAATGGCTCTAAAGCCCTATGGTTCTAAATGCCTATGAAGGAAATGACTTTGAACGTCTTTGAAAACGATGGCTCCAAATGCCTATCTAAGATGGTGGCTTTGAATGCCTATGACTCTAAAGGCCTATGAAAATGGTGGCTTTGAATGCCTAAAACTATAGAAGTGGCTTTGGATCCCTATGAAAGTGATGACTCTGAATACCAATGTGAGAGTGGTGGTGGCTTTGAACGCCTATGAAGAAAAATTGTGGCTCTAGATGCCTAAGCTGGAGAAATGGCTCTGAATGCCTTAGTGAGAGAAGTGGATTTGAATGCCTAAACTGAACAAGGTGGCTCTGAACGCCTATGAAGGAAATAATGGCTCTGAAGACCCATGAAAATGGTGGCTTTGAACACCTAATACTGCGACTCTGAATGCCTAAAACTGTGGAGATGGCTCTGAACGCTTAAATTGAAATAAATGTCTATGACGCCTAAGCGGGAAGAGATGGCTTTGAATGCCTAAAACTGCAAGGTGGTTCTGAAAGCCTATGAAGGAAAACGGTGGCTCTGAACACCAAAATTGAAGAAATGGGTCTGAACGCCTAAGTGAGGAAGGTGGCTCTGAACGCTTAACTGAAGAAGGTGGCTCTAAACGTCTAAGCTAGAAGAGATGGCTCTGAATGCCTAAAACTGCGACTCTGAATACCTATGAGAGAAAGTGGTGGCTCTGAACGCCTAAACTGATAGAGGTGGCTCTGAATGCCTAAGTGAGAGAAGAGGCTTTGAATGCCTAATTGAGGAAGGTGGCTCTGAATGCCTAAGTGAGAGAAGAGGCTTTGAATGCCTAATTGAGGAAGGTGTCTCTGAAGGCCTAAACTAAGCAAGATGGCTTTGAACACCTAATAGAGGGAGGTGGCTCTGAAAGCCTAAATTGAGGAAGTGACTCTAAATTCCAATTTGAGAAAATGGCTTTAAACGCCTAAGATGAAGAAGTAAATGGTTTTGAATGCCTATGAAAATGGAAGAGATGGCTTTGAATGCCTAAAACTATAACACTACATGCCTAAACTAAAACAGATGGCTCTGAACACCTAAACTAAAAGAGATAGATCTGAACGCCTAACTAAAGGAGATGACTTTTTAAACGCCTAAATTGGAAGGAGGCTCTGAATGCCTAAACTGAAGAAAGTGGCTCTGAACACCTAAACTGGAAGAGATGGCTCTGAACGCCTCACCGAAGTAGATAGCTTTGAATGCCTAAACTGGAAGGTGGCTCTGAATGCCTAAATTGAGCAAGGTGGCTCTGAATGCCCAAAATGAAGAAGGTAGCTTTGAATGCCTAAACTAGAAGAGATGACTTTGAATGCCTAGTGGCTTTAAAGGCTTAAACTGAGCAAGGTGGCTCTGAATGCCCAAACTGATGAAGATAGCCTTGAACGCCTAATTTGAGTAAGGTGGCTCTGAATGCCTAAGCTGAGCAAGGTGGCTTTGAATGCCTAAGCTAAACAAGGTGGCTTTGAATGCCTATGGGAATGTGGCTCTAAACGCCTAAACTGGAAAAGATGGCTTTGAACACCTAAGACTAGAATAGATGGCTTTGAAGGCCTAAAATTGGAAGAGATGACTCTAAACGTCTAAATTGAAAAAAATGGCTCTGAATGCCTAAACTGAAATGAAATGACTCCGAATGCTTAAACTAGAAGAGATGGCTTGAGCAAGGTGGAACTCAGCAAAGTGGCTCCAAATGCCTTAATTGATAAAGGTGGCTCTAAATGCTTAAATTAAATAAGGTGGCTGTGAAAGCCTAAACTATGGAAGGTGGCTCTGAATGACTAAACTAAAAATATAGCTCTGAACGCCTAAAATGGGAAGAGATGGCTCTAAACGCTTAAAACTAGAAGAGATGACTCTGAATGCCTAAAACTAGAAGAAAGGGATCTGAATGCCTAAAATTGAAAGAGATGGCTTTGAACGCCTAAACTTAAAGAAATGGCTTTGAATGCCTCACTATGGAAGTGATGGCTCTGAACACCTAAAACTGGAAGAGAGGGCTCTGAACGCCTAAAACTAAAAGAGATGGCTTTGAACGCCTAAATTGGAAGAGATGACTTTGAACGCCTAAACTAGAAGAAATGGTTATGAACACCTAAACTTAAAGAAATGGCTTTGAACGCCTAACTGTGGAAAGTGGCTCTGAGTGCCTAAACTGAGTAAGGTGGAACTGAGCAAAGAGGCTCTGAACGCCTAAGTGAGAAAGGTGGCTCTGAATGCCTAAACTGTAGCTCCGAACGACTATTTAAGATGGTGGCTTTGAACGCTTATGGCTCTGAATGCCTAACTACGAGCAATGGCTCCGAACGCTTAACTGAAAGAAGTGTCACTGAATGCCTAAGTGAGAAATGTGGCTTTGAATGCCTAAACTATAGCTTTGAACAACTATCTGAGATGGTGGCTTTGAACGCCTATGGCTCTGAACACCTAACTAAGAGCAATGACTCTGAATACTAAACTGAAAGAAGTGGCTCTGAACGCTTAAACTAGGTAAAGTGAAACTGAGTAAAGTGGCTCTGAACGCCTAAACTGGAAGAGATGGCTCTGAACGCCTAAGCTGGAGAAGGTGACTTTGAAAGCTTGACTATGGAGAGATGGCTATGAATGCCTACTTAACGAAATATGGTGGCTCTGAATGCCAAGCTGATTAATGGCTCTGAATGCCAAACTGTGAGGACGACTCTGAATGCCAAACTAACCAATGGCTTTGAATGTCAAACTGTGAACGACGACTTTGAATGTCAAACTGATGAATGTGGCTCTGAATACCTAAACTGCGGATGAGAATGATGGCTCTAAACGCTAAACTGACCAATGGCTCTGAATTCCAAATTGTGAACGAGAACGACGACTCTGAACGCCACAATTGTGAAGAGATGGCTCTGAACACCAAATTGTGGAGAGATGGTGGCTTTGAATGCCTAAAATGCGAAGAGAAAGTGGCTCTGAAAGCCAAATTGACCAATGGACCTGAATGCCAAGCTGACTAATGGCTCTGAATGCCAAACTATGGACGAATCTGAATTCCAAACTAACTAATGGCTTTAAATACCAAACTGAAGAATGAGAACAACAACTCTGAATGCCACAATTGTGAAGAGATGGCTCTGAACGCCAAACAATGGAGAGATAGTGGCTTTGAACGCCTGAAATGTAGAGAGGGAGTGGCTCTGAACTCCAAACTAAAGATATGATGGTGGCTTTGAACGTCGAGCTACAAGGAAATGATGAGGGGAAAAAATGCCCCAATGTGGCATGTCGTCACAAATTTCGATCCACTAAAAGGGCCTAAAAGAGACTCCATGAGTCTCAAAAGATGCTCTGTTGACGAGTCGGAATGGTCAAAATCATCTCAACATAAATAAAAAAAAGGAATATGCCCCACCTTAGCAACTGACCTATCTTGTCATATAGGTAATCGAGGAAAATATGCCCTAGTATAGTAACTAGTACATTTGGTTCGTCCTAATGACTCGAGAATAACTCAATGGGAACGTATAAGAGATCTGACATGTACTCCACTGGAATGATGATATGGGAGTCTATGCACCTGAGATAACTCCATCAAAGAATCACAAAAATATTGGAAAGTATGAGCCTAACTGAATGACTCAAGAAAGGCTTCACTAGGGAATCATCGTAAAATAAAAGTAGATCATCAACTCGACATGTATCTCGTAAATGGGGTGATCATGCAAATCAATGGAGATTTAAAAATCTCAACCAAAACGGAAATATGCCCTAGTATGGCATTTTATGTGTAGTAGTTCAAAAAATCAGATGGCACCAAATCATCCATCACCAAGTGTGTAATCCTAGTCATCCATGTCCACAACTGAATCGGATCCACATATCAAAGAGGTGTCTCCCAGAAGAAGAAACATGATGACATCTAAATGTCGAAAAGTGTGGGCCTGACTGAATGACCCAAGAGAGGCTCCACTAGGGAATCATGATAAGATAACAGTAAATCATCAACTCAACATGCATCTCATAAATGGAGATGATCTTGCAAATCCGTGAAGATTTATAAAGAGGAAATATGCCCCAGTATGACATTAGACGTATGGTAGATCAGAAAATTGGACAACCTCAAATCATCCATCATCAAATGTGTGATCCCAGTCATCTAAATCCACAACTAAATCAAATCCACATATCAAAAGGCATCTCTCAGAAGAAGAAGCATGAGGACATCTAAATATAAAAAAGTGTGGGCTTGACTGAATGGCCCAAAAGAAGCTCCACTAAGGGATCATGATAAGATAACAAACAGGTCATCATATCGGTGTGTATCTCGTAAGTGGAGATAATCATGAAACTCTATGAAGATCTATAAATCTCAACTAAAAGGGAAATATGCCCCAGTATGGCATCAGATGTATGCTAGATCAAAATTAGATGGCACCAAATCATCCATCACCAAGTGTGTAATCCTAGTCATCCAAATCCATAGCTGAATTGAATCCAAACATCAAAGAGGTGTTTCCTAGAAAAAGAAGCATAATGATATCTAAATATCAATCAAATCTCAAACACCTGTCCAAGTAGGGGCTGTCGAAGACGACATCTGATCCCATGGCCTCATGGTGGTCTTAAGACATTGGACGTAATGGAGGCTAGGGTGATAAGGTAATAGAAATGAAGGAAAACTAAACCCAAATACCCAATGATCAAAAACCCATTCCTCATGTATAAAATGCAACATGTATAGAAAAGCTCGTGAGCCATGGACTTGAGGGTGCCCAATGTGAATATAGTATCAATAATAAGACAATGAAGTAGATCAAACTGATAATGGGATGCGTAAGAATGATGCAAGGGAAATATTAAACCTAGAATAGGTTAGTGTAAGAAAAGAACAATGGCGTGAAGCAAAGAGGATGAATCAAAAGCAATGACGAGGATGATAGCGAAACAATGAATATACGAAGAAAAGTGATGATCAACTCAAATCAAACATAGAGTTAAGTCACATTAATAATGAATGTAATGATGGAAGAGACAATAACCCAGAGCCCCTAGGAGAAGGTTACTCATCTCACTCTCTAACAAAAGATGTGACAAAGTGAATACAAAGAAAAAAAAATGATCTTGGAAAGCTCACATACGAACTTTCATCAACAAACATACTCGATAAAATGACCATCAGGTATCAACATACATGCTCAATGATGGAGAATACTATGCACATACACACATGTGCTTATTATTTTTTTTTTTAACATATATACTAATGCACATACCCTGAACATGAACAAAATAAGCTCCAAAGATGATAAGATCAATAATGGATAGACATACTCTCAAGTGCTAAAAGGAACATAAACTCTCTCCAATGAGATGACCTTCCTAAACTACAGGTCTTTGGATCAATGCCCGTGGTATAGATAATGGAAATGATATGACCATCCTCCATGTAATGAACTAAGGAGAATCACTGCTTAGGGTGGAGAAAAGATGAAGCAAAACAAGTGGTAGATAGAATAAAGAAGAAGAGATGAAAAACACAACCAATGAGATATGATGGAATGCAGTAGTGTGATGGTAGGAAAAATAATGAGAAAAAGATGCGTCGTAGGCCCAAGTTTCATGAAACTCCTAAATGAAGCATGCATACACTAAAGGGCCCCTATCTCGATGTAGAAGTGTAAGCAAGGCAATAAGAAAGAAAGACTCTAATGCACATGTGAGGCTCAATGGGCTAGCAATAGTCTGTATGTCAAAAGGGAATAACAAAGTATATGACTAACCAAAATGATGGCCACTCATCTTGCGACCATGGTCTCAAAATAATACTTCTTTAGCTGATCTACATTGGTTGGCTCCGAGAATCGGTTTCCATCTAGATCCACCAACCATGCAGCACTCTCTAGGGTCAGCTTCCTAATGAAATAAGGTCTACTCCAATTGGGCATGAACTTCCCTCTAGGATCTCTAATCAACCCCCTAATGACCTTCAAAACCAAGTCACCTCTCTGTAGCAGTCTAGGATTGACCCGCTTCTTGAATGCACTGGCCATCTTCATCTAATAGGCACGAACATGGTCTACTGCCCTCAATCTTCTCTCATCTAGGAGATTGAGCTGGTCTAATTGAGCCTGAGCCCAATCTGCCTCTAAAATCTGCTGCTCCAATGCTACCCTCAATGAACCCATCTCTGTCTCAACTAGTACACGACCTTTATGCCATACATCAAGGAGTAGGGTATGGCTCTTGTAGAGGTGTGAAAAGAAGTACGGTAAGTCCACAATGCAAAATAGAGCTCCTCTAACCAATTTTGAGAAGTCTCAATCATCCTCCACCAGATCCTCTTAATATTCTTATTCACAACTTCTACCGTTTGGTTAGTTTATGGCTTGTACGTAGATGATCTATGATACTGGATACTGTATCCCTATAATAAAGTGTCAACATCTGCTCTGAAATGTATTCCTCTGTCCAAAATCAGCTCATGAGGACTCCATAGCAACAGATAATGTGTGTTTTGATGAAACTAGCAACCCTAGATGATGTCAATCTCGCATATGAATCAACCTCCACCCACTTGGTGAAGTAATCAATGGTGACCAAGATGAACTCATGACCATTAGAAGACTTCGACAAAATCTTCCCAATAATGTTTATACCCCATACTGAAAATGGTCATGGCAAAGTCAATGCATGTAACTCTAAATGTGGAACGTGAATGAGGTCCCCATGTATCTAACACTCTAGACATCTCTGAAGAAACTGACAACAGTCTATCTCCATGGTCAACCAAAAATAGCCAGTCCTCATGATCTTATGGGCTAACATATGCCCTCCCATATGTGGTCCACAGACTCCCGCATGAACCTCTCTCATTACTCGATCGGCAGAGGTGCGGTCTAAGTACAATAATAACATCTCATCAGCCGATCGTCTGTATAGTGTCTCCTTACAGACCACAAATTGGTGGCTAACTATCTCAATGCTCTCTTATCCTTGGCCTAGCGACCTCAAGATATATGCCAAGTCTAAAAAACTAGTATATGTCATGGTACCAAGGTAAGCCATCATCTAAATCTGCCTTATCAATTAGGAAACAGTAAGTAGGAATAGATCTTGACTCGATTAGTAAAAGTCGAACAACGGTATTAGCAAGAATATCAATCATGGAAGTTAGAGTAGCCAAAGCATCAACAAACTGGTTTTGCATTCAGGCAAATGTGTATAAATCAAATCATCAAATCTCATAACCAGTAGCTCCAAGTATGCGTGGTAAGGCCTAAGCTTTGCATCTCTAGTCTTCTACTGGCCCTAAATTTATCTCAATACTAGATTGGAGTCACTAAACACCTCTATTTGTCTAATCCAGAGCTCAAGTGCTATCTCTAATCCCAAGATACAAGCCTCATACTCAACAATGTTGTTCGTGGCAGGGTGTCGATTAGAGAACCCCAAATGAACAAATCTAGGAATGTGGTCACCATGAGGGGATATCAACAGAACACCTATCCTGTATCTAGAATGGTTGCCTACACCATCAAAGTACATGCGCCAACCTGACAAACTAGTCACTGTAGTAATATTCTCATCTTGAAAGTCGCCATCAATTGCTCTACCATCAAAAACCAGTAATGAGGTTAAGTGATCTACAACAATGCTCCCTCTGATAGACTTCTGAGTGACATAATGAATATCGAACTTAGTCAGGAGTACCAACCATCTCATGAGTCGACCAATCAAAGCAGGCTTGTCAAACAAATATCTCAGGGAATCTAGACAGGATATCAAGTGCACTGAATACTCTGTCATGTAATGTCTTAATCTTAGAGTAGACCAAACCAATGCTAAGTAAAAGTGCTCAATCATGACATATCTCGTCTTATAGTCCAACATCCTTTTGTTCAAATAATAAATAGCTCGCTACTTTCTCGAATCATCAAGATGAGCTAACATGCATCCCAAGGCTATGTCTGAGACTGACAAGTATAGGAGTAAGGGATGACCTGGTGTAGGAGGCACCAAAACTAGAGACGAAAACAACTACTCCTTGATCCTCTCTAACGCGTGTTGGCATTGATCATCCCAAACAGTAGGATGACTCTTCCTTAAGAGTTGGAAAATGGGCTCGTAGATATCTATTAATCTGGCAATGAATCTATTGATGTACTGAAGTCTACCCAAAAAACCTTTGATCTCTCTCTCAATCCTTGGCGTAGACATGTTAAAGATGGCTCTGATCTTATCTGGATCTACCTCTATGCTTCTCTCATTGACCATGTATCCTAGCAGTTTCTTAGAAGTCACTCCAAAAGTGCACTTCTTGGGATTCAGTCTCAATCTAAACTATCTGATCCTCTCAAAGAATCTCTCTAAAGCTACTAGGTAATCTACTCTATCTTAGGATTTCACTATCATGTCGTCTACATAGACCTCAACATCCCGATGCATCATGTCATGGAAAAGGGTAGTCGCTGCTCTCTGATAAGTAACTCTTGCATTCTTCAAACCAAACAATATCACTCTGTAACAGTAAGTACCTCACTTGGCAATGAAATACATTTTCTCCATGTCCTCTGGAGCCATCAGAATTTGATTATACCCTAAAAACCCATCCATAAAGGAAAACACCGAATGACATGTTGTACTATCAACTAGCATGTCAATGTGTGGGAGAGGAAAATCATCCTTAGGACTAGCCTTGTTGAGATCTCAAAAATCAACACAGACTCTTACCTTGTTGTCATTTTTGGGAATGTGGACTACATTGGCCAACCACTTAAGATACTCAACCACTGATAATAATCCCACACTGAGTTGCTTCTAAATCTCTTCCTTCACCTGCAAACTCCAACGAGGATGTAATCGCATCAACTTTTGCTTAACTAGTCTGACATGAGGTAGAAGTGGCAAGTGATGCTAGACTATGGATGGATCAAGGCTCGACATGTCCTCGTAAGACCATGCAAAAACATCCAAATATTTTCTGAGCAATTGGGCGAGGCTATCCCTCTCATCTAGATAAATCCAATCTAATCCTTAGCTCCCTAGGTTGGTCTGCTATACCAAAATCAACAATCTCAGTGTCTCATATGGCAGGTGAAACTCTCTAATCACTGAGACTCGAATTAGAAGTAGAAGAAGAGTCCTCATCTGAATCATGTTGTACAATCTCACCATCGATATCAAATATTTGTGATGTGGGTGAATAAGGTGCATATAAAGTGATGTCTAATTACTACTCAAAAAGTGCTATTTAATAGCTTGTAATTAACTCTTTTAAACACTTTTGAGTAGTAGTTATTACCTTTTAACCCAATTAACATATTAGGGACCTTTGCAATCATTTCTAATCACTTTGTGTAAGTTTTGGTGTTTTGTTAGTAAATTGATCACCAAAGCAATCAGAGATTGAGGAGAGTTCTTTGGAATCCATGGCAAAGCAAATGGAAAGCTCAGAAACATGAAGAACCAAAGCTTTGAAGCTTTAAAGTCCTTTGCCATAAGCAAATCCGGAATGCAAGGGGGGGAAGCAAAGAGAAATCTGCCATGAAGCATTCTTGATGACCGTCATTTCAGCCACTTTTGGAGCACTTCCTGAAGTCCAATTTATGCATGCTATATGTCCTTTCGAAGCTCAGGAAGTCAACAATCCAATGCTTCAAACGGTGCATGATTCAGAGTTGAAATGAAGGAGTTACAGCCATTACAAGCAGATCACTCCAAGCTGGAGGCAGAATGTTGCATGGCTGCAAAATCAGCCCTTGACTGCGAAAATGTTGTCCTTTTGCTATGAAAATTTCACAGCCATTTTGTACAGTGCCACGGAGTTCTCCTCAAGCTTCCTGACTGACATTTGAGATATTTTTCTTTAGATATTTGATGTCTAAATCCCCAAACTCTCCTTGTAACCCACCTATCATAGGATTCCTTAGTCTTTAAGCAAGAACAAAGGGGTGAATAACCTCTTATATATAGTTTGTAATTTTCTTTACATCACATATATCATGTAATCCAACGAGAAGAAGAAATATATTTTTACAGAGCACTTGCTCTGTTTTTCCTTCATATTTTTGTTTTCTCGTTATTTTTCTTTCTAGCCAATCAAACTCTGAGGATTTTTCCTCAGAGGATGAGAGGCTAAGCTCTTCGTCTCTTGGAGTGAAGAAAGCCGGGTAAGTTTCCAAATGCAAGAATTGAAAGTTTTGCTGTTTTAGTTTTTAATGAAGAGAAAGTGTGACCCGTTAATGGTTTTTATCTTTTTAGTTAACTTAAAACGCCTTTAAATCACCTGGGCCAACACTTGGTAAGGCAAGTGATCTCCGTCCATTGAGATACACCAGTTTACCTCTTGCGAGCCTTTGGGAGGTGGTTTGAAGGTAGGATTTTCTAGAATAGCCAACACTTGGTAAGCTTTTGGACTCCACGGAGACATCCATTAGTTATCTCTTGCGAGCTTTTGACAGGTAATCCAAGGTTAAAGATCACCTTGAATGAAAAATGCTAGGTGAGAGGCATGAGCCATTGCAAGATGCATCAGTGAGAGGGATTTAGTGTTTGAACCCATTAAAGGGAAGCAACTGTACCACACCAGTTAGAGAATTAACTATATGTTAATTCTCTAATGCGAGGAAAATAAACAAGTGATCGGAACTCCCTTTTTGTACAAGGAACCTGAGACTAGTGATCTAAACTCCAAGAAACACTTTTCTTTGTAATTAAAATCAGTTACTATTTTTGGTTAGCTTAAAACCAACCTTTTCAACCATAGATTATGTTTTCTTTTAAAGCTAACCTTGAAATGAAAAAGCACCAATTCAGCTTTGAATTGATATCAATTGTGAAGTGAAAACCCATCCCAGTGAACGACCCTAGAGCCACTATGCTATGCTAGCTAAGGCTATCCTAGTACATGGTGTAATAGGTTATAAATTTTGTTGATTACTCCCTTCTGAGGACCACAATCAAGGAACACCAGCTGGACACGTATCAAATGGCACCATTATCAAGGACCATTGAGAGGACATGAATCAGCTGAGACACCAATTGGGAACGAATAAAATGGCGCCGTTGCCAGGGATGGTGCCACTTTATAGTGATATCACCTTTCTAGAGTACTTGTGATCTTCATCACAAGTTTGGTGACTTTTCTTTTCCTTTTACTAACTCTTTTTACTTGTTTATTTTTCTTTGTTCATATTTTAGTATACCTTTTATTTAGTTTTTAGTTTACCTTAATTTTTTCTCTTAGAATTGTTTTTCTTTTGTTTTCTTTTGTTTTATCTATTCTTAATTCACAAATTGCTAGTTGTGCATGCTATATTGAATACAAGACAGCAGAGGAAGCCATGAACTTCATGAGTTATGTGGTCGAAGTTTCAAGAGGATGAGATGAACCAAATGCTAGAGATATGGGAAGAATGATGTCTCAACCTAATGCTGAGGGTGAGATGTATATTTTGAATGAAGACATAGACATGAAGGCAAAGATTACAGCTATGGCAAGGAGATTAGAAGAGCTAGAAATGAAGAAGATGCAAGAAGTGCAAGCCATCTCTCAGACACCATTGCAAGCTATGCCTTGTGCCATTTGTCTATCTTATGAGCACTTGGTGGAAGAGTGTCCTACCATTCCAATCGTGAGAGAAATGTTTGGTGATTGCAACACCTACAATTCCAATTGGAGGAACCATCCAAATTTCTCTTGGAAACCACAGCCGCCTCAGTACAAGCAACATGTTCAAGCACTTCTGCAAGCCTCGAACCTTGAACAAGCTATGGTGAATCTTAGCAAGGTCGTGGGAGACTTTGTTGGAGCTCAAAAATCCATCAATGCTCAGCTCAGTCAAAGAATTGACAGTGTAGAGAGTTCATTGAACAAAAAGATGGATGGAATACAAAATGATCTATCTCAAAAGATAGATAACCTCCAATATTCAATCTCAAGGTTTGCCAACCTCAACAAAGTGCAAGAAAAAGGAAACTTTCCTTCTCAACCTCATCAAAATCAAAAGGGTATCCATGAAGTGGAGGTTCAAAATAGAGAATCTTCAATGGTGAAGGAAGTTGAAACGATTATCACTTTGAGGAATGGTAAAGAGGTTGATCTGCCCACATCCAAGTTAGAGCATGAGGTAGAGAGTGAAACAGAGAAAGAAAAGAGGGAAGAAATCAAAGGAAAGAGAAAGGGGAAAAGTACAAAGAAAGATGGCTATGATGTTAAAGTACAAGAAGAACCACAGAAGATAATCATCAAGGAAAAAATGATGAAACACATGCCTCCACCTTTCCCCCAAGCTTTGTATGGGAAAATTATACAGAGCAAGTCTCAAGTGAGAGATGCAAACTTCATATGGGGTCTGGGCAAGCTAAATCAGGATCAAATTTTTTGATGGACTTAGTCTTTCTAAAGACTAGCTAGTCCATATCTTTTTGTTTTACTTATTACTTGTTTTAATTTTGATTTCAATGTTTTAAATTTGATTTCAATGTTTTAATTTTGATTTCAATGCTTTAATTTTGATTTCAATGCTTTAATTCTAATTTTTTTTGATGTAATATAGGTTTTTGGATGATCAAAATCAAGAGGAATGTCAAAAAAGGTGAAAGAAGGAAGTTGGGAATCAAGAGGAGCTCAAAAAGCAAGGAGAGAGCATGGGCTGCGAAATTTCGTAGCCACCCATCATCCTCTGCGAAAATTTTCGCAGCTGCGAAGTGACCCCATGGCACACGAGTGCTATTTCGTAGCCCTGTACATCCGTTTCGCATCTGCAAAATGGCTGCTAATTTTTCACGCCTGGAGATCCACCGTTTCGCAGCCGAGGAGCCATTTGGAAGGGTGTTTCGCAGCTGCGAAACCACCCTTTGGCACACGAGTGCCATGCACACTCATTTTGCAGTTGTGAAATGGTTGCGAAATCCTCCACAGCTTAAAATCCTTCAGCGCGCACATCATGAAGCCGTACCCCCATTTTGGAAACTGTTAGGCACATTTTGATCACTTCCCGAAGTCCATTTCATGCATACCATATCTCATTTCAAATCTTGGGAAGTCAGGAGTCCATAGCTTCAAACGGTGCTCGATTTGAAGTTGAAACAAAGAAGTTATGGCCGTTTGAAGATGACTGTGCACACCATGAACAGAAATGTTGCATTTCGCTACTGTTGGATACATTTTTGAAGCACTTACTGGAGCTCAAATTATGCATAATATATCTTGTTTTGAATCTTGGGAAGTCAGGAGTCTAGTGCTTCAAACGGTACGCGATTTGGAGTTGAAACGAAAAAGTTATGGCTGTTTGAAGACGAACGCACAAAGCTGAGCGGGAATTTCGCAACCGAGGAGCCATTTTGAAGGGTGTTTCGCAGCTGCGAAACCACCCTTTGGCACACGAGTGCCACTTCGCAGCGCCATACGCCCATTTCGCAGCTGCGAAATGGGCTGCGAAAATCCTCCCTCTCCAAAATCCTCCCCCCGCTGCGGAAATGATCTCCAAGCTTCAAAAATGGGATGCGATCTTCTTTTTTATGTTTTTTTTTTCCCTCTGGCTTCGAAATGGCTACAAAATGATCTCCAAGCTTCAAAATGGATGCAAAATGATTTCCAAACTTTGAAATGGGATGCGAAAATCCCCCTCCTCCACGAAATCCTTCCCCCATAGCAAAAATGGCCTCCAAGCTTCCAAATGGCTGCGAAATGATCTCCAAGCTTCCAAATGGCTACCAAATGATTTCCAAAATTCAAAATGGCTACGAAAATGCTCCAGGCATCAAAATGGGCTGCGAAACTCCCATTTGGTTGCGAAATGATTTTGCAGCCCCATAGCTACCCCCTGTGAAATCCTCCATTTGCTGTGAAAATGGCATTTTGATTGCGAAATGATTTTCCAAACTTCAAAATGGTTGTGAAATGATTTCCAAACTTCAAAATGGGCTGCAAAAATGTTTTTCTTTTTTCCTTTTGGCTTCGAAATGGCTAAGAAATGGCCTCCGAGCTATGAAATGCTTTGTGAAAACACCTTGCAAAGCCAAGGGAATTTGTGAAAATGCCAATAGAGCCTCGCAACCATGCATCTAAAGAGGAGAGCCTTCTCACTAAGATCACACACACGAAGTCTCTCACTCCATTTCTTACCTCTTTAAATCATCACAGCCCATAGCTCAAATTGAGGAGACTATGCCACCTAAGGAGACTACCAGAACGGATGTCAATTTCTTGATCCAATCCACTCAAGAGGCCACCACAGATGCATCGGCTCCATAGGACTCTACCATTACTTGATCATCTCTTCATTTTTTGTATTTACATATTAGTATAAATAATTCCATATTTTGATGTCTTATATTCTGGGATTGGATGTATTACTAATGATGCATCATATATAGACATCACTTTTGTTTAAACTTGACATTTTTCTATTTCCTCTACTCACTAACTCTTTTGTTTTTTTTTTTTAAACATGTGGTTTCTCCTATACGATTCACACTCCATGTCACTAAGGAGATACCACTTCCTCCCTATTTTTCAATCGCTTTTGTCACATTGAGAACAATGTTCAGCTTGGTTGGGGGGAGAGTTGAGGAAGTAAGTTTTGTTAATAATGCTAAGTTATTTTGGCAATTTAGTTTCTTTTTGCTTAATTTTAAAATTTTTTAAGTTTTTTTCTACTCTCCATGGTTATTAAGGAAATATTCTCAAAATGAAAAGGGAGAAATTGAATTTTTGTCTTTTTACTTGACTTAGAGTTTATATTATGCTTATTAAAGTTGATGAATTGTTGAAACTTCTATTGAATTCAACCTTAGTTCTTCCACTTTAAGCTATTCACACACTGTGCATAATAGGCCGATTATAAGATGAAAAACTATTTCCCTCTTGACTTAGGAAAATTTTAGACTTGGTACCTTTGACCTCATTTAATAGTGTTGGGACACCTTATAAAAGGCCAATGAGCCTTTGAAAAAAAAAAAATGTTTACTTGCCTTGAAACCTGAGCAAGGTTTGAGGGGTACATGGTGAAAATCTTTAAAACCTGGTGCCCTAAGCCTTCATTGGTTGGGAGTCACCGACCTCAATGCTCGTTACAAGGGTGAATAGGTGGAGTTTAACATACTGTAGGTGCTTGGGTATTAAAATTTCATTCTCAAAAGTACGGGGTAAAATCCAAGGAGTTAGTGGTTGAAAGATCCTTAAAACTTGATGCCCTAAACCTTAATTGGTTGGGAGTCATCGATGGACCCCCGTTACATGGACAATTTAGAAAAGAATACTCAAAAAGTGCTATTTGATAGCTTGTAATTAACTCTTTTAAACACTTTTGAGTAGTAGTTATTACCTTTTAACCCAATTAACATATTAAGGACCTTTGCAATCATTTCTAATCACTTTGTGTAAGTTTTGGTGTTTTTGTTAGTAAATTGATCACCAAAGCAATCCGAGATTGAGGAGAGTTCTTTGGAATCCATGGAAAAGCAAATGGAAAGCTCAGAAACATGAAGAACCAAAGCTTTGAAGCTTTAAAGTCCTTTGCCATAAGCAAATCCGGAATGCAAGGAGGGGAAGCAAAGAGAAATCTGCCATGAAGCATTCTTGATGACAGTCATTTCAGCCACTTTTGGAGCACTTCCTGAAGTCCAATTTATGCATGCTATATGTCCTTTCGAAGCTCAGGAAGTCAACAATGCAATGCTTCAAATGGTGCACAATTCGGAGTTGAAATGAAGGAGTTACAGCCATTACAAGAAGATCACTCCAAGCTGAAGGCAGAATGTTGCATGGCTGCGAAATCAGCCCCTGGCTGCGAAAATGTTGTCCTTTTGCTGCGAAAATTTCACAGCCATTTTGTACAGTGCCACGGTGTTCTCCTCAAGCTTCCCGACCGACATTTTGAGATATTTTTCTTTAGATATTTGATGTCTAAATCCCCAAACTCTCCTTGTAACCCACCTATCATAGGATTCCTTAGTCTTTAAGTAAGAACAAAGGGGTAGATAACCTCTTATATATAGTTTGTAATTTTCTTTACATCACATATATCATGTAATCTGACGAGAGGAAGAAATATATTTTTACAGAGCACTTGCTCTGTTTTTCCTTCATATTTTTGTTTTCTCGTTATTTTTCTTTCTAGCCAATCAAACTCTGAGGATTTTTCCTCAGAGGATGAGAGGCTAGGCTCTTCGTCTCTTGGAGTGAAGAAAGCCGAGTAAGTTTCCAAATGCAAGAATTGGAAGTTTTGTTGTTTTAGTTTTTAATGAAGAGAAAGTGTGACCCGTTAATGGTTTTTATCTTTTTAGTTAACTTAAAACGCCTTTAAATCACCTGGGCCAACACTTGGTAAGGCAAGTGATCTCCGTTCATTGAGATACACCAGTTTACCTCTTGCGAGCCTTTGGGAGGTGGTTTGAAGGTAGGATTTTCTAGAATAGCCAACACTTGGTAAGCTTTTGGACTCCACGGAGACATCCATTAGTTATCTCTTGCGAGCTTTTGACAGGTAATCCAAGGTTAAAGATCACCTTGAATGGCAAATGCTAGGTGAGAGGCACGAGCCATTGCAAGATGCATCAGTGAGAGGGATTTAGTGTTTGAACCCATTAAAGGGAAGCAACTGTACCACACCAGTTAGAGAATTAACTATATGTTAATTCTCTAATGCGAGGAAAATAAACAAGTGACCGGAACTCCCTTTTTGTACAAGGAACCTGAGCCTAGTGATCTAAACTCCAAGAAACACTTTTCTTTGTAATTAAAATCAGTTACTATTTTTGGTTAGCTTAAAACCAACCTTTTCAACCACAGATTATGTTTTCTTTTAAAGCTAACCTTGAAATGAAAAAGCACCAATTCAGCTTTGAATTGATATCAATTGTGAAGTGAAAACCCATCCCAGTGAACGACCCTAGAGCCACTATGCTATGCTAGCTAAGGCTATCCTAGTACATGGTGTAATAGGTTATAAATTTTGTTGATTACTCCCTTCTGAGGACCACAATCAAGGAACACCAGCTGGACACGTATCAAATGGCACCACTGTCAGGGACCATTGAGAGGACATGAATCAGCTGAGACACCAATTGGGAACGAATCAATGTCACAAGAGATAGACAAATGCTTAAAAATACTCATATCCATATATGAAGAAAGAGTCTGTACATCATTAGAATGGGAGACAAATTCCGACAGTATATAAAAAGAAAGTGGTGGGTCCACATGCTTGGACTCTACCACGATTGGGCTAGTAATGCCCTCGAATACATCATCATCATGAGCAATAATAGTAAACAACCCAGGAACAGGGACAAACTAAACATCTTCAACCATCTTGATAGCAAGTACCCTGAACAGATCGAGTAGAGAAATAGTCTCTGGCTTAACATCATCAGTAAACTGACTCATGTCTACCATGAGCATCTTATCACTATACTCATCATGCGGAATAGCCCCATCTATCATATTTGCAATCTCGATAGTTATCCCATACTCATTAGTCTCCTCTGGAAAGTAAAGCATCAACAGGCTCGTATGGTTTGGAGACGGAGGAGTAACCAAAATAGAAGTGGAAGTGCCAGGAGCTCTGTCACTCAACTGCAACTGATGAACTAGACATTGAAGCTCAGTCTCCTGATCAACACTAAGTCCATTGGTGATTCTCTCTGAATGCATCTGTGCTTCTAGTGCCATCACAAAATAATCTGCTAAGCTCATCCTATCTGGGCGAATAGGATAGTCAAATGGCATGTGGAGCAAACGAGCTATGAGGCTTTCCTTGCGTAGAAGTGCCATGTATCTATAATCAGCCTCTGTAGGAACAAAACCAAGACCAAAAGGAGTATCATATCAATTGCAACAATGAACTCTCTAGAGCCATGCTGATAATGCCTTAAACCCAAGCCAGGTAAGAAAGACATAGACCTCATCATGTCCAAAACCACTGTACTACCATGCTCATCAAAAGAAAGCACCACATGATCTCTACTCAACTGCTTAACCTCCTTAGTTTGTATCTCATTAGAGGTGAAGCCAGTCAGAAATAGGTCATTGTCACCATGACTAATCTCAAATACTAGCTCGGAAGTAGAATAAGTGTCTCCAGTAGAATGTATAGTAATGACTTTGCCCTCATGTATGAACTTCACCTTCTGACGAAGGGAAGATGTTATAGCTCCTGCTCTATGGATCCAAGGTCGGCCCAGTAACATGTTAAAGGATGTGGGAATCCTCAAAACCTGAAATAAAACAGAGAATGTGATTGGGCCTATCTACAAATCCAATGTCAACGTACCCAAAGCCTTTCTACATGTACTATCATAAGCTCGAACTGTCTGAGAAGATGACTCAAAGTCTAAAGGTCTGAAGCCAAGAGCGACTGCTGTAGCTAGCGAGTAAACGTTCAGGGTAGAGCCATTGTCTAAAAAGATAGATAAAACTTGATGCTTGGAACAACCAACAAAAATGTAGAGAGGTAGAGTATGGTCAGAACCCCTAGGGGGTAAATCGTCAACAGAAAAGACAATGCATGTGGCCCTATTAGTTGTCAACATATGGATCAATCCCTTAGGGGAGGTAGATGTCTTAGCTTGTATCTAACTCAATGCCCTGACTAGTGCCTCCCGGTGAGAAGTAGATGATGCCAAAAGACTCCAAATGGAGATGTGGGCCTGAGTGCTCTAGAACTGTCTCAAAATCTCATTGTCCTCTCGTCTTGTCTCCTCTCGAGTGGAATCACTCTCTAAAGGTCTAGCAACTATGGGAGGCTACTACTGTACCACCCTACCTCCACAGATGACATACTAAACATCCTGAGTAACCATCTCGTCAAGATTTCGACTCAGTATAAACGGAGACTGAATGCTATAGCATGGGCAAATCAACAACTAATTATAGTCAACTACACTGGTAATGTGTCAAGAACCAATCTAAATGGTGCAAACGCCTGTGTGTTTGAGATCACTCCATCAACCTCATAGCTCTCATCCATTACTATAGGCTATGGCTTAGAATCATCCCAACTTAGCATGTGAATGCAATCATTAGGCTTAGTGAAGTCCATGAAATGTATAACGCTGGTTGGAGTAGAGACTACATGTGAAGTATGAGCTGGCAAAGGGTTAGTGGTTACACTTGGCTAACCCAAGTGAACCAAACCTTGATATATCAGGTCCTAGATGGTGTGCCTTAAAGTAGTACAATAATCGATCTCATGTCCTGGCCCCTAATGATATGCACAGTATAGATCCATCCTAAACTATGGTAGAGTAGGCTAAAGCAATGACCTAGGAGTAAGAAACGTCAATTACCCAGCATCTGTGAGCTTCCAAAGAGCTTGGCTTAACAACATGCTCAATTATGAAAACTGTCTAGGTGTTCTCAAAGCAAAAGGAGTAGATACCTATGATGTCCCGGGTCTAGGGTATAAAGATGAAGGTTTCTCTATGATCTGTGTTGCATAGCATAGCTATACTAGAGTAGGGTATGGGACTGAAGGCCTCTTTATGCCCAGTACTGCATAATGCGACTGTACTAGTGTGGGAGACGAGTAAGTCGGATCATATGGCTGAGGAGGTATTCGTGGCCTATACTGCTGAAGTGGATAAGAAGGATAAGTCCCAGCAAGCTATGGAATTGGATGATGATGCCCGGGAGATCTCTAACTAGTAGAAGTAATAGTGCCCACATTTGACCTCTGTCCTCCAACGGGTTTCTTCCCCTTAGCATCAACAGGAGAATAATCATACCATAACCCTCTTGAAATGTCATCTTCCACGTCATACAATGTTGAAACCAGATATCCAAAGTCTGTAAAAGGTACTCTGACCACATGTCTAGCAATCCTAGGTTGTAGACTCCTTAAAATCATCTATATTTGATCTCTCTCTTATGGTTTATCAACAATCTCTGCTATCTTCACTCACCAGCAGGAGATGAAGGAGGAAATAGACTCATCTGATCTACGTCTCAAAGCCTCTAGCTCTCTCCTCGACACATTTACAACAATATTAAATGAAAATTATCACAAAAAACCCTAAGCTGGGTCATCTCATGTCCTGCGTCACGAGGACTCCAAATATGCGAACCAACGTTGGGCTACACCACTTAGAGATAAAGGGAACATGGTGATCATCTACGACTCGTCTAACCCATGGGCCCTGATCACAGTACTGTAGAGTCAAAGATGAATACAAAGACAACCAACGCCCATGTACCTCTCAATGTTAGGCATCTTGAACTTGATCGGTAGACTGGCCATTGGTATGCTATCAAGATCATCCTAAACAACTGAACTATCAGATACTCTCAACTGCCTAATACGTTGCTTGATGCAATCCATGCGTGCGTGAGTATCCTTAGGGACTATGGTGTGTACTGTTGTAAATGGGAAAACCTCATACTAACAGTGTAATAAATAAGGCAAGGCCTGTGGCACTGTTTGATCAAGTGGTGGTGGTGGTAGCGGCAGTGAATCATGAGGCACCTCATCCTGAGCTATAGGTTGTCTACTCTGTTGACTACCCATTTCCTGTCTGAGATTAGTCAAGGCCTCTTGAATGAAAGCCATGGCAGTTGTGAACTGGTCAACTGTAATAGACTGTTGATCCATGTTTGATCTCACAGAAGTATGAACCAATCTGCCCTCTACTCTGACCCAAGATGGTGAATCCAGACTGAGAATGAAAAACCAATCCTAAAAAGCATGAAGGCCCTCAGATGCACCCACGTGTAGGAAAGGAAATCCTAGTTGAAGGATCTATGGCTCTACCTAAAAGGTCAAGGCGGCTCTAAAAAGAAGAAGAGTGGACTTTAAAGGATCCCTAACAGAAGCAATCATACCCTCCAACGGTACGCAATCCTTTGCAAGCCTCTGAAAAGACAGGACACTTCCATGCAAGGTTGTCATCACTTCCACACATGCACTACCTCAAGATCCTAAGGGGTTTCCTATGGTGAAAGCTCTCGCAACTCTTAGCACTCGGTAGTCAACTAAAGTGCACAGTGACTGGTGTGGGTGCATCCGAAAAACCTATGAAGTTAAAGTAGAAAAAGAAACACATTGGTCACACAAATATTCATGAAACCTAGTTTTAGGCTATATAGGTCTTCAAATATCATACTCTAATCAGCATAAGTATGTCCACCTTCTCCAGAATGCTCCCAAACATTGATATAGCTTGTCGTTAAACCCTACTCCTAACCACTAGTTTGATCGAAGAAACAAATACACACAAGGCCTTACACTTGCAAATATAAGAACCGAAATGAAGGAAATGATCGAAACTAGAGGGTTGGAGGTAAGGGGATAGATGTGTGACCCACACTGACAAACAACATGCAATCACATAGGAGAAGAGCAGTCATGCAACAAGCAGTCAAACAGGGCGCAAATATATCATCCATGTCCACACACAAGCCAAACAAGAACATGGCAATCAAGATAAATGTAACAAGAATGACATTCTCAAAGATGATCAAGATAATATACGAGCAAGAGGGTTAACACCAAGACAAACAAGATATACAACAATATCAACATACATGTCAAAGTGAATAGGATAATCATGGCAAGAGCATAATCGATCAATATCATCAACATGCTAATGTCGCAAATGGATATAGCAATCAAGCATAGAAAAACGCCACATCCAAACTCTCAATGTGATATGATCACTCAAGCATAGAAAAAAACAAAGAGAAGGTATCCATCAACTAACTAATCAAAAGCCACATTTGCCTCAACTCGAGTTCAAGCTTGACCTTCATATCTTCCCAGCGGAGTCGTCATTTTGGGGACCTCGCATTTTTGCGTGATGTTTACCCACTCGATGGTGTGACTCACTTTTTTTTTTATTTGGTAAAAAAAAAATTATTTTTAGAAAAGAGACTTGGAGTTGCCACTTATTTTTGTTTTATTTTTTTAAAGGAAAATAAAATAAGAAAGAAAACCCTAACTATGACTCCTTATTTGGAAAAGACAGTATGTGGAAAACTAAAGTCGGGTTCGAGGATCAGGTTACCTATTGGAAAGGTACAGTGGTGAGCCATAGTACGCCTCTAAGTCCTTAAAAACGGGTCTCTACTAAATAAGGTGAAGTGTGACAATTGATAAAGAAATCAATGGATGCCAATGAAAATAATCAAATAATAAAACGAATCATGCATAAGAATAAGCAAAATGGGAGTGAGACCGTACCTTAGTAGCAAGTAATAGTGTGCTATCATGGAAACAAGGTTAGCTCAAGTATAAAATTATCACATTCATATCAAAGAGCAAGACAAAGATCAAGCAATATTCATTAAGCATAACAATTGACAATCAGAAAAGAAAACTCATATGTAGGGCCCCCACCAAAGCCCAAATTACTTTTGCATGGATTGGTTCAATGAGTTCCACTATTTGGAACCATGAAGTTGGTTCATGCTTATTAAATAAATAAAAAAATTAAGAACGAAAAATTATTTTAAAATCAAAGAAAATTTTTGGAAGTGCTTGCCTAGAAGAAAACGATAGCAAGTTTATTAAAAACGAGATTTTCGGTGACCCTAATCCTTACGGAGGGAAGGAAAATTATTTGAGAACTGGAGTGAAATTAAAAGTATTTGAAAAACTGAAATTTAAAAATTGGAGTTTTGAAAATTGGAATTTTGAAAAATTATTAGAGAATAGGAGTTTTGAAAATTAAATTGGAAAATTATTTGAAAATGGAATATATATATATATATATATATATATATATATATATATTAACAAATCTTAAAATATCACGCACGTCCCTTTCTCAATAAATTAAAACCATTATTCTTAAATTCACCTTCCGTAATTATGAATTATACCCAACTTATGATTTTCCACCTCACAAAAAATACTACCGTATTCGTAATTTAATTTACTACCTGCTCTTCAAAAAGTATAATTTGACTACAATGACTTGAAGCATTTTTACTATGAAATTCACTTAAAACATGATATAATTAACTATTAACAAAATTTAAATTCAATTTCATAAAAATATCAAATACATAAAATAATTTTTTCAGCAACCAAGAAGTTGAAATTTGTAATAACCCTTAACCCGTTAATTTTACCAATATTTATTTACCAACAAAAATTTAAGTAATATTCTAAAACTTAATTTCATAAATTAATTAGTCATTCAATTTATACAAATCAAATTCTCAACCCTTTGGTATAACTTTTATTTAATTTACTTCATTTGACAAATTATTCAATCACATTAAAATTTCAAAATTTAAATTCATAAAATTCACATTTAATTAATTTACCCATTTTGTATATCTTTTCTAAATTCACATATCATAATTTAATCTTAATTTAATTTCAATTCAACTCCATTTAATGTTTTGTAATTCTATAAAATTTAATTCCAATTATAAAAATTAAATTGATTCATTATAAAATTAAATTCAATTTCTTTTTAATTATCCATTATACCAGTTTGATATAATATAAATTTTTACTAAGTTTTTCTTACTATGATTTTTTTTTATATAATTATATGATAATAATTAAATTAATTCCCGTAACGTACTTAATATTCAAAATTTCAAAACCTAACCTCAATTATTTGATGGAAGAATAATGAGAATACGAATGAGTTAGAAATCCATAACATTCATACTTGGAAAAGCTCATTTCCAACCTGATCATCCGAGCTTCTAGCTCTCTTCTTTTTTTTTTTCTGCTCTCTTCCTCTATGCTTCCCTTTCCGAACTCCCCCTGTTTTCCTTCCAGATCCCCCCCCCCCCCCCCCCACCCTTAAAAAAAAAAAAAAAAAAAAAAAAAACCTTCCATGTTTCTTACCCCTTCTCGAGATATAGACTCACCACTCTGTTTTTTAGCTTCCCCTCCAAACCTTCACCCACTCTCACTGCTCCTTGTTTAGGTATGTCTCTTTCCCAACCACCACCATGCCAAGGTGGTGATGTCCTCGCCACACGTCCCAACAGCTTGCTCCTATAGAAGTCGTCCCCCTCCCCTACTCCAACAACATGCTACTAGCTTCTCCTGGGTGCTCCTCAAAGTGCATCACGTGCTCTCCAAAAAAAACTTCACCATTTTGGAAAAAGCCCATGGGAGCAAAAGAAAGGTTTTCTAAATAGGGGTTTATAGTAATCAATGTTTTAAAAACCGGACCGGACCGGCCGGTCCGACCGCCGGCCGGTCACCGGACCGGTCCGGTCCGTTCATTTGGACCGGATGGGGATCGAACCAGGGTCGGACCGGTCGAACCGGCGGTCTAACCGGTGAACCGGACGAACCGGCCGGTTCAATTGATTTTAATTTTTTTTTTTTTAAACATCAAAACGACGTCGTTTTGATGCTTCTGGCATCAAAATGACGCCGTTTTGGAGTCCTATTTAAGCAAAGGAGATCTCCATCTCCAGGCTGCGCCGCTGCAAGAGACCCTGCTCCACCTCCAGCTCCAGCCCGCGACACCAAGGGATCTCGTCGCCGACGGCCTGCAGCAACGACACTCACAAGGTCTCGCCGGCGGCCCACAACACCAAGAGAGCTCCGCTGCAAGGGATCCCGTTCCAGCTCCAGCTCCAGCTCCAGCCCGCGACACCAAGGGATCTCGCCGACGGCCTGCAGAAGCGACACTCACAAGGTCCCGTCGGCGGCCCACGACACCAAAAGAGCTCCCCCCCCCCCCCCCCCCCCCCCCCCCCTCTCCCAGCTGGTAGCCCGCCCCGTTGGAGTTTGCCACTTTGCCCACAGTGAGTAGCCGTTTTGCTCTGTTTTTTGATTTCTTTGGAGATTTGGCATGTATATTGGTTTCTTTAAAGTAGGCGATTTAGAAACATTTTACATGGGATTTCTGTGAAGGTGGTTGCAGAAATGAGTTTCCCAAGAACTTGGTGAATTGAACATTCCCACTTTATGAAATTAAGAGGGTGGTGCCTTTTGTTATACATGGAATCCAAAATGATCTGAAAATGTTGCATGTAATTTTGCATGAGGAAGTTGGTGGAGACAGATTTTCTAGTGGGAATGATTTGGTTTGAAAAGAGAGTGGGGAGTTTGGGAGGGAAAGACGTACCAAGTGGAGGGGAGAGAATTATGCCATTCAAGGACCATTATGCCTTCTGGTACTGGGGCACCAATACCTTCATCACCCATCACTTGCCTTGCCCTCTGTCTATGTTCGTTTCATTGTAACTTGAAAGAACTTTGGCCATGCCAAAGCAGGCTGAACTTGGTTCAATCCCTCTGACCCAAAACTTTCAATTTTCCCAAAGAGTTGGTCTTGCTGTGACACAGGGACTCAGCACTAATTGGATACGTACCAAGAAAAGGGCTTCACAATTGTCTCATGGAATAATGCATAATCTTCATGAATGGGCTTATGGGAAGTGCCCACTTCCTTTTGCTTGCTATCTTCATTAATTTTAAAGTAGCAATTAATTAATCAATATCTATACAAAATTACTTTAAAATTTAGATAAATTTATAATTGGATCAAAACATGCTTGTTATAATGACGGTTATTCCTTTAGATAAATTTACCAATTGATATATGGTTGTTATAAATTGTTGATGACTTGATTATAAATCATTAAATGGTTGATGACTTCCATTCTCTACGTTAATGTGAGATTTTTGTTTCTAATTTGATAGGGAAATAAAAAATGGAATCAAACTTGACTCCATCCTCTGGTCAAGATTCAACTACCAATTCTCAATCAACTAGAAGTAAGATCGATCCTGCATGGGAGCATGTTTCTGAAGAAAGATATGCAAATGGAAGGAAAGCTCTTATTTGTTTGTATTGTAAAAAGATTACAAAAGGTGGGGGTATCCATAGAATGAAACAACATCTTGCTGGAGTGAAAGGAGATATTGGTCCATGTAAATCGGTTCCTTCTGATGTAAAATTTCGAATGGAAAATTCTTTGCAAGAGTTTGTGAATTCTAAGAAAGCAGCCCAAGAAGCATATGAATGTAGAAATCCTTATGGTCCTAATGTGTCACAATTTGAAGGGGATGGGGCAGAAGGTGAAGAAGAGGTTCAACAAATGCAAAATCCTATGGCAGCTAATAGTGGAAAAAGGAAAAAATCAACAGTGGATAAGTATTTTGCACCAAGAAATACTCAAGGAGCTCAACCTTCCATGAGGAGTGTACTAGCTGGGAAAGAAGCTATTTGGAGAGCGGATATGGCAGTTGGGAGATTCTTTTATGATGCATGCATTCCTACTAATGCAGTGAATTCCTTCTACTTCAAGCCAATGTTGGATGCTATATCTGCAATTGGTCCTGGATATAAGGGTCCAAATTACCATCAACTATGGGTTAATCTTTTAAAGGATGCCAAGAAGGAAGTTCAGTTACTTGTGGACTCTTATCGTGCAATTTGGGCAAAAGTTGGGTGTACAATAATGGGTGATGGTTGGACAGATAATAGACAAAGAACACTCATCAACTTTCTTGTGTATTGTCCTGAAGGAATATCATTTGTGAAATCCGTTGATGCTTCAGACATTGTCAAGGATGCAACTAATTTGTTTCAGTTATTTGATGAGGTGATTGAATGGGTTGGTCCACTCAATGTAGTTCATATAGTCACTGATAATGCAGCAAATTATGTGGCCGCGGGGAGATTGATTTCTCAGAAGCATAAACACATTAATTGGTCACCTTGTGCAGCTCATTGTCTTAATTTGATCTTTAAGGATATTGGTAAGATGGACCATGTTGCTGAACTTGTAAGACGTGCATCAAAGGTGACAATTTTTGTGTATAATCATGTTGCTTTGTTAAGTTGGTTGAGAAAAAGGGAAGGATGGACAGAGATTCTGCGACCTGGTGCAACTCGCTTTGCTACTACTTTCATTGCACTCAAGAGTCTTCATGATCATAAACATGACTTGCAAGCTTTGGTGACTAGTAAGTTCTTTGTGGACTCTAGATATTCAAAGGATTATAAAAGCCAAGTTGCAGTTTCCATCATCTTGGATAATAGATTTTGGAATGATTGTTTGATTGTTGTGAATCTTATGTCTCCACTAATGCGCTTATTGCGTATTGTTGATTGTGATGAGAGGCCTTCGATGGGATATGTGTATGAAGGCATGTATAGGGTTCGTTTGGGCATCAAGAAATTGTTTAACTACAACAAAAGACTATACAAGCCTTATACGGAGATCATAAAACAACGTTGGGATCAACAACTGAAGAAAAACATCCATTCAGCAGCTTATTGGTTGAATCCATGTTTCCAATATGATCAGGAAAACTTTTGTAGTAAGCCAAATGTTATTGGAGGTGTCATGGATGTTATTGATCAAAAAGTTCTGAAAGGCAAGCTTGAAACAATGAATGAAATGAAGTTATTTCGTGATCGATTGGGAAGTTTTGGAAGAGAACTTGCTTATTCTTCACGTGAAGTACTTCAACCTGGTAAAATTTTATTATCATTTATTAGTATGTTTATTCTTCTTTATTAGTTACCTACTTACTATTTAATATTTTAAACTTGCTAATGTGTTTTATTTTTTTCTTATTTTTAATGTGAAATGGTAATTAGATGAATGGTGGAGGCTACATGGATACAGTGCACCACATTTGCAAAAGTTAGCCATTCTAATATTGAGCCAAACCGCATCATCTTCTGGATGTGAGAGGAATTGGAGTGTCTTTGAACGTATACATACCAAAAGAAGAAATAGATTGGAACATCAAAGGCTTAATGATCTTGTATACGTTCATTATAATTTGCGCCTAAAAAATCGGTATAAATGATTTCTTAGTTGTTTTGAATTTAAATTCTTCTATTCACAATTATGAATAATTATATATATATTTTTTTTTTAGGTTCTATAACAAGAAAAGAATCTATGATCCAATTGACTATGCATGCATTGATGAGACCGATTTTTGGGTAGTTGATGATGATCAACCAGCAGAGTTAGATGTTGAAGAATTGGAAAATCTTCTATATGAAGAAGGGTCAATTCCAATAAATGAAGTGGAAGGTTCAAGTTCTCACATTGGTTAGTAAAATATTTAAACTTATAAAAGTTCAATAATTATATTTTTTTTCTTTAAAAATGATTTATTGTTGATATATATTCAATATTTTTGTAGATGATGAGGATGGTGGTGACGTGGCTATAGAAGGGCTTGATGTGGAGAACTTTGGTTTTCCAAATGCTCATGTTCAATCTCCATATTCCAATTTCCAAAATGAATGAAGACATGAATTTTATATTTATTAGTATGCAAAAAACTTCATGAGTATTCAAACATTGACATGTTATATTTTTATTTTGAGTAATTATTTAAGTGTTGTGGACCTATGGTTGACATTTGTATTATTTATTATGGACAATGTGTTAAGTTAACAACTCTTTGATAATTTGGTTATTATAGGATAGTAATGGTTTGATTATTTGATAAATATTGAGTTTATTGACATTGTGAGTGTATAACATCTTATATTGTGTTATAGATATCATATATGATAATTGATGACTTCTATAGGTAAAAAAATTTGTGACAAAATTCAACAAACAAAGTAGATGCTGTCAAAATTTACATAGAATTTATTAATTTATTAATTTTTTATAATATATAAAATAATAAAATATATATTTATGACGTCACCGGTTCGATAGCGGTTCGATAGCGGTTCGACCGCCGGTCCGACCGGTGAACCGTGAACCGGTAACTTTTCCGGTTCAATGACCGGTCCGGTTCTGAAAACATTGATAGTAATAAAAACTTTGGCTCATTTATATGTTAAAAAAGTAAAATTTTATTCATTATTCAATTTAAATAAAATAGTATTGACAATTAGTATTATTCATTTTTAACTAAAAAAATTTTAAAAAATGCAAAGATGTTAATATCCTTATGTTTTTAACATATAATAAAATAGTATATTTTCCACTAAAAATATAATTTGTGATTTTATTATAATATTACTATTTATGTTTTAATAAAAACTACTTTTTAAATTTATTCGTAATTACAAAATTATTTTTATTTTCAATAAGACTTGAATTAAATTTAATTAATTAATGTTATATAAATTGAATTTAAAATGTTTTTAAAAATCAAAACAATTTTTTTAAAATAATAATAATACTTTATCCAAACAAGTCTTTTAATTTTTTATTTTTAAAATCCTTTTATAAAAACAACTTGCGAAATATCCTTATTTTTATAAAACATTTTAAAACTATTTTTTGGTTTTTTTTTATTTAAAAACAATTTCTAAAAACAAGCCTAAGAAATCATGTTCAAACAAGAAATTACAAAAAAAATAAAAAATAAAAAAATTAAAGTACTGATTTAACTTATATTAAACATAAATATTAAAATTATTTTTATCTTATAGTAATTTTGTTTCATTAGAATAAAAAAAAATTGTTTCATAATTAAAAAAAATTATTTATCTTTAACTTATACATAATTGTAGATTTAATTTTTTTTTAATAACACTTAATTTGAATTTGATTTTATATTATTATAAATTAAATTTATAAATTTTTTATAAAATAAAAGTAAGACATTGCTTTTAAAACCAATACAAATTCTTCCATCCAAACAAGCTTTTTATTTTTTGTTTTAAAAAATAGTTTTTTAAACCATCTTGCTAAACACTCTTATTTTTAAAAAATTTTAAAAACCCTTATTGTTGTTTGTTTTGAAAACAATCTTTAAAAATAATTTTTTAAAAAACAGCACCAAATGGACTCTTACTTTCTTATTTTATTGTAGAAAAGGTGGAGATAATTTGGGAATTAGTAGTAATTTTTTATAAAATATAAAATATCTTCTATAAAGCTAATTAAAAAAAATGAGGTGTTAAAATATTTTTACTTTCTAAAATTTTAAAATTTTTGAAAGTCATTTTTAAGGAAATAAAGGTAAGTTTTATTTTTTATATTAAAGTGTTATTAATACTTTAAAAAAAAACAAAAACAAAACAAAAAATAGGACATATATTTAAACCTATTTGATTTCTATTCCTTGAAGAAGAGCATTTTTTTTCTTTTGCCTTTATTTTATTTATTTATTAAAAGAATTACATGTGCTGAAGGAATCTCTATGAAGGGTTATGGTTAAGATTACCTCACCTATTCTATTATGAAATTTTCACTTTCGGGATTAGAAGGGTGAGGAGAAAGAAGCAGTAAATGCATATTGCAATGTTGTTGAGGCAAATCCAACCACTTTCTTTGTAGCAAATTGAGAAGGAAACAGGAAAACATTTTTGTTATCTTTGGATGTTATAGAGATATTAAAAGACTGTTCTTCTCATTTTCTTTAGATAAACAGTGAAAAAGTTTCAATAGAGGTATGTTTGTTTCCCGTAAAATATTAAAGAAAGAAAAAAAAATTGTTAAGGAAAATAATTTTTTTTCATGTTTGGTTTCACGGTTAAAAATATAAAGGAAAATAAAATATAATTAAAAGTATTTTAAAATTTATATATTTTTAAATTATTTAATCTTATTATAATATAAAGAAATAAATAAAATGAGTTTGAAGAAATGTATAAAAATAATTTATTAAATTTAAGCATATTTTTTACTTTTTCTTTCCTTCAAATTTTCCTCTCTATTTTCTTTAATTTGAATTTTCCCTCAAATTTCTAAGAACCAAACATAGCCTAAGGATATTTTTTTCATGAATAACTAAATGAAAGAAGTTATGTTTTTCTTTCTTTTTTTTTCAATTTTTTTTTTTAAACTAAACATAGTTCTAGGTTTAAAATGATGCGGTCTTTCCTTTTGACATGATTTAGTATATTAGTTCCTATTTTCCCAATATGTGAAAATGTAAGAGAAATAAAATATAAAAGGAAAATATAAGGAAATAAGAAACGAAGGAAAATAAAAAGTAGATTAAAAATCAATAAATTATTTTTATTTGTTATTTCAAACTTATTTTACTTATTTTAATTCGTCCATATAAAGATTAAATAATTTAAAAATACATAAGTTTTTAACCAATTTTAATTGTATTTGATTTTCTTTTATATTTTTTATAAGACAATCAAACATGAAAAAAATCATTTTTTTCTTTCTTTAGTATTTTCCGGGAATCAAATATAATAGTTTTTTCACTTTTTAATTTTTACCTATTAAAAATCATTAAATATTAATTATTAAGTTTTACCTACGCCATTTTGCTTACAAATCATTTTCTAATTCACTCGATCATTTCAAGTTGATCAACAAGAGGATAAACATTGGCCATGAAGTTGATAAAACATTTTTGGTTCAAATTTCTTCATTTGTTTTTGTGTTCTCATGTTAAACTAATTCTCTCATTTACAAATTACCATATTCTCTCTTCTTTTTATTGTTTTTATCAATATAAATATGGATCAATGATTTAATTTTTTTAAATAATAACATCAAATAAAAAAAATAAAAGACACTATCTAAAATACCAAATCAAAAAAAATAAAAAAGAATAATTTCAAGAATATATTGATTAAACAAAAAAAATGACAAAAGAAGAAGAAGAAGAAGAAGAAGTGATTTTAATGTAGAACATTAAGGTTGTGCTTGACAAAGTTGGAAATTAAATAATGAAAAACTTTAGTTTGGAAATTATGAATGTTGACTTAGTAAAAGAAATAAATAATATATTAGATTAAACTAATATTATTTTTAAGAAAAATGTTGAAAATATAAATTAAGATTGGATATAATTGGAATTTTATTTGTTTATACTTGAGACCATATTTGGTTGAGTTGATATAGTATTAGATAAGATGAAGAATGAAATAACATCTTCCATGTTTGTGAATAGTTATGAAAATTATATCATTTTTATTCTAATGAGAGTCTTATGGTTAGGGTTGCAACTTGGACGGGTTGGCCGGATTGATGATTAACTCAAGTCCAATTGAATTTAAAAATAATTAATCCAAGCTCAACCCAACCCAAGATACTTAATACAAACCCAACCCAACCTTATTTTCTAAATTTAAGTTGAATTTAGTTTGTTCAAGTTAAACTCAAGTTGATTAGTTTGGTCAAGTTAGATTGGATTGATCAAGTTGTATAATTTAAAATTCATTTATAATATTGTTTTTTAAAAAAAACTTTTTAAATACATTTATATGAAAATTTAAATAGTAAGTGAAACAAAATTTCAAGATAACAACAAAAGAATAAATATAAATTTATATATTTTCTAAAAAATTGAAAAATATATGATATAATATAATTTGATATTTTTTTCTTTTAAAGAAATGAATATTATTATGTAGGATAGTATGCATTATATATATTATAAAAATACTAAATTAGGTTAGGATTAGACTCAATTTATTTAAATCTTAACCCGACTCCAATCGAAAAAACTTAATTTAAACTCAATCCAAATATTTAAAATATTGGAGCCCACCTAAACTTCAGGTTGGGTTGGAATTGGGCCGTATTGCCCAAGTTGCACCCCTATTTATGTGCTTCATCATAGAGTTCCCTTTCCCTTTGGGAAGAGGAGACAATATTTAATATGGTTGTATCCATCATCATAAAGTCAACTAGAAATGACATTACACTTTTTTACTATATATATATGTATAAATTTTGTTTGGCAACATTTTTGAAAATGGTCTTCGAATAGTTTTGAAAAATACTTGCTTTATTATTATTTTTTTAGCAATAAACTTTTGTTTGAAAACTTAAATATAAAAAATAAAAAAAAATAAAAAATCTTGAGCTACATTGCAAAAGTTCTCAAAATATTATCCATATTTTCAATCATTTTTCTTAAATAATCTATTTTTAAAAAATTCTCAAAAAAATTATTACACATATTTTATTTTTAAAATTTTTAAAATTATTTATTCAAAAAATATAAATTTTTTTAAAATAAATTTTCAACCAAACCCTTAATTTGCCCAAGAACTTGATGAATGAGTGAACTTGATAGTAACTACCACTTAAATCCATCAAAATCAAAATTTTTGGAGAGGCCATGATCTTGAAGCCAATTCCAAATTTCATTGATATGAACATTTTATTTGCTATCTAATAATTAATGGTAATTCTAATAACAACATTTTTATTTTGTATCTAAATCGTGTAAATAAAAATATAAAAATACAATTATATGGAGGAGAATGTGACGATAAATCCGAAGGATATGACTAAAATATAAAAAAATAATCAAGATATAGAAAATATGACATGATCTATCAAGATATAAAATATGATTAAAAGGTAAAAAAGGTTATCTCGATCCAAAAAAAAAAATGATTATAAATTAATAATACTAAAAACAAAAGTGATTATAATATGAAACTTTGAAATGATTCAATTTTCATAGAATTTTTGTTATGAAAAGTGATTATTGTATACCACATTTTCAATAATTCTTAAACTTCACTATCACATATATGGCGTGTAATTGTCTATATTTATTATTATATTGTGGTCCACAATCAATTAAAAAATATCCATGGAAAGCTCCAATAACGTGGGAAATATGATAAAAATAAGAATACAATAATTTTTTTGTTTTCATTTTTATTCAAAACAATAATTTATGTATATATATTTGTATATTTCACATGGAGTGCAATTGTTTATTTTATTATAGACTATTTATTGTGGCCCACAATCAGTGTGAAGCACCTTCTAAAAAAATTATATATGGAAACGGCAAATAATGTGGGAAACTGTGATTAAAAAAAAATACAATCATTTTCATTTCTTTTTTATTCAAAACCATTATCATTGTATTTTTAATATTTGGAAGTAAAGAGAAAAAAACCTTTATAAAAGTTATTTGATTTCCAATGTCTTTTTTAAGTAAAATTTGAAACAAAAAAACTAACACTTAGAACTCATTAAAAAAATCACTAGAAAATCATTAAGAAAAGGGTTTTTTTTCTTTCTTTTTTTTCCAACACAGTATTATACTTACCCAATATATTTAGTTTTATTATAAAAGTCCAATAAACAAAAACCAACGTAGAAAGATATAGAGAGGAATGAAGAAAACTAGAGAGAAGTGTTTTCTCTAGGATGTGTCCATCCACGGATCTCATAGGCTCACACTAAGGAATTAACAATTTAATTTTTCTTTTTCAATAGTGAAATGGGATTAAGGGGTCAACATTAACAATAAATAGTGTTGTTATATTAAGCCTTGTAATTTAAAGTCAATAATTTTACTCTATTATTTTGGTTTAGGACTTTTCTAGATTGTGCCTTATTCTTTGTTGAAAACTATGATTATTGTGTGATCAGTTGGAAAGACACTAGTAAGTATAGAAAGGTCCAATAAAAATTAATAGAATTTATATAAGGTTTGTAGTAGATTAAAGGTTTTTTAAATTGAGCAAAGTTATTTTAAAAATGATATTAAAAAATTTTAAGGTTGCCCAAAAGCTCGTGGCAAAATTCCAATTTTGTGCAATTAGATTTTTGTTACAATTGTAATTAAATTAATTTTATAATTTGAATCCACTAGGTATTTGTACCCTATCAATACATTGCCTAAAAAGGTTTTTGGGTTGATGAAAATGTTTGAGAAAACCTAGTTTACCTTCTCGTTCTTGAAACTCTCAAATATGTTTGGTTTTCTTTGAGTTGAGAAGAAGATCTTCATCCCCTATTGCGCTCAGGTTAGATCTATTATGAGTAGACATGAAGTGTAATATAGGTGTTGGCAAGTAAGACTTAGGGATAGCTTCTAGCAAGTAAGACTTAGGTGATATTTGTTTTTTGACTGAATAGAAAAAATCAAAATATGTGGCTTTTTCTATTTAGGTAAAAGTAACATGTTGACATCATCCAACATAACTAAACCGAACTTATTGATAACAAGTTCATTTTATCTATGTTGGATGATGTCAACAAGTTATTTTTAGTTGAATAGAAAAAATTAAATATTTTGGCTTTTTCTATTCAACCAAAAAACAAACACCACCTTAGTGATAGTTTCTACCAAGTAAACTTGTATACTATATTTTTGAATAGTGGATGGATGATTAGAGGTTTTTTACCTCATGGTCTTTTCATCCACATGTTGTGTAAGTGTTTTATTTTTTATTTTTTTTACGTAAAATATCTCGTGTTGTTGTGTTGATGTCTTTAGGCTTCCTTGAATTGAAAAGAATCTATTTTAGGATTAAAAAATAATGAATTTTTTGGGTTAAAAGGTGTAAACATCTATTTAGCCCCCTCTAGGTGTTACCTAAACAAGATCAACGAACTTTCATATAGTTAATACAATGGGGTTGGTTAACCTGTGTAATGTGGTGGACATCCTTTATAACATTCTCCTTTAGATGTTTATCATGATAAGAAGAATATGCCTATTAGAAAAAACATGTGGGAAAAGATGTAGCAAGGAAAAAAATTACATTACTTTTGTAAATGTTTAAATGATCTTAGAATGCCAGGATTGTATTGTTAAAACACTATCAGTAAAACCTAATGGGATAAAATTTGGACAAAGGAAAAAAGACTATAACACACAACATCTTCTCATTAATTTTCTCCCCTTAATGCTGATACAAGTATGATTTCTCCATTAATTCACCATAAAAGATCCTTGAGTTGATACATTCCAATTTTGTATATTAACTTCTTTAATGTTGCATACTTGAATATACTTATTGAACATGAATCTCATCACTCTTTTTGATAGATTTACTAGAATATAGAACCATATATACAAAATTTTGTTCCATTTGATAACATAATAATTATTTTTCCAAAGCCCTCAATTGGTTTTCTAGAGTTTGATATTATTTAAACTTTTGCTTAACTAAGGTTAAATTCTAGAAATATCTTCAATGCCAAAGAGTTCTGAAAAACCACTGAAAGTCCAATAGGAAACACCCAGAAGGGGGATGGTGAATGAGTGATTAAAAATTTTAAATAAATATCTAAAATATTATACCAAATTCTTTTAACCTAATAGATATCAGGGGTATCCTAATAACTAAATGGGTTATGCCTGAATTTTTTAGATATATATATAACTGATTTTTACCTTTTAAAAATATCTTGTGATTAATTGGGGATAAAATAATATAATTATTAATATCCAAAAGATAGCTTGAGAGATGTTAGGGAAAAGAATAATTGGTTATAGGTATAACTATCATAACTCTCAAGATAATCAACTCAACAACCTCAATAACAAGCTAACTAATCAATCAGAAGGTTATCAATATCATCAAACAAAATATAAGCATGAATAAAAAAGACATACAATGAGACACAAGATTTTTACATGGAAAACCCCCACAAATTAGGGAGATAAAAAACCCACTAATCTAAATCCATTATTTGAAATTAATTTACACAAATTTAGCCAAGTGTTTTAACTTAAAGACTTACTTTCCAGTACCTATAACTTGATTCACGTCTACGACGCAACAATTCCTTGTTGCTCCCTAGTAGATCATTTAGCCACTTTGAAGGGATTAAGGTTTTCAACCCATGATTCAAAGATCAAATCCTTGAATGAGAGATCGAGAATGGTGTGACAATTTAGGCTTTCACTCAAGGAGTCCCTTTCTTAAGAATGAGAGGTATCTCAAACGATATATTTCCAATGTCTAAGATTTCTTAACCCAAATCTCTATAAGATTTATAACCCTCAAGGGGTTATAAAGGAGGTATTTATAAGCACAAACCCAAAGAGTTTTGTTATCTTAAGTTTCCAAAATAGACTTTGAGTGAAATTCATTCAAAATTCGTCTCTAAACTCTACAAGATTGTCATGACCGCTTAAGTAGACTTATATCACTTGAGTGGGATTAACCCCTTGAGGAACCTATGCTTTTTAAAAAATTATTTAAAATCATTTTAAGTACAAAAATGATACCCAATCTTTTTATACCTTAAAGGAGCCTTATATGCCACAAGCTAAAAATCTTTAAATGTACTTGTGACTTTTAGGTTGGATGAACAACCCTTGATCTTCAATGGAGAGCAAGTCATTATGTAAAAAGACTTCGATGGATAAACATGAAAAAAACAAAATTGCCAACATCTAAACAAGATCTCCTCATTTGGAAATTTTGTGATAGAATATCATTACATAAACCTACTCGAACTCTCATAAAAAAAGTTTTAGGGAATGCTTTAATGTTAAGTTAAAAATAAACTAAGGGAATGCTTTGCATCACTTTGTAGTACTTATCTTCCAACCTTATAACCTGCACACATACAGAAAATTATACCAAAGGTAAAATAGTGTGAGAGAAAAAATAATATCATGAAAGCAAAACATGATAGTTCGAGACTTTGTTTGATGCATTGTGAAATCATGAAAAATGAACAAATTCCTTTAGTGACATCAAGGTACAAATCAAAGCTCGAGAGGAAAATAAATGTATGCAAATCAACTCAACAAAATAGAAGCTAGATAAGACCTAATAAGTTAACAATAAAGTGCAAGGGGTATTCACCAACCATAATATAAGCAATGAAGACCATGGGAAGAAGCTTTTGTGACTAAGATTATTTCTAGAGAGATAGTCAATTCAAATAGAAATATTTTGTAGGAAACATTTGTGTTAGGTACCTCTTTAAACTATCTAGGTTATGCCTTTATCAGCTGATTTGGTTTACTCCAATGTCTTAGGTTCAATTTCCTATAATATTTCAATTAAATTCCCTTAATAAATGAATTGAATTAAAAAAAATTCAAAAATATTAACTCCCCTTAAATTAAGGAGTTTCTTTATGTCTATACTCACCTTAACTCCCCCTATTTATATATCCTTTTTTTCTTTGTTTAAGTGGGTTAAATATTCTATGATCTCCCCATTTTTGTCACAAAAATGGCAAAATAATTGAAATATAAATACAAGAAATCACACAAAAATGGCAAAGTAATTGAATTAAAAAGATGGGAAAACATATAAGAAATAAGGAGAAATGCGAGCGTCATTTATATATATATATATATATATATATATATATATATATATATATATATATATATATATTAAAAATTGATTCTAGATACATAAGGTAATCAATAAATGAGCATATAGATGAACAAAAATATATGAAGATATAAACAAGAAATAAACAACTATGTATTAGGTGGCTAAGGGGCAAAGCTCGAAGCGTGAAACCATTAAATGATCAAGCCTCCACATGTGAAGATGCATATACTTAAACTCTAGATAGGGTTGTGTTGAAGTAAATGCAAATGAAGAACTAGCTCCACTCATCCTCCAATGATGCACAAGTCTTTCTTATAGATCCATCTCATGCAACAAAACTTGACTGAGTTGACCTTCTTTGACACCATCTTTGTAGAATGTGATTCTATGAAGTTTCAGGGTTAGAGGGGAAATGAATTGTACAAACTCAAAGTGTCAACAATGGATAGACGAATAAAATTGATCTAGGGACTCCTGACAAAGTAAACATTCCATTGGTAAAGCCATAGGGTCGAAAGCAACTTGAAGCAAAAACCATTAAAAGGGTGTGGGTGTCCCAGATGGGGTTACCTTCGCCATATATAAGGGAATATCAAAGGACACGAAAAATCGAGAAAATTTAGGAGAAAAACTAAATCTCTAGAAATACTCTAAACAAAGTGTAGAACAATACTATGAAGTTGAAAATGCAAAAAATGAAAAAAACTAACCTCATATGTCAAAGAGACAATGTCCGAGAGTGCCTAAGAGGAATAAGAAAACATTTGAAAACCAAAAGTCACACGAAATGAGATTTTATAGTAAGATGCAACGCTAAATACAAATTTGCACTCGAGCGGGATGCTCAATGGATGTGCTGCTAGATGCAACTAAGAGTGTTCGAGTGGTAATGTTGTTGGATGAGGGGCTTGAGCGCTAGATGCAGTGGTCGAACGGTCTAAAACTAATTTTAATTATAACAGGGGATAAAAGACTCAACAAACTTACTTAGAAACAAGGGATGACAACAATTACAACAAATTTTTAATTATAAATAAAAATGAGCATATAATTAAGTAAAAAAAAAAAAACTCTCAACATTAGATTGATCGATAATAACTTAAGTAAGTTACTTCAGATAATACACGTCAATGCATCAAGAATGAGATTTCAAGATGAAAGGACAAAGTTAATCATAATCTCAGTTTTGAAAACCCAATGCATAACCATTTATATATAAGAGAGCCATCATATAAACATAAGTATTGATGTTCAAGGGAATATGACTTACTGTCTTATTCTATATTTCGAAATTGATCACTTAGAAAAGATCCAATCATACCTTTGGTCAAATTAAAGAACATATCCAGTCAATTTCATCTAAGATCACCAGATTTCTATTTAGCACAACTTGACTCCCCCCTAATTTGATATCATTTTTTTTTCTTTTGAAAGTGAAGGCATTGTACACCATGATCAATATTGATTTTTTATTTTGCTTTTCATTCATAGTTACCTTTGTATGCACTTTGGGGTTGTTTCTAAATGTTGCAAGTGAGCAACATACCTTTAAGAGCATGAATTTTGGAAAGAGATGATAGTTATGCTTAACCAAAGATTCGATTTTTTGCATTGACTCACTTTGGGAAACAAATATAATGGTCATAGACAAACAAGGTATGTGGATAATAAGATTTGAGCATGGCAACAAATCCTTCCAAAGCAATCAAAGTCTACTTTATTGAGTTCCACTTAAGAAGTCTCCCTCTTGATCAAGTACAAGATGTAACCAATATTGAATTTATCACATATAAAGACATTTAATTATTAGGAATCAAATACATCAATAGTGATTAACAAATGTCTATGATTCCATCCACATCAAATCTCGTAGATATAGTATATTTCTCCAAATCACAAACTCAAGGTATTATGAATCATGCTAATATATCAAGTAAATAAACAATAATCATATGCCTAAAGTAAAATAAGGCTAAAGGAAACAAAAACACATACAAACACTAAGCTCAAAACCTTTGAATCTTATTTCTGAGATGATCAACCAAATAAACATATGCCTAAGGATTTCCTAAGGTGCTCGAACATAAGAGAATCTAGAGGTTTGGTAAGAATATCTACCAATTGATGTTCAATAGGAATAAACTCTAGAGAAACAACCTTTTCTTTAACAAAATCCCTAATGAAATGATGACATATTTCAATATCTTTAGTACAAGAATGAAGAACAAGATTCTTTAAGACGTTTCTAGCACTAGAGTCATTACAAGGTATATTCATGGTCCCTTGCTCAATTCCATAATCTTCAAGCATTTGCTTCATCCAAAGGAGTTTCGTATAACAACTCCCAATAGTAATATACTCAACTTAAATAGTGGATAAGGATATAGAGTTTTGTTTCTTACTAAGCCAAGCCACAAGACAATCACCAATAAAAAAAAACAAACACTAGATGTGTTTTTTCTATCCTCAACATTTCCAACCCAATCAACATTTTTGTCCCAATCAATATCGAAATATCCAACAATCACAAAAGAATAATCATAGGGATACCACAAACCATAATCAAAAGTTCCATTTATATAACAAATTGTTCCTTTAATAGACATTAAGTGTGACTCTTTAGGGAGTTCTTGATATCTAGAACAAGCTCCAACACTAAAAGATATGTTAGGACGACTCGTAGTGAGGTAAAGTAAGCTTCTTATCATACTTCTATAAAGCTTTTGCTCAACATCTTTTCTAGATGCATCCTTTTAAGCTTAGTGGTAGTTCTCATAGCTGTTCTAGAGTGTTTGGATGATTTTAGATTGAATTTCTTAACTAATTCCCTAGCATACTTGGATTGAGCAAGAAGAATTCTATCTTTTAGTTACCTATTTTGCAATCCTAGGAAGAAGATTAATTTACCTACCATGCTCATCTCAAATTCAATTTTCATTTTCTCGGTGAAACTAATAGCAAGGTCACTTGAGATAGCTCCAAAAATAACATCATCAACATAAATTTGACCCACTAACAATTCATCTTTGGACCTATTTATAAACAAGGTTCTACCAACTCTCCCTCTTTCAAACTTTTTCTCCAAAAGATAGGTTGTGAGCCTCTCTTACCAAGCTCTAAGAGTTTGCTTTAATCCATAAAGGGCTTTCTTTAACCTATAGACATGATTGACGAATTTGTTGGGATTGAGCCCTTAAAAGCAAGACATGATGTAACAAAGTTATACTTAAGGATCCCCTTCCTATTTTTTTTTTGGTGTATTGACATTGATTTGAGCATCCAATCCATATCTCTTACATTGTACATGACTTGGGTGCATTAGGAGTTGCACAGAAGATACAAGTCATGGGTTCTTTGTAAATAAATAAGTTGTCCATAGTTGGTTCATGGATTTAGGCAAACTAGTAGAGATTGTAGTGCACCGCCTCCTAATTGGAAGGATGACTTGTCTTAGCCTTCGAGATGGGTTTCCCATGGTGAGTACACTAGTGTATGTGATGCACACTGGATAGGACCTACAGTGAATCATGACTCAAGACTATCAACTGTCATGATTCACCAAGCTACTATTCTGAATGGACTCTCAACCTTGAGAGGATATTGAGTCTCTACCAAAATCAACATGAGGCTTTAACCTTTGGGTGAAACCTTAAAATGGTCGTATATAGTTATGGATTGGGTCACTATTGATGGAGCCTAGTGGCAATAGTTATTCTCGGTATAAGCACTATGATATCAAATGGGATTGAGATAGTGTGTCCCCTTGGGTGATCCAAAGGACATGTGATAATAAAATTTGTGGAAACAGTAATTCTTTTTGTGAAATTTGACATATGTTCCTTAGAAATAGAGTATGTTAACTGATCACATAATAAATAAAATTTGTAACTCAAGGATTTGAGAGGTAATCTTGATAGGTGATAACACTACCTTGTTAAATTACAGATACCAATTCATGAGGAGTCTAGATGTAGTGGATAGTAGGTCACGACCCTGAGCACTTAGTGTCTCGTTGTTATTTATATAGGATACTAGAGTTCAGTTGATTCTCTATAGTGGGATATTGAATCAATTTCATAATTGGATTATGAGGGAGCTAGTACTCCTATGGTTCCCAATGGTCCATTCACTAAGCTTATATACCTTTTTTGACATGGATTATTAGGTTTGGATTGGCTCTAGGTTCACTTTTGTGCATAAGCGTGTTTTAGTAGTTATGTAAGGTTGCACAAGGGTAAGTGAATAAGGTCTTTAGATTGGGCTAATTGATTAATTAGTAGGCTCTATTAGGTTAATTAATCAATTAGGACCCATTTTGGGCTAGATTAATTGACCTAAGCCCATATGGGCTCAAGTCATTTAAGCTTAGTTAGGATCCCTATAAATACCCCCTAGGGTTAGGATTTCTATAACTTTTGTCTTCCACCATGCAAAGAGAAAGAGAGTCATAGTCTCCACCCTCTTTTCCTCCCAATAAAATTTTGGATCCTCAAATCCCTTAGGTTGCTTAACATAAACTTCTTCACTCAAAATACAATTTAGAAAATCACTCTAGACATCCATTTGATAAATTCTTTATCCTCAAGGATAATGCTATTGCCAAAAGTATCCCAAAAGTATTCTTATTGATTCTAATCAACAATAGGCACAAATGTCTCTTCATAATAAATCCTCTCTTTCTGTGAGTATCATTAGGCAACAGGTCTTTCTTTGTTTCTCACAATGACCCCATTTTCATCTTACTGTTCTTGAAAATCCATTTTGTACCTATGACATGTTTATCTTTACGCTTAGGGACTAAGTACCATATGTCATTCCTAGTGAATTGATTTAACTCTTCCTGGAGTGTGGTAGTCCAAGATTCATCTCCTAAAGCTTCTTCCACATTCTTTAGCTCCAATTGAGAGGTATAGCTTACAAGACCCATCTCGTTTAATCTTAATTGTCTCCTAGTAACCACTTGTTCATTAACATTTCTAATAACATTTTAGATTTGGTGGTTCTTAGGTATTCTGGATCTATGCTTATTCCTCATTTTTTTATGAGTGTCATCTAAAGGTACATCTTCATCCATGTTAGGGTCAATGTCTCTTTCAAGGATATCATTAAGGTTTTCTTTTATGATCTCCAAGTCTTTAGGGTTTCCCCAATTGATTCATGGGTTAAAATTTGACTCTCAATTACATCCTGATCATACCTAGTTGATTCATGCCTAATTGGTGTCTCAGCTGATTCGTGTCCAGCTGGTGCTCCTTGATTGAGGGAGTAATCAACAAAATTTATAACCTATTACACCATATACTAGGGTAGCAAAGACAAAGCTACTATAGCATAGTGGCTCTAGGATCGTTCACTGGGATGGGTTTTCACTTTGCAAATGATATTAATTCAAAGCTGAATTGGTGCCTTTTCATTTCAAGGTTAGCTTTAAAAGAAAACATAAAGACGTTTGAAATAAAAAAAGTTTGGTTTTAAACTAATAAAAAATAGTAACTGATTTTACTTAGAAAAGTGTTTCTTGGAGTTTCAGATCACTAGGCTCAGATTCCTTATACAAAAAGGGAGTTCCGGTCACTTGTTTCTTTTCCTCGCATTAGAGAATTAACATATAGTTCCTTCTCCAACCGGTGTTGTACAGATGCTTCCCTTTAATGGGTTCAAACACTAAATCCCTCTCACTGATGCAACTTGCAATGGCTCGTGCTTCTCACCTAGCACTTGCCATTCAAGGTGATCTTTAACCTTGGATTTCCCTTCACAAGCTCGCAAGAGATAACTAATGGATGTCTCCTTAGAGTCCAAAAGCTTACCAAGTGTTGGCAATTCTAGAAAATCCTACCTTCAAGTCACCTCCCAGAGGCTCGCAAGGGGTAAACTAGTGAATCTCCATGGATGGAGATCACTTGCCTTACCAAGTGTTGGCCCAGGTGATTTAAAGGCGTTTTAAGTTAACTAAAAAGATAAAAACCATTAACGGGTCACTCTTTCTCTTCATTAAAAACTAAAACAACAAAACTTCCAATTTATGCATGAGGAAACTTACCCGGCTTTCCTCACTCCAAGAGACAAAGAGCCTAGCCTCTCATCATCTGAGGAAAAATCCTTAGAGTTTGATTAGCTAGAAATAAAACTAACGAGAAAATAAGAATATATATGAAAAGTAGAGCAAGTGCTCTGTATTTTACTTCCTTCCCAAAACTGTACAAAGGATGCCTCGTAACCACCCTCCTCAAGAACAAGCTCTCAAGAGATATATATAAAGAAAATTACAAAACAAAATATCTGAGGTTATTCACCCCTTTTCCAAACTTAATAACTAAGGAATCCTATGATAGGTGGGTTACAAGGAGAAAATGGGGATTTAGACATCAAAAATCTGAAGAAAAATATCTCCAAGTGTCGGTCACAAATATCGGGAAGCACTAAGGACCGTTTCGCAGGTGAAAAAGAGGTCTGCGAAATTTCGCAGACAAACAAGAAGGGCTGCGAAATCACTTCGCAACAAAAGGCTGGTTCCGCAGCGCTGCGAAGTTGGCTTTCATCTTGTGGTGTTTGGCTTCCATCGCATCGTGAAACTTCAGGGGAAATCCATAGCACTGTGCAAAAAGGCTGCGAAATCATTCCGCAACAAAAGGGTGATTTCGCAGCACTTTTCTGAAGCCTTCCTTCAGCTTGGAGCAGTTGTCTTCCAAAGGTTGTAACTTCCTCGTTTCAGCTCCAAATCAAACACGGTTTGAAGCATTAGATTCTTGACTTCCTGAGCTTTGAAATGGTATATAGCATACATAATTTGAACTCCAGGAAGTGCTCCAAAAGTGTCTGAAATGACTGTCATCAAGAATCCTTCATGGCTGGATTCTCTTTGCTTCCCCTCCTTGCATTTCCACTTTGCTTATGGCAAAGGACTTCAAAGCTTTGGTTCTTCATACTTCTAAGCTTTCCATTACTTTGCCAAGGATTCCAATTAACTCTCCTCAATCTCATATTGCTTTGGTGATCAAAAAGCTATCAAAACACCAAAACTAAACACAATTTGATTAGAATTGATTGCAAGGGGCCTTAACATGTTAATTGGGTTAAAAGATAATAATTACTACTCAAGAGTGTTTAAAAGAGTTAATTACAAGCTATAAAATAGCACTTTTTGATAGTAATCACTAGTATCATTTATAACTACATTAAAAGACTCCTATATAATCTGTGAATTTTGATTATAAACCTTATAGGCTTTACTCATAGTAGAATAGTTTAGGGAATATACCTACATCAGATTTAGCATCAAATTTCCCAAGGTTCTTCTCTTTCCTGAGTATGTGGCACTCACTGCCCAAAGTCCTAAAATATTTAAGATTAGGTTTTCTCCTAGTCCATAGTTCATAAGATGTCTTCTTTGTTCCAAGCCTAAGAAAACTCCTATCGGCAGCATAACATGCAGTATTAATCGTTTCTACCCAAAATTGCATATGAGGTATTATGCATATGATCTTAGGATTGGGCCCCTCAAAGCAAGATATGATGTAATAAAGTTAAACTTAACCGTCATTTTGCTATCATATTGGTGTATTGACATTAATTTGAGCATTTGACTCATGTCTCTTACATTGTACATGACTTAAGTGCATTAGGAGTTGTACAAAAGATACAAGTCATGGGTTCCTTGTAAGTAGATAAGTTGTCCACAGTTAGTTCATGGACGTTGGCAATCTAGTAGAGACTGTAGCGCACCACCTCCTAATTTGAGGGATGACTTATTTTGGTCATTGGGATGGGTTTCCCATGGTGAGTGTACTATTGTATGTGATCCACATTGGACAGGACCTATTGTGAATCATGATGCATGGCATCAATTGTCATGATTCACTAAGCTACTATATTATATGGACTCTCAACTTTGAGAGGATATTGAGTTTGTGCCAAAATCAACAAAAGACTTTGACTTATGGGCGAGACCCTAAAATGGTTATATATCCCTATGAATTAGGTCATTATTGATGGAGGTTGGTAGCAACAAGTATTCTCAATAGAGGCACCATGATATCTCATAGGATTGGGATAGTATGTCCTCTTAGGTGATTTAAAGGATATGTGATCATGAAATATGTGGACATAGTAATTCCTTTAGTGGAATTTGACATATGTTCCTTAGAGTTAGAGTATGTCAGTTGATCACATAATAAGTGAGATATGTAACTCAAGGATTTGAGAGGTAATCTTGATAGGTGATAATACTACATCGTTAGATTATGGATACTAGTTCATGGGAAGTCTACTTGCAATGGGTAGAAGGTCATGAACTCAAGCTTCGTCTCATTGTTATTTACATAGGGTATTGGAGTGCAATTGATTCTCTTTAATGGAATGTTGAATCAACTTCGAAATTAGATTACGAGGGAGCTAATACTCCTATGAGTCCTAATGGTCCCTGCTTTGAGCTTATATACCATGATGACACAGTTTATGAGGATTGTATTGGCTTTAAGTTTATTCTTATGCATAAGGATGTTTTGGTAATTATTAAAGATTGCATAGGGGATAATGGACAAGGTCTCTAAATTGGAATAATTTATTAATTAAATGACCTTATATGGTTCATTAATCAATTAGAACCTATTTTGGGCTAGATTAAGTGATCCAACCCTTGATGAGTCAAGTCACTTAAACCTAGTGAGCAACCCTATAAATACCTCCTTATAGGTTAGCGTTTCCTAGTGACTTTCAGTTAGTCATCTTCCATTTCCAAAGATAGATAGATAGATAGATAGAGAGAGAGAGAGAGAGAGAGAGAGAGAGAGAGAGAAAGCTTCCTCCCTTTCATTGCCCACACTTTGGAGTGCCAAGATCATGGTCCGAGTCATCAAGTGAAAAATCTTGGGTGTACGAGACCTTCGAACTCTTCAAGCTTCTTCTTTATTGAATGGATTTTGATTGGAAACATCCAGATCATATGTATGAATATTGTATCTCTAGATCTATAGTTAATAATGGTTTTTATAGCCATATGTTTCCGCTATGATTAATTTAGAGACATCTACAGATAGATGCATGTACCTTATGAGATATAGGGCCTGAGAACAAAGTAATTTGGGGTTCCTAACATGTAAATCATCACCCTAGCCATTTATTATAGCACTATATTATTTCTTTCAACTACTCCATTTTGTTGAGGAGTTCTAAAGGCTGAAAATTCATGTTTAATTCCTTTAGACTTGCAAAAGTGGTAAACATCCACATTTTCAAACTATCTCCCTCTATCACTCCTAATCCTTACAATTGGATGACTTATTTCTATTGAATAAGGACTTTAATTTCTCTATGACCTCTAATTTCTCCCTAAAAAAACTCACATTCTTCTAGACTTCCCCCTTCTACTACACATGACATAATCCTTTAAGTTCACAACACATATTTCGGTCATGTTGTTGGGCACACTATGCTTAGCGTTCTCATGTAATACACATATAGGGTGATTCCCTTTGGACGTATTTTTTACTGTACTCACAGGTGGTTTGACTGTTACTCATATTTGACATTGATCTTTGAGTCACTTTTAGAGACATCTTAGAAGGAGTCTAGGTCCTTGGTACAACCTTATAAGCACTTTGAGGGATCTTTCTCTTATGATTAAAGTCTCTTTTGTTCTTTTATTGGCCTGAGTGAGTTTGTGTTTTGCTAGTGTCCCTTTGGGGGTCTTCTTTGTTCTTCGGTAGAGTTCACTTCATTTCACTCACTATTCACACTTTCTTTTCACTCTAATGTTCATATTCCTAACACTTGTGAGCTTTACCGAAGATGGGCATATTTGTAGACCCCCATTTTTGGGTTTATTCTTTGCAGGTTATTTTTGCCAGATGGAAGAATCTTAGAGGGCCATGTGTCACCTCAGGATTGGCCATTAGGAAATCATAGTAGTGGGATGAGGATGCAATGAGAGAACAACACGTGTAAGAGGAATATTCTAGGACCGTTCGTGAAGATTTGGGAGAGATGTAGGTCGTTACAAGGGGCATGGTTGTTGCTGGAGCGTGAGGTTGCTTGATGGGCAAGAGGGTTGTAGGGGGGATAGAAGAAGAAAACCAACTGAAAGATAGAAGAATAAAGGAAGTGAGAGAAAATAGGAGAAAGTGAGCTAGGAAAGAGATCTGGAGCAAGAGGAACTATAAGGAGGTGAGTTTGAGCTTAATAGAGGAGTGAGTAGGATTTTGAGAGGGTTTGAGGCTATGAAAATGAGTTGAACAATGAGAAGAACAAAGGAAAGAAAGGGAGTGAGTTTGTTGTGATTTTGAGGTAAGCTTAGGAGAGGAAAGTAGAGATTGAAGCCTAACAACTTTTTGCTTGAGGGGAGCTTTCCAGGTATGACTACTGTGAGCTTCGTATCTCTACTTTCCACATTGATTTACTCTCATTTTCAGCTATTTTTTTGGGCATTGATTTGTTGATTAGTGTGGACATCAAGGGCCACTCATTTGCTTTGTTGGATCTACTATTTATATGCATGCTCTGTTTTGGTCTTATTTGGGGTGTTTTTTATTTCTCTTATAAATACCTAATGCTTTGCTCCTTCCCTGAACTTGATGTATCAAAATCATGCTCTTATTTCCTTTGGATTCCACCTACTCCTAGCTATTTGAAAGTTCATGACATAAAACTAAATGCGTACTCTGTTTTTACATTTTTATTCTTCTCTATTCATTACTTTGTTTCTTGTTGATGGTGAAGTGATATCGTTAATAGCAAAGTTGTGTGGAGGAGTGTGGTTATGGGGGCAAATGAACTTAATGGAGTATTTCTGATTATAACTATACTTCAGTTGTTTAGTTAAAAAAATATTGGCCACGTGACTGTATTGGAGTCTTGGTATTTGGGATCACTTTGCCATCTGAGTTCATTAAGCTAAACAACGTCAATAAACATCTTGGTTCTGAAGTGTCATGTCAGAAGCCAATAAGTTTGGCAAACAATGGGTCACTTCTTTGATTCTCCAAACCTACCTCCGATTTTCTCTCTCAATTTACATGGTAGATGTCTTATTCTCTCAAGTTTGATTGGTAAATGATTGCTTTCACTGAGAGAAATGAGTAAAAAGTGATCAAGCAATTATTTTAGGGGATGGCTTCAGTGGGCGTAGCACTTACCTCTGGTTTGAGAGAACCTAGTGACCACTATGCCATTCTCAGGGCCTGGATATTCTGAAAGTAAGGTTGTATAATTCTCTGATTTTGAAGGTTATAGAGGCTCATTCTTTGTAGAGTCCTTACTTCCTATGTCTCTCTTAAATGGTGAAAATGATGGCCCTACTCTGTATTCCTTTAGGTCCATTAAGGAGACTCCATATGATTATGGGTATCCTGACGCATCACACTACAAAAATAAACTACTACTAAAGGGTGGCAATGATGAAGCTTATGTTACCAATGTTCCTTAGTCAAATGAGGTTCAATGCCACTCTCAAGGTGATCTTTGTTATCTAGAGACAAAAAGCTTGAACTTCCATGAAAACAAGCCAGACAATAGTATTATGCCTAGAAAGGTTAACCTTACTCAGTGTGAGGCTCTCACAAGGGTTTACGCTCAAGTTATGGGAAATCACATAGCTGCTATTGTAGGTGGATCAAATGGTAATTTTGAACTGAATGTATTCAAGCCTATGATTGCTAGTGGTCTTCTACATTTGATCAGATTGCTAGGCGATGCATTTGCTTCCTAGAAATAGAGTTGTTGGAGGACAGGCAATGGTAGCAGAAGGAGAAGATGACAACTGCAGCACCGAATCTTTGATGAAGCCTTGGACGCCATAATTTCATGGAGTTTAAGCAATGACAGCTTCGTGATACAGGACACGACCAAGTTCAGTCACCAATTGCTCCCTAAGTATTTCAAGCACAATAATTTCTCAAGCTTCATGCGTCAACTCAATAACTATGGTTTCAGAAAAATTGATACAAATCACTAGGAATTTGAAAATGAAGGATTCATCCAAGGCCATCATCTCCCTCACCTTTTGCTTGGCCATGCATGGCCCCATCAAACCTTTGCAAAATCTACTATCCTTCATACCCACCATACCCATCACCGTTCATGCTCACCACTTCCCTATCTTCCATACCCACTAAACTCATTTTCTCTCACTACTTTCCACCACCCATTCCACCAACTACTTCTCATACTCATCTCCTTCAGCTTCACCCATCCACCAGTCCCCATCCTTCACACTTACCTAATCTGCCACCTAAACCTTCTTACACATCAAACTCATCACCCCGCGGACCTTCAAGCGTTCAGATTTTTCCACTATGAATCCTAAATGCATTGCTTCAGGTATCAAATACCATGCAAAGTTCAAGCCTTTACTTTCCAAAATAGTTCAGGCTCTTTAAGGCATTCCCTACAATTGCTCAAAATGTTCATGATGCGCCATCCTAAACTGGAACGCTACATATATTGGCTAAGGAAAAATGATTATGCTGTAAAACAAAACCCCGTCTTGATTGAAGGTATGTTGTTCTTAAAAATATAGGCAACCTTCACAAATATGATAGTTGGAAAAAGCACTGGGTTTCTCCAAGGCTTATCCTCAATAAGCTGGCATGATCCTCAAGAATGGGTACATTGTCATTAAGTCTCGCCCTTGCAAGATTGTGGAAGTTTCCACCTCTAAGATCGGCTAGCATGGTCATACTAAGTGTCACTTCGTTGGGATTGATGTCTTCAATAGGAAAAAACTTGAAAATTTTGTTCCATCTTCCCACAATTGTGATGTTCCTCATGTCAATCATACTGATTACCAGCTGATTGATATTCTTGAGGATGGATACTCTGACATCAAGGTTAGAGTAACTGGGATGCGCATGGAGATCATCATTCATGCCACTCGGACTCAGAATGCTCTCAGTGAAAAGGGAAGAAAGATCAGGGAGTTGACTTTAGTGGTTCAGAAGAAAAACACCATGAAGCTATGGAACTTCCAAATATAGCATCTCCAGTCTGAGATAGTATATCAGAACAGATTTGCAATTCAGTTGCCAAGATGGCGAACAATTTAGCGGTGGTTGCGTTTTTTTGTTTACACAAGGACTGGGCATATGGCATCCCTCCTGTCACGTTGTCGACCTAACTGTCCAATCTTTGCATTTACAAACACGACATCTGTGAGGAGGCGTCTCAATCTGCAGTGGAGTCATTTTTTAGCCAAATGGTGCATGGTTTGGTGAAACCATTTGAGTGAATTTGCTACGAAAATGACAGTAGTTGTGACACAAGCAGAGGAAACAGGATGAAAGACCAGACTCAAAAGATTAAGTCTCATCCTTGCTAGCACCATCCGATCCTGGGCCCACTCCTGCATGTTTCCAATTTGTATGGCCACTTTTGGCCTACAATCCCAATAGCCACTTGGCTTTCTTCCATTTTTTCCCCTTGATTTTAAAAAATAATTTTCCAAACTCCAGTTTTCAAATAATTTTCCAAACTCTAGTTTTCAAATAATTTTCCAAACTCCAGTTTTCAAATAATTTTCCAAATTCTATTTTTTCAAATAATTTTAATTCCTCAAATTTTGATCCTTAAAATTTTTAGGCTTACCTAAAATCCTATTTTTTTTCAATAAAATTAGCTACCATTTTCTTTTCGACAAGCATCATTTCACATTTTCCTTAATTTTTAAATGTTTTGAAATACGCTTGAATTTAATTTCATAATTCCAAATAATGGAATTTATGGGATAAAAACATGCAAAAATAAATCGGGTTTTGGTGGGGCCCAACATATGTGATTTTCTCATTGATTGATTGATTGCCATGCTTGATCGATTTGCTTTGTGACACATGCGATTATCTTGTGTTCATTTTCTAATCTTTGTTTTCCATGAAGCAATCAACTCATTACTCAGGTACACTCTTTGCCTCTCTTGTTCATTCGATTATTTTTAGATTGATATTTTTTTTATATCCATGTTTGATCAATTAATTGTCACACTTGCTTTAGCTTAATTAGGAGAGACCCATTTTTTAAGGGCTTAGAGGGGTGCTACGATCTTTATCGTACATTCCCAATAGGTAACTCGACCATCGGACCTAGACTCGATTTTTCATATACTCGTCTTTCCTTCAAGAGTCATATTTAGGGTTTTCTTTCTTATTTTGTTTTCCCTTTAAAAATAAAACAAAAATAAATGGTGACTCCAAAAATTTTTGAAAATCATTTTTTTTTAAAATAAATAAATAAAATGAGTTATGCCATTGAGTGGGAAATGCATGCGTGCAAAAATGCGGGGTCCACAAAATGGCGACTCTATTGGGGATCACTAGAGGGTCAAGCTTGAACATAAGTTGAGGCAAATGTGGCATTTGATTAGTCAATCAGAGGGTACACACCTCTCTTTATGCTTTTGTTTGCTTGAATTTTGATTACACATTAAGAGCTCTTGATATCAGTATCCTTGATGCATGCTTGGTTATTGTATTTGTTTGAGGCATTGTCATGTTGATTATATCGATTGATCCTTTCGACTATCCTCACATATTGACTCTTTTTGTTGTATGATTACTCTGCTCACCTTGACATGTACATTCTTCTTGTTGCTTATCTCATTCATCTTGACATGTTTGATTTTCTTAGTTTATCATGGTTGTTATGGAGCATGCTATCCTTGCTAGATATTCATCTCAATTATCATATTTCTTGCTTAGCTTGTGTGTAAATTTGGATGATATACATGTGCTTTGCATGATTGTCTATTGCATGACTTCTCTCATTCCGTGTGATTACATGAGTTGTTTGTCTGTGTGGGCAGCATATCTATCCCCTTACCTCCAACCCTTTGGTTTCGGTCATTTCCTTCATTTTAGTTCTTACATTTGCAAGTGTGAGGCCTTGTGTGTACTTGTTTCTCTAACCGAGCTAGAGGCTAGGAGTAGGATCTAGCAATGGGCTATATCGATGTTTGGGAGCATTCTGGAGGAGGCTGGCACATTGATGTTGATTGGAGTCTGAACTTTGAAGACTTGTATAGCCAGAGCTAGATTTTAGGATATCTATGTGATCAGTGTGTTTTCTTTTTAGTTTCATAGGATTTTCAGATGCACCCACACCACTCACTATGCACCTTAGATTTTCGATGAGTGATTAGAGTTGTGAGATACACCAGCCATTAGGGAAGCCTTCACCATTGGAGCCCCCCTAGGATGTCAAGGTAGTGCATGTGTGGAGGTGATAACCGCATTGCATGGAAGCACCTCATCTCTTCAGAGGCATGCGGAGGGTTGCATACCTCAAGAGGGTACGATCACTCCTGCTAGGGATCTTTTAAAGTCCACCCACCTCCTTTTAGGGCCACTTTGACCTTGTAGGATGAGCTTAGATCATTTGATTAGGGTTCCTTCCTCACACGTGAGTGCATCCAAGAGCCTTCAAAGTTGCCTTAGTCACCACCTAGGTCCAGTGTTTTCTTTTTTGGTTTCCATTTGAGAGTGCTCAGAGATCGATACGAGATTTAGTATCAATTGGATCACCTTTTGTCATGTCATCTTAGATTATTCTTTTCATTTGATGAGTTTAGCATGCTTTCTCCCTAGGGCTTTCGTCTTTCTTTCTTGGCTTGACACATTCTTTCACTTTGTTGTTACTTACTTGATGCTTTGGGATATGTTCATTGATCATGATCATTTTTTTACACCGTACACCTATCATGGGCCTAGTACTCCATTCTTTGTTCGATCATTGATTTAATTTTCAACTCGATGCTCATATTCTCATTACGGAAAGGTGAAAGACACATTTTCACATTTACACTTTTTTCGAGAGAGTTATCTTAATCACCTTATCATTTTTCTCTTTATGGAGCTTAAGTTGAAGGTTGAGTTAAGGATATGTGGTTATAGATGGAGTATCGATCTCATGATAGCATGTTTCTAATACCTCTTTCATCTTGGATTATTGATAGGAATTCTCTAGTCATATTTGTAGTCATCTTGTAGTGGACACCTTTATGACTCCAAAGTTCTCATCACACATCCAGATTTTGGATTACCACCTCAGGACCATGTGCTTGCATGTTGTACAGTTGTCTTTTAAGGTTCTATCTTTTGTCCTTCATCCATTTTGTTTGCATTGTAGGGAGTCAGTTTAGGATTTGGTTGAGTCTAGAGTCACATTCTTAGAGGAGAGTTAAAGGTCGATTGATCAGATCATATTCATATCAGAGTTCAGACAGTTTAATTGAAATGTCGGACGAGCTAGCTTCCACTATTGCTTCTATTTAGGAGTTCATGGCATGAGTTAATAGACGCTTGGATCAGATAGAGAGTTCTCACCAGGATCCTCATCAAGTTGGCATGGTCACTGATGAGATAGTTTCTCATGCATCTCAGATAACACAGACTCTTCCACATGGGGCTTTGCTTAGTATTCCATTCCATCTGGCAGATCATTATGAGGTCATTCCACCACCCACTATCATAGTGCCACCTCCCTTTGTTACTACTACTAATGATACTAGATTGGTCGAGCAAGAAGCCAAGGTTGAGAGGCTTTAGTCCAGGATGAGATAGATCAGGTTGCAGGATGAAGGTTTGACTTGGGATGATAGAGATGGCATACTGGCAGCTAGCTTGCCCGCCAAGTTTCTCAAGCCGGACATTGAGTACTATAGTGGGATTGGTTGTCCCAAGATCCACTTGAGACTATACAACACAGTCATGAGAGCACACGAGATAGATGATGCACAGTCGGTGGCCCTATTTCCCATGTCACTTAGTGGGGCAGCTCAGAGATGGTTTGCCTCAGTCGAGCCTTTGAGACTCCGCACCTGGAAGGATGTAGCTCATGAGTTCTTGACTCAGTTCACTTTCAGCGTTGACATTGATGTATCCAGACGAGAGTTGGAGGCCACCAGATAGAGGCCATACGAGTCTATTTATTCTTTTGTCAGTCGTTAGAGGGCAAAAGTGGCTGGTATGATAGACCGGCCTAAGGAGCAGGATCAGATTGATATGGTTCTTCAAAACCTACAACCAAGGTTTGCTAGACGTCTTGTGGGCATTCCATTTCAGGATCTTAAGAGTCTAGTTTATGCAGCTTTCAGTGTTGAGGAGGCCATCGCTCGAGGATTATGGGCAGATACTACTCATTCCCTTGATAGTAAGGGGAAGAAGCCAATTGGATCATCTAGTAGATCCGGAGAGGTTAACACTATTAGCTATCAGCATCAGAGGCCATCACATCACTCACCTTATAGGCTCCCTATAGTCGGAGCTCATTTCTCTCATCCATAGTATCAGTATCAGCCAGTTTATGTTCAACAGCCTTACATTGCTTAGATTAACATGCAACCACGACCGCCACATTCGAGAGTCACTACTCTTCCTCCACCTAGACCATATGCACAAAGGCTCATGAGACAGTTCACTCCATTGGACATGACTTGGACTAGAGCTTTTAAGAAGCTCAGAGACGTTGGTTTGATTGTTCTTTTGGTGCCATGCCCTTTGTCACATCCTATCCCTCCTTATTTCCGCTTACATGAGCATTGCTTATATCATTAGATTCAGGGGCATGATACTGAGCATTCTGCGGCACTCCATCATGTGATACAGGACTTGATCGATTCAGGGTTGGTCAACTTGTCTGGGCCAAGTGTGACCACCAATTCCCTACCTACACATTTTACACATGCAATTCCCCATCCTCCCAATCTTTAGTAGATTGATTTGGATGTTGATGGTATTGATGGTCATATGGTATTTTGGGATATTCCAAGTTGAGGACTTGGTTGAGTCGACATGGGTACATCACTTTATAGTAGTTCGACTTTTTCATTTTGATTATGGTCATCATCAGAGTCATTTTTGTTTTGTTGAGTCTAGTTTTTAGTTCATCAGAGTTATTTTTGTTTTGTTGAGTCCAATTTTGGTTTAGAGTCGTTGTTTATAGTTCATGTTGAGAGTCTAGTCGTTTGTAGTCCTTTATCGTTTCACACATGGTGTACTCATTGGTTCATTTAGTGATATGATCTTTTTGTTCTGAGTATGTGCCATTCTCTTTCACACGAATATGCTTTACATATATTGTGTTGATGTGTGTTACACTTTCGATATGAGACATCTTTTCACTTATACATCATGATCACTCCGACCTTACCTATCATGGAGGATATTGAGCCTATTGACCTAGGATTAGGAGATCGACCTAGAGAGTTCGAGATTGTGACCCATTTCACCTTTTGATCAGAGTAGTACCATATCCATATTTATACCCTAACTTTGTAGACTTGATGACCTACCCATTTCAAGCTTGACATGACACCATCCTTTGGTACCATTATACGACCTTACCATCTTTGTTCGCCTTAGCATACTATAGTACCATTGCCTATTATTTCCATCATTTCTTTGATCTGACTAGGTAGAATCTGAGATGGTTAAACCTGAGGTGAGCTCTGCATGATGATAGATGGATCACGATGAGAGAGTGGTTTGACTGCTTGATAATGTTGTTAAGGCAGAGGGATTGTCATGGAACATCCAAATTTGAGCCATTGCACATGACTTCAGAGAGTTGGGATGACTAGAGATGGTGATTTTATGAGAGGATGGTGAGTGGCATGTGATGATAGAGTGAGTTGATTATTAGAGGGCATTGATGATTGTCAAAGAGCATCAGTGGGAGCTTTCACACAATTTCAGAGAAGTTGATATGACTATGTTGGACAGATGCCAGTCTTTAGTATTGGCCATATGAGATCTTAAAAGCATGATGTTCGAGGTTGTGGTTAAAGAATGGGTGGCCATCATTTCATGAGCCCATTTGCTATATCACTCTCACATATAGAGTTACCTGTTGCTAGCCATTTGGGCCTTAAACGAGTACCATAGCCTTTTCTTTCATCACCTCATTTACCTATTACATCGAGTTGGGGACCCTATAGTGCTTGCATGCTTTGATTAGATACGTCATGAGTTCTAAACCTAACATACATATTCAGACATCATCTCTCACTCTTCATTGTGATATTTTCCACTTTGACATCATCTCATCACTTTTTCCGACATCACATATCTACTTGTGATATTCGTTCTCTATCTTTTTTCTCATCATTGCTTACTCGACATTATCCTTGTGTCACCTTGAGTGGTGGTTTTTCACACGTCACTGCATGAAAGATTGTCACATTCTTTCCCTTCGTTCACCCCATGGGCAGTGGTTCAGAGATCTCAGTTTGAGAGGTTGTCTTGTTAGTGAGGATTCATGTTACATCCATATGTGGAGAGGGTTTGATCATTTGGGTATGTTTTTCATTTGAGGTCATTCAATACTGATCAGAGTAAGCGTAAAAAAAAAAAAAAAAATAGCGCATTCTTCATTGTATCATTCTCCATTGGGCATGTGTATGGATGTGCCAGTTTACTTCATTAAGTTTATGTGTTAGAGAGAGTTTGTATGAGAGCTTCTTTCTAAGATTCTATCTTGGTATATATTTTGGGTTAGAGTATGAGTCGCCTATTCGATTTTTGTGAGAAAGGCGAGCGACCTTTCTTTAGGATTTCTAGATCCTTACCCTATTCGTCATTACATCCATTTTTATGTGACTTATCTTCATGCTTTGATGCAGGTTGACCATCACTCATTTTTTTTTATCTATTTGCCTTCTTTTATCTTTATTTTATTCCTCCATTTCACTCTGTCTCATTTGGTTTTTTTCTTTTCTCATCCTACTTGATGTTTGACTTGGGTTTGGCATCCACACTTTATTCTTGCTTATTTGATACGTCATTCATCTATTATCATTTTTCATGTGGGAATCCTTAGGTCTACAACTCATGATGTTTTCTATGCATTGCATCTCATGCATGAGGGGTATGGGGATTATATCATTGGGATTATTGAGCTTAATTTCCTTTTGTTTCTTTCACCCTATTACCTTAGTGTACGTTACGTCCAAGTCTTAAGACCACTCTGAGACCATAACTTCACACATTGTGTATGACAGCTCACACATGGGCAATACTCGAGATTGGTGGGAGATTATTTTCTTGGAGCATGATGGATGGGGAGTCGGGGTAATGGATTACACTAGGGCATACCCTTCTTACCAGTGATGGATTCTCGGAAGTGATGTGATCTACACCAGGGCATACCCCGCACATCGATGATAGTTTCTTATTGGGATGACGCCCTACACTAGGGCATAGCCAGTTCTCTTCTTCACTTGGGTTATGATGGACTAGGAGTTGTGGGATGACCCTACACTAGGGCATAGCCATTTCAGAGAGCACTTTTATTGGAGATACAAACACTCTACTCGATATTCTACATTGGGTCACACTCCACTCATTGATGGTTGAATTTTGAGATGATGGTTCATTTTGAGACACAATTGCTTTAGAGATTGTGCATGGTAGACATAGCCACTCTATTATTTCTTGTGCAGCATGAGGTGATTAGGGTTTGTTGAGGTTATATTGGTATTTTCATTTTTAGCATTGAGGAACGAGGTTGACCTTGTTCTAAGGACACATACTGAGACATAGCCCTCTCATTGGCGATGGACTTTGATTTATCTTGGAGCATAGACACTTCAGATGGTTTATACTAGGGCGTAGCCACTTCATTCACATTCATAGAGCATGGGGATTCTGTTCCATATGGATTATGTTGAGATGTTTCCATTTTTAGCACCATGAGTGGAGATTGTTTACTTTGTTGACATATACTAGGCATGGTCCTCCTCAGCAGCTGTTAACTCGGATACACTACTTTATATTGGGGCATAGTCAGGATGGAGAGTATTTTTCATGGGAGCATAGCCACCCTACTAGATCCTTTACATTGGGGGACATCCATCTTTTGGAGGGAGATCAGATTGATTCTTTACATTGGAGCATTTGACGAGTGATATAGAGATCATTGGATTATTTCATGTTGTCCTCATTGCATACTTGGGCATAGCCACATTGTTGGATGTTTTGACATTGAGACTTGACTTTCTGTTTATGATTGCTGCTTTTGATAGATCATGGAGCTATTGACACCTTGGGTTTAGTCTTCTAGGCATACTTGGATGATCTCAGATACCTGCCTACCTTCCATTTCGTACTTAGACATTTCACCCTTGATACTTTACTGCTTTCTATCTTACCAGAGCTTGATCATTACCTTCTTTTATCCCACACATCTCACCATGACACATGACCTCACACATCTCTCTCAATTAGGAGAAGATGTAGATCAGTCCTCGATTTCTTTGGTTGTGCTTTCATACATCTTATGGACTCTAGGTTCAACATCTTCCATGATGGCAGTGCCTGAAAGATTGTTGATTTATAGTCATTATGCTTTCATTTTGACAGTTGGCATGTGTGGACCCGCATTTTTCACGTGCGTCCCCACTCGATCGGCGAGACTCGCTTTCTTATTTGTGAAAAATTAATTTTAGAAAAGTTGGAGTCGCCACTTATTTTATTTTTATTTTAAAGGGAAAATAAATAAGAAAGAAAACCCTAAAATGTGACTCCATAATTTTTGGAAAAAAGCATGTCTTTGAAAACCCGAGTCTAAGTCCGGGGATCAGGTTACCTATTGGGAAGGTACCTCTAGGAGGTAGCACCCCTCTAAGCCCTTTAAAGGTCTCTACTGACAAATTAAGGGAAGTGTGACAATTAATCAGTTAATTATAGATACCTAGATAGGCTTAGTGATTTTAGAGAATGGCATGCCAAACACAATCAAATTGCAATAAAGGAGAGTTAGGGTGCGTACCTGAACCGCTCTTCAAGCGCTATCATAAAACATAAAGTTAGTGTAGAAATGTAGCACACAACATTTGTTTTATTCAAGCAAATCAGGCATATATCAAGACATCCAAGAATCACGTCAATATGGATATGGTCATCAATGGCATACAAGTCCATAGAGTTCTAGAAAATAGATGAGAAGAGAGCGTACCTGGATAGCAAGCTAATACTCCTCTATGGGAATCAAGGTTAACCCAACAACAAATATAAAACAAATTCAAGCATATCTCCAAGAGGAATCAAAATCAATTAAATACCAAACAATCATCTTTAAAATCAATATTAGTGAAGATATCAAGAATGTAGGACCCCCCACCAAAGTCCATATTACTTTTGCACGAATCGATTCAATGAATTCCATTGTTTGGAATCATGAAGTTTGTTCATGCTTGTTGAAAATCAAGAAAATCATGAAAATAGTTAAAAAATCAGATAAAACAGTGAAAGTGTATGCCCGAAGGAAAATGGCAACAAATAGCATGTTAAAATCGGGATTTTATATCTAGATGCTCCTAAGATGGATTTTTCAAAGCTGGGAATATTCAGTTGAACAATGGTTTCAAAATTCAATTTAAAACAGTAAGTTCCCAATCAAAGAAGTAAATAGAGGAGAAGGTGTATGTAGTAAGGTTGCCATGATGGAGTGGAGTCTGGGAGGTTTAGCTGCTGCTGGATTACTGATGGTTGTATGAAGAGGCCTCTGTACATTGCTGGCATGTCTGGAGTAGAGCTAGCCATATTTATTTCAGAGCATGTGCTCACTTGCTGCCACTCATTCTCAAGTTTCAAATCTTCACTCAGAAGTTCATCTGATTCATCAATTTTCTTATAGTTCACTTGTGGATTTTTCTGTAGTTCAGAATCTGAGTTTTCTAGCTCATTGCGAACTTCATCTTTTGCCCTTTCAATAGTACTAACTGGTCTTCTTTAGCTCGCATGGGAAAATTCACTGATGTAGCTTTTCGAATAATACACGGACTGTTGCAACATCTCCAAGCTGTACGTGTGTTCCACTTATATGAAATCCTTTGCATAGCCTTCTCTGGTTGAAACACTTGAGTCAGTCTAGAATTGAATTGCTGAATGGAGTCTGATATGAGCATGAAGGAGGCGCTGTCCAGCACATAAACTTTCTGGCCTATTCAATGAGCCATCAAATCCAACAGCTGAGTCTGAATATTCATCATTTAATCCACCATCTTCTTCAAATGAAGGAAGCTCCATTGATTCTGGTTTGAATCTAACCTTTGCACTGATTTTATCCATGTGCTCATTGACAGTTTCTTCGGATGATAATGCCTCTCCTCTAATTTACTAACACAGTCTTTGTAGTCAATTTTCAAAACATTGTCGCTATTCACATTGTTGCCAGGGTCAAGAAATGATAGGAATTCATAAACTCCAACGTGCTCTCCTTTATCTAACCATTATAAGAAGAAGCCTTAAATCAGCCACAAGTATCTTATATTCTGCAAAATGTGATGAAATTCTGGGGCGTTGACATTCATCAATTATGACAGCTTCCCATTTTGATTCATATTTCCATTCACCCTATCATTGACATTGAAAATTGGGTGTGTAATCTTTACAAGGGCAGTAGGTGGCATTTGGCAAATGGTCATAGTCAAGAAGGTGAGCTTCACTTCTCTAAACTGTCCCCTCAACCCTTATTAAACGTTTCAGGCTGATTGCCCAAGGGTTTTCCCCTTTCCTAAACAGTCTCATTCCATTTAAAACTGTGCTCTCATTTTCCGAAGGCTATATCCGGTGCCAAATGTTTGGAATACATAATTCTGGTCAGAATGTTCTACTGACAGCTGCAGAATCTGAACCAAGCATTTCGAAAACCAGGTATCTCTTGGTCTCCGATTAAACCATGTCTCTTTCTACCTGGATCAAGACCTTTCCTTATACGAAATGGACTCCTCATTATAAGATACCGTAACTATATATCTTCGCAAGGTCGTTACCAAAATTGTAGAAGCACATTCTGATTCACTATCTGAAGAAGTGCCTGGGCCGAATCACTTGATGAGGAGCCTAGATCACCGTTGGAGGTACTTGAACTACTACAGCCATTTACTCTTTAATCTGGGATTGAAGAGCATCTCTAATTGCCCAATAAACATGTCATCCTCAACGAATTTTGTATCAATATTCTACTGAAGGCATTCATTCTCTTCCTAAGCACAGTTTTTTCCCAAGGAAAGTCTAGTGTGATTCTCTATAAACTTCCTTAGCATTGCAGGCGGTGTGTATAGTGTAAGGATCTCTTAGTGCGTAAGTTACATCTCCAATGCATCTATGTGTGGTATTGAAAGGTGGCAGCCTTCAAGTTCTGAACGTTGCGGCTGTCTTCGAATTTGGGATGGTGCGTGGCGTAAGTGGATGCAGCCCATGAAGAAACCTGTGCATGGAGTCCATTAGTGCTCGCAACTTCTTAAAAAAAATTCTGGGGGTTCCTCTAGAAAGCGGACTATGCATGTACGTGTGTTCTCTGAAAATCAAAACTGTGCGTGGACTTCTTCATGCGGCTGTGAAGACTTCCCGAGGTGGCGTGTTTCTGTTAGTGCGTGGTCCCCATGGGAGTGCAGGCCGCCCCTCAATCCGTGCTCTTGGATTTCAAGTGTCCATCCAAAGTGGCAACATGAGATGTTTGTTTCTCTCAAAGTGGGTTCAGATTTTTGTTTCTCTATATTAATGATGCGACTGTTTCTCAGAAAATCCTCACTTGGTACCCTATCCTCCATATTCAGGTACGGAGCAATGAACCCTCAAAGATTCCTTGGGGTCAAGCTTAAGAGACTGAACGTGAATACCAGAGATTCTGAGCTATGACATTGCGTTTAAATCTTTTGGAAAGTGACTTTAGAAAAGACTTCAAGGCGGAATTCTGAACTGCAATGTAATGTGCATGACAGCCTTGGAAGTCTCATCAGAAAAAGTTCAAATTTCTTCCATTGGAGGCCTCAAATTCAACTTCTTGATTCGTCAAAGAGGGTACCCTCATCACTAGAGCTTTCCATTACACTTTGAGAATTTTCTAGTCCGTATTAACTTTGAAATTTTTCTGGTCCAGATTTTAGTCCAAGAGATGCAGGCCTTTGATGGTCGAACTTCCTTTTTATCTCAAGCAATTCATGAACATAAATTATGGGAATATCACCAGGTTGAACCATAGTACCAGTTTCGCTGTCTTGTGAAGAGAGGACCCCGAGTCCACAAACTTGAAGGAGAAAGAGAACACATAAGTCACTTTCCATTGTAACTCCTGACAATATTGTTGATTTTTGAATTCAGAAGGGGTGTCATCAGATTGAATGCGTCTGCTCCCATGTATGACCCACCATTTCGATTTTGTTGACAAGCGCCAATAACAACTGAAATCCAACTCTCTGAGTCTTTACATCATGCTGTCCACAAGCATCCTTCAGAAACCTAATCAGTGGTTCAATAAAATTCTTAGATGATAGCGAATGCCAAAGTTGATCATCACCCTTCAAGTCTTTTTCTGCATCTTCGATCACCTGACATTTAGGACTTCTGTGGATGTGTATCAAGTTCAGATAAAAACTTCAAATCTGTCTCAGGTTTATCCGCATACCATGACATCTGCGAGATTCATTACTAGTCTTCACGGAAATCAAATTTAAGCCATCTCTGATATTAATGCATGATGAGCCTGAACTGTGACGATTATCTAAAGATTCAAGTAATATACTGTTGATATCTACTGCAACTCTTTGAGAACTGAGGCCTCAGAATTACTTGTGCATGGTTTTTTATCAAATGATACTTGCAAAGAATCACTGCCAGGCCTTACCACAGAATCTAATTGCTGTACTGAAATTATTCAGGTTGAAATTTATGGCTTCTCCATTGTCAATGTACCTGCTATCTAAGAAGATAGCAAGGTGCTCCATTGCAAGAACACAGCTGGCTGATTGTCCCGTGAAGCACTCGTTATCTGATCCAAGCACTCGTTCAGCATCTCCAGAAACACTTTACCCTTCTTTGACGTTCTTGAAGTGTGTTTCCCAAGCATACAGCTTCAGGATTTTTATGTTTAGAAGTGATTCTGTAATAGCCTTCAGCTTCCATAACCAGAATTTTATCGACTTCGAAGAGAAACTCCACTTGATGAGCCACCAGAATTATAGTTTTATGAGCAAGAGCAGCTATGACTTTTTCATTGAGAGGAATTGCAGCTTTGGGGGAAGGCCAATGCAATCTTCAATTCCTGCATGACTAAGGATAATAGGCTTCTCCTTTGATATTAGACTAACAGTTACGGATGAGGATCTATCACTGACTGCAAATTAGGATAAAATGGACTTCCTGAAGCGATATACGTTGCTGCTGTTGCATACTGAGGAGGGGTGAGCCTAGGAGACTGCATCATAGATTGTACCTCAACTGAAGGGAACTTGGAGAGTGCATGGGGAAGTTTTTCCATGTCATTATAAGAGTGGTTCATTCCCTGAGAGATCTTTATGTGGAGGTAATGCGATTAAATAGTTCATCCATTGCTGTAGCCTCATTAAGTCTTCTTGGTGACTCTAAAATTCAGCTTACTAGTAACCAGATGGAACACACATTCTTCTGGTTCAGGCATTCGTTTCTGGTCAGATTCTAGCGCCTATCTTGAGACCCCATTATTCCAAGACCGAATTCATAGCCCGACGTAACCTTTCCTAAGAAGTTGGAGAAATTGTTTCTTTGGTAGAAAAGCTCTCAAGACCGTGCTGAGGCTCTGAATGTTGATAGCTTTCCATTACAATTGACGTGAGTTCCTCATCAGTAGTGTCATAAGAGTGACTTCATGAGAAGTTTCTTGCTGTATCAGAATCAATAGCATTAGGGGCTGCTTCATCACTTTTGCAGGCAGACATTCATCTTTAAGAACCAAACAGCTAGGGAGCATCATCATAAACTAACTCATTAACAAGAAGTGGACTTCCTGACACATCAAGTAAGTAGATCTTAGATTTATGTTCATGAAACTGAACTTCAGCCAGATATTACACCTAACATGTCATCAGGCTTCAAGAGCTCCTGAATTCCGAGTTTCAAAAAATAATTCCTGAAAACTGCTAAATCAACTGGTATGACACGTATATAGAAGCTAAATGGTGGAGATCATTAAGGACAACCTCATCAGCAGTTGCGAATCCATCTCCCACTCAAATCCATCGACACTCTTCTAGGACAGTTTGACAGGCTGCCATTTGCATTCAATCTGCATTTCGACAAATTGAGAATGCGTACATGATACATCTGTTCTGTTTTAACATCAGTAGCACATCTCAATCATCTTCTTGTGGAGGTCAATGGCAGAATTCACAACTTTTAAGGATCACCCATCTTCTAGTGCAATCTATCTGTCATAAGAGGAATAAATTGTCTTGCCCATAATTCAATCAAATAATTTAGAATACGCAATTTTGGCCAGACATCTCCACTAACAGTTGCAAAGTCTGGACCAAGCCGTTTCGAAAACCAGATACCTCTTGGTCACTAATTAAACCATGCCTCCTTCTACTTGGTGACCTCGAGTGAAGACATTCCACCAGAACCAATGCTGGTAGCAACCTTTTCTGAAACCATACTGTTAAGAGATCCTTCCACTCTATTGTTTTCCAATGAAATATTAGTCCCACTGGAACAAGGCTTCATACTAAAAGTTTGCACGATTTCAAGACCAGAAGCTGTCATTTTCTCCTTATCCTGTTTTGGGATCTTTATCACGTAAGGATGGGTCGGCCACAACACTTGGCAAGCAGTCTAGTTTTACAGGTTCCTCATTGAGTTTATTCAGCTGTGAACTTGAATCATCCATATTAGGCAGTGTAATTTTCCTAAGCTCTCTGTTTCTAAGTATCGAACACAAATTTCTATCAGAAACAACCGTGGGGTTTAAAGAGGCCATAATTGCCTTGGTTACTAGTGAATTGGATTTGAAAGAAACATCAAGTTCTACTGGACTCTTTTCTCTCTCGTCTACCATTCCATAATCCAAATATTCAAGGAGATCTTTAACTCTGTATTGACTGACACTGCACAAACGAGAAGCCCCAAATCTTATATTCTGATCTTGTATTTATTATCAATAGAATCTGTCATTGTTGAGACAAGTGAAAGCCTGCTAGGATTCCAGCCCAGAATTCCACGAACAGAGAAACCCAGAAATAGAAGTAAGTTCTAAGTCTCAATAGATCACATCCGGAACCCGGTTTAACAACTTTCTTGCCTTGAAGAAGAAATACCCAATCTGATTCAACAATCTGCAATCGTGTGCCAAACCCCGCAAACAGCCCACATTCTACACAGCCTTCGTAAAGTTTCTACCTTTCATGAAATACTCTTGTCGTCATAGTCTCCATATCCGGGAACACCAAGGTAAAGAAAAGAAAGAAACCCAGATACAGTAGCACAGAAAGACCAAGAAAGAAAAGAAAAGAAAACAGGGGAAAAGAAGATAGTCGGTGGGTATTTTGAAGCCAGATTGGGACATAAACGGGGACAAGACCCATAGCATCAAATTCAAAGGTAAACCTTCATTCAGATTGCTTTCAGATGGAACCAAAGACATTAAACGGAATATTGAAATAACATAAACATGCAAGCAAATCAATCTCAACTAATCAAATTGTGGCCCTTGCGTCCACACCAAACAACAAGAATGAATCTTCAGAAAACTAAGAAGTCAGGAAAGATTGAAACTAAATGGTGATATAGCAAAAATCTGGAAACATACCTGCACGTTCTCCTCTCCAATTGCTTGGTTCCCCGGCTGCTGCACCTTTTTTTCCGACTGAGAAATCTTCTCCCCCCAAAACTCCAATACCCCCCCTCTCTTTTCCTTTTCTCACACATATATATCACCCCCCAAAGGCCTAAATCTGTTCCTAAAAAGGAAAATTCTCCTATTTCCTTTCTTCTCTTCTTCCTTTTTCCTTTTTCTTTTTTTTAAATCTTCCAATTCGAATTCCCCTCCAAAACCTTCCAAGGAGAGTCCCACCTTCCTTAAACTCCAATGGTAATTTTCCTTGCAAAAACATGAAATTTTTGAAGTTAAATAATTGAATGAATAGATAAGTAAGTAAATAAATTAGGAAACGGTAAAAATAAATGAATAATAAATAAATAAATAAGTTAAGGAAAATAATATAAAGAGGAAGATAACCAATAAAAAGTGAATGATAATCATAAAACTAAAACCAAAAAATAAAATAAAATAAAATAAATAAAATAAAATAAAAATAAACCAACAAACAAAAGCCGAGCCCAAAAGCCATGTAACCATGCAAGTCATACAAGTCACGCTAAAAATGTCCAAACGGGCCAAGTGTGCCTAAACGGCCTATGATGAGACTAAGTGGGCCTAGGGTGGTGCCTAATGGGCCAAGTGTATCTAAAAGCTATCCTAAAAAAAAGAAACAAGAAAAGCCTAAGTCTAAATTAAGGCTGCCAAGGGTCATAATAAGAGATCAAATAATCCCTCAACCAAAATCTCCGAGGTGACTCAGAAAAAGGTAAGTGGTATGAGTAGCCATGGGCCACCAAGGAACTATTGTGGAGCATTGAAAACGAATTTTAAAGACATGTGCTAAAGGGACAAAATTGAGGGTCTACAGTTGGATATGACTATCTTCATTGTCCATTAACACAAGTCTTTCTAGTAAAACATGTCATTCATAATCTCCTTCATCAGAAATTAACCTATCTAAATGGTTTGAAAGATAATATATTGAAACAAGAACTACTGCATATGCAACATACATAGCTACACAAGTTATAGTCCATCTTTAAAGCCTTTGAATAAGTGTACATGATAGAAAATTTGTGAAATATATATGAAATGATTATTCAACCTCAAAATTAAATAACCTAATGTAACTTTCTTGAGATATTGGAAAGACAAAAGCATTATGCAATAAAAAACCATCCAATACTAGTAAGCTAATACCCAATCAAAGGACAAGTTTTGGTATATTCTAACAAAATAAAACTCAAAAAGATGTTTGCATTCACCAATTAAATCTCTTGCCAACAATTTGACCAATTAGCATTCAACAATGTATATATCATCAAAATTTTAACATAGCCTCCTAAATTTAGACAAGTAATTGATAAAATAATTAAATAAAGTGAAAAAAATACTAACTTTAATATAATAAAAAAAAAAACTAATACAGAAAATAGACATTATACTTAATTAGAGCACAAATTTAGCTTACTAATATTCATCATATGAATGTGGGAAAAAGTGCTTAAATTTTAGGAATAATAGCCAATTTATAAAATAAGGATTATTACACTTTGTTAGGACATTGAGTCTTATTTATATGTTGACAATTTTGTTTCAATTAATATTTGGTCATAGAAGTCTTTTTAAATAGTAACTTGCTCTCAATTAAAGATCAATGGTTGTTGTTCGTCCAACTAGGAAGTTAAAGGTACATCTAAAAAGGTTTGGCTTGTGGGATATAGGCTTCTTTGAGGTATAAAAAGGTTTGGTATCATTTTTAGATTTAAAATGTTTTAAAATCATTTTTCAAAAGAAGTAGGGGTCGCACAAGTGGTTAATCCCGCTCAAGCGGTTAATCTCAATCAAGCAAAGCGCTCAAGCAGTCTAAGTCCGCTCGAGCGATCATGATAGTCCTGTCGAGTTTAGAAATGGATTTTGGATGAATTTCACTCAAACTCTAATTTTTAAACTTAAGATACCAAGACTCTTTTGGCTTTTACCTATATATACCTTTCTAATAACCTCTTGAGGAACGGGCAAAGAGATTGGAGATCATAGAAATCTTATAGTTTGGAGAATTTTCATTCTTAAGAGAGGGACTCCTTAAGAGAAAGCCTAATTGTCATACTATTCCCTAAAAAACCAACTACTTTTGGCTCCATCTTATTCTCGAAACCTACCCTTAAGAGATTAGAGAAAAAGGAATTCAAAAAAATATGAGTTTGATTTTTCTTAACATGTGTCTTATTATTTATTTTGTTTTTCTTTCTTTCAATTTTTCAATCCTAAAAAAGCATACAAAGCTTAAAACCTTTGAACAACTTTTATACTATCATTTAAACTTATAAGGAGATTGCATAAGCATTGGAATTGGTTCAGAAGCAACAATCGGATAACACATCTCTGTGATAATATACAAGGGCACACATCACCCTAGCTCTACTAGTGAGAGTGTTGCTCCAAAGATTAGTCTATCATAAATATACTGGCTAATTGGACTTTACTTTAAATATGCATAAAAATGACATAATTTCCAAGTAAATTTTGATTTTTTGTTGTATTCATTAAGAATATTCAGTTCATGGCTTAACTCAAATATTCTTAAGTTTGTACAATTTCACCAAGCAAACTCCAAACAATAATATGCAAACAACTCGAACAATTATGACAGGTCTCATTTAGCCTAAGTGATGAGCAAGCATTGTGCTCAATCCTAGGAAACAGTGAAAATATAAAGTGCCCATATTCCTTTGGAATTCCTCTCTAACACTTTTCTAATTTCTTCATATTTAGTTTCCTAGATTGGCCCAAAACTAACTCTACCTAATACAAATATGGTTCTCTCAACATAATGCTCCACAATCACAACTCTAAAAACACTTATTTAGACAATACATACAATATTGAACCAACACAAAAGGAAAACTAAATGAAATAAAACCAAGAAAATAAGAGAACCCCTCTCTAATAAACAAAATTTGTATATCTCAAGGCCAAAACCAAAAATTCAAAGCATCGAAAACAAACAAGTATAGAATTGTTAGAGACCCATTTGTTGAAGTAGTGAATTCTAGTTCCAAATCAAGAAATAAGAGTTTATACATTTATTTAAGCTCAACATCCAAGTAATAACACTAAATCTAGCTTGTTTGCTTATAACTAAACACATGAAATTCTTCAATTAAATTATGAAGAACCTTGGGTATTAGGATTTTAGAAAATAGAAAAAAGAAACCCTTATGAAATTACAATATGTTGAACTTAATATATAAATCAAGATGTAAGGTCGAGGGAAGGGAGTTGTCAAACCTCACATGAAAGCCATTGGCTCAACTAGATTCATCTTATTCGATGGATGCGGTTCATCCATTAGAGGTTATCATTCAAGTGAAGGTGGAGTTTTAAAAACATTGAAAGGTGGATAGAGAGATAGTGGTGGCTATTGGAAGGCTCATCATCAATTAGAAGCCATGGATGAATTATGGATGGAGGTGAAATAGGTGAACTTTGAACTTGTGAAAAAAGTCCTCATGAAAATTTTCCCATTTTTCTTTCCAATATTCCTCACTATTTTTTGAGGAAAAATAATAGGGAAAATATTTTAACATTTGTCATAGTGTTTTTCTTCCAACTTTTTTCCTCCTTATTTTCCTAGTCATCCAAATATAGGAAAATGAATTTTCATTAGTATTTTTGGGAACCAAACATAGTCAAAGGTAAATTTAGGAAGAGGAAGAAATGCTTTGTCTTAAATTAAATATTGGAGTAGCAATATTGTTATCCCTTAAGCTTAGTTAGATACAAAAGAGACTTAGGAAAAGTTGTTAAAGAATTAATCAATTGAGAGTCAATTGCTCCTATCATAATAGTGTATATTATTTTTTTGATAGGTATAAAAAAGGTATCACTACTAAAACAATATCACGTGTACAACTTGGGTACAATAGTTTTGTATTTAATTCTACTCACTTTTTATCATTTATAAGTTTTATTACTTTGTATCTTGATCTCATCTATTCATAATTTGGTCCCAGTTTGTTTGTATACTAATTTTATTTCTTTATATCCCAATTTCATTTTTTATTATTATTTTATTCAATGAGTTATAATTTATTATAGATTTTCAATAAATTAGATTTTGTTTCAATAAAAAAAGAACTTTAAGTAATAAATAAAAGTAATTAACTTATTTTTAAATCTACATTTTTATTTTATTTTTTTACTTCTATTTGTCCTAGTTACATTTATAGTCTTTTTTTTGCTGTTCTATAACCTCCATTGTTATTCGACATTCTTTATCTTAATTATAATTGATAAGAATAAATATATCAATTTGATAATTTATAATAAATTTTAAGTTAATTTTTTTAAATAACTTTAATGCTTAAAGTAAAATTAAAAATTAAAAATTAAATACATTTTAACTTAAAATAAACTTAAATCAATAAATAATAAGTATTAAGTTTTATCAAAGAGTCTCTTAATAAATTTTATTTATTTATTTATTATTATTTTTTTAATATATGTTAAAATAAAATAATAATTTATTTAACAAAAGAGGGCACAACTAAAATTGAATGATGGTATAAATATTCTCACTTTTTATCTTTTCGGATCCATTTTGGCAACCAAATTCAGAAATGATTTTTTTTATTTAATGTTAGATGTAGAATCCATTATTTGGATTGACATTTTTCTAAAAGTTAAAAACTTTTTTTTGAGTGGACTAAAGATTTATTATGGTCATGATAATTTAAAAAAAAATATATATTTTTTTAAATTTTTTTAAGAAGGTTTTTGCCAAAAAAAAAAAAAAGAGTGGCAGAGATCATCTTATTTCTCATAAAAATAATTTATTTTAATATATAATATAATAAAACATTTTAGACGTTAAAAAGAATATTTCCCGGTGCCAAACAGACCCAAATCTAAGAATCTATATCTAACATTAAATGCTAAGTAATAAAAGAAATGGAAATATATAAATTAGGTAGGTAAAAAAAGTACAGTTAGCGCGGTCTGCACACACAGCATATGATATGGAAAACGCACCAATAGGAAAAGAAATAAAAATAATAAAAAAATCATTGCGTGAGACGAGTCTTCTCTCTCGTACTCCATTTCTTTCCTTTTTCTTTATTACTAAAATTTAAAAAAAATAAAAAAATAAAAGGGTTTTAAATTTCGCAAAATCCGTACTTCTGACAACGACCACTGAGGGATGGTGGCACATGCCTGGTGTCATATCAGTGGGAAATGGACGGCCGAGATTCGCAGGTACGGATCCCCGAATGGTGGGGATTGGAATTTCCAAAATCTCCCACTCTCTCTTCTTCTCTCTCTCTATCTCTTTCTCTCTCCTCTTCGCCTCTCTGCCATCACTTCCAGCTTTGCTCTCTCTCTCCCCTTGTTCTCAGCTCTTCAAGACTCGCCACTCTCTCTTTCTCTAGTTCTCCTTCTGCTCCCTTTGTCTCCATCCTGGTAGTTTCTCTGAATTCGACAGCGATGGCGTGATGAACTGAAAGCAAGCTCAGTTCTACTTTGTTTGGTGGCGATCTTGGAGGAGAGTGGCTTTTGTGGGTGTGATGCTGATGTGACCTCCTCTTAGGGTTTTTGATTTGCTCAAGAGGAAATGGTGTGAATTCTTGTGGTTTTTTTTGTTTGGTGGGTAATTGGAGGATGCAGATGGCAATGGTTGGTGAGAGGAGGATTTGGGTGAGGAGAGAGGAGGTAGAAATGTTAGACTGGAATAGTTCTAGGGCTTGAAAAGTACCAGAAATGAAGCTTTCAACATCAGGGTTGGGGCAGCAGCAAGGGCATGAAGGTACCTTATATCTATATAAATATATATCTCTATCTTTATGTGTGCGTGTATTTGTAGTTATTGGGCTTAAGAAAGATGAAACTGAATAATTGATAATTCATTTGTTTTATTTCTTGTGGGATTGTGGGAATTGGCGATAGGGGAGAAAAAGTGTTTGAATTCAGAGCTATGGCATGCTTGTGCTGGCCCTCTTGTGTCCCTGCCTACCGTTGCGAGCCGTGTGGTTTACTTTCCTCAAGGTCACAGTGAGCAGGTGGTGTTCAAAATTGAAATTTATTGTTACTACTGCTATTGTTATTAAATATTGTTTTTATTGCTGTTTTTGGTTTATCATTTCAATGGAAGTAGTGGTCTGATAATCCCAATTTGGACTCAGGTTGCTGCCACAACTAACAAAGAGGTTGATGGGCACATACCCAATTACCCGAGCTTGCCACCGCAGTTGATCTGCCAACTTCACAATGTCACAATGCATGTGGGTCTTTACCGAATTTAATACTGTTGCAATTACAAATGTGGATGTATTTTTAGTGAGAAGGATTGTAAAATCTGCAAGGGAATTGATTATGTTGTGAATTATGTGTGTGACATTTCAGGCAGATGTGGAAACTGATGAAGTGTATGCACAAATGACTTTGCAGCCACTTACACCGGTAATCTTGAGTTTCTAGTTCCAAATTGAGTTTCAGTTGTGATGTTTAATTATTTCCTTGAGTTATATTGAGTTGGAAAATTGTTTGTTCTCTGGTGTATACAGCAAGAGCAAAAGGATACATTTCTTCCTGTGGAGTTGGGTATCCGAGCAAGCAGCCCACCAATTACTTTTGCAAGACTCTCACAGCAAGTGATACTAGTACCCACGGGGGGTTCTCTGTTCCTCGTCGCGCAGCTGAGAAAGTTTTCCCTCCATTGGTAGTCTCCTTTCTTATTTTCTTTGGTTTGATGCTATTCTAATACTGATTTATATTTTAATATTTGGGTTCACAGGATTTCTCTCAGCAGCCTCCAGCTCAGGAACTTATTGCAAGGGATCTCCATGATGTTGAGTGGAAGTTCAGGCATATTTTTCGAGGTAGTGTTTATACTAATTTTTTTTTAATTGTTTCTGTTCTTCTAAGTTCATAAGAATCTTTTTTGTTATTTTATTTTTCTTAGTTAAGAGTATAGACTTGAAACCATATACTAGTCTTTCAATTTGTATTTTCTATTAAATTTTTAGGTAGCCTTGTTCTATTCTTATAACTTTAAGGTGACATATAGAACATGTAAATCACGCATNTGAAAGACGGAAGAAGAAATGAAGTGAGAAAAAGGAGGAGAGAGTGAGTTGGAGAAGAGATCTAGAGCAAGAGGAGCTATAAGGAGGTGAGTTTGAGCTGAACAGAGGAGTAAGTGGGATTTTGAGAGGGTTTGAGGCTGTGAAAATGAGCTGAACAATGAGAGAGGCAAAGGAAAGAAAGAGAGTGAGTTTGCTGTGATTTTGAGGTAAGCTTAGGAAAGGAAAGTAGAGCTTGAAGCCTAACAACTCTTTACTTGAGGGGAGCTTTCCAGGTATGACTACTGTGAGCTTCTTATCTCTCATTTCCACATTGATTTACTCTCATTTTCAGCTATTTTTCTGGGAATTGATTTGTTGATTAGTGTGGACATCAAGGGTCACTCGTTTACTTTGTTGGATCTACTCTTTATATGCATGCTCTGCTTTGGTCTTATTTAGGGTGTTTTTTATTTCTCTTGTAAATATCTTATGCTTTGCTCCTTCCCTAAACTTGATGTATCAAAATCATGCTCTTATTTCCATTGGATTCCACCTACTCCTAGCTCTTTGATGGTTCATGACATAGACCTAAGTGCATACTCTGTTTTTACGTTTTTATTCTTCTCTGTTCATTACTTTATTTCTTGTTGATGGTGGAGTGATATCGTTAATGGCCAAGTTGCTAGGACTGGAGGAGTGTGGTTATGGGGGGAAATGAACTTAATGGAGTATTTCTGATTATACCTGTGCTCCAGTTGTTTGGTTCCAAAATGTTGACCATGTGACTGTATTGGAGTCTTGGTATTTGGGATCACTTTGCCATCTGAGTTCATTAAGCTAAACAACGTTAATAAACATCTCAATTTTGAAGTGTCATGTCAGAAGCCAATAAGTTTGGCAAATAATGGGCCATTTCTCTGATTCTCCAGACCCACCTTTGATTTTCTCTCCCAATTTACATGGTGGATGTCTTCTTTTCCCAGGTTCGATCGGTAAATGATTGTTTTCACTAAGAGAAAGGAGTAAAAAGCGATCGAGAAATTTTTTTAGGGGATGGCTTCAGTGGGTGTAGCACCTACCTCTGGTTTGAGATAACCTACTGACCACTATGCCATTCTCAAGGTCTGATTATTCTAAAAGCAAGGTTGTAGAATTCTCTGATCTTGAAGGTTATAGAGGCTCATCCTTTGTAGAGTCCTTACTTCCTATGCCTCTCTTAAAGGGTTAAAATGATGGTCTTGCTTCGTATTCCTTTAGGTCCATTAAGGAGACTCCATATGATTATGGGTATCCTGAAGCATCACACTACAAAAATAAACTACTACCGAATGGTGGGGATGATGAAGCTTATGCTGCCAATGTTCCTCTATCAAATGAGGTTCAATGCCACTCTCAAGGTGATCTTTGTTCTCTAGAGGCAAAAAGCTTGAACTTGCATGAAAACGAGTCGGACAACAGTATTATGCCTGGAAAGGTTAACCCTACTCAGTGTGAGGCTCTCACAATGGTCTGCGCTCAGGTTATGGGAAATCACATAGCTGCTACACTAGGTGGATCAAATGGTCATTTTGAACTGAATGTATTCAAGCCTCTGATTGCTAGTGGTCTCCTACGTTTGATCAAATTGCTAGGTGATGCATCTGCTTCCTAGAAAGAGAGTTGTTGGAGGACATGCAGTGGTAGTAGAAGAAGAAGACGACAACTGCAGCGCTGGATCTTTGATGAAGCCTTGGACGCCATAATTTCATATAGTTTAAGCAATGACAGCTTTGTGATACAGGACATGGCCAAGTTTAGTCACCAATTGCTCCCTAAGTATTTCAAGTACAATTATTTCTCAAGCTTCATGTGTCAACTCAATAACTATGGTTTCAGAAAAATTGATACAGATCATTGGGAATTTGAAAATGAAGGATTCATCAGAGGCCATCATTTCCCTCACCTTTTGCTTGGCCATGCATGACCCCATCAAACCTTTGCAAAACCTACTACCCTCCATACCCACCATACCCATCACCGTTCATGCTCACCACTTCCCTATCTTCCATACCCACTAAACCCATTTTCTCTCACTACCTTCCACCAACTACTTCTCATACTCATCTCCTTCAGCTTCACCCATCCACCAATCCCCATCCTTCACACTTACCTAATCTGCCACCTTAACCTTCTTACCCATCAAACTCATCAACCCCCGCGAACCTTCAAGTGTTTTGATTTCTTCCACCATGGATCCTAAATGCATTGCTTCGGGTATCAAATACCATGCAGAGTTCAAGCCTTTGCTTTCCAGAACAGTTCAGGCTCTCTAGGGCATTCCCTATAATTGCTCAAAATGTTCATGATGCGCCATCCTAATCTAGAACGCTACATATGTTGGCTAAGGAAAAATGATTATGTTGTAAAACAAAACCCCGTATTGATCGAAGGTATGTTGTTCTTAAAAATCTAGGAAACCTTCACAAATATGACCATTGGAAAAAGCACTGGGTTTCTCCAAGGCCTATCCTCAGTAAGCTGGCACGATCCTCAAGAACGGGTACATTGTCATTAAGTCTCACCCTTGCAAGATTGTGGAAGTTTCCACCTCCAAGATCGGCTAGTATGGTTGATTACTACTCAAAAAGTGGTATTTTGTAGCTTGTAATTAACTCTTTTAAACACTCTTGAGTAGTAGTTATTACCTTTTAACTCAATTGACATGTTAAGGACCCTTGCAATCGTTTCTAATCAAATTATGTTAAGTTTTGGTGTTTTTGATAGCTTTTAGCTACACCAAAGCAATCCAAGAATGAGGGAGAGCTGTATATGGTTCATGGCAAAGCTTTTGGAAGCTCAAATTCATGAAGAATCAAGCTTTGGAGCTCCATAGCCCTTTGCCAAAGTCGTTCAAAGTATGCAAGGAAAGAACAACGGAGAGAGGAAAAACAGAGTGAAGAAAACAGAGGACAGCAGCTGCAGTATTATTTTGCACTTTTGGAGCACTTCCCGAAGTCCATTTTCTACATTCTATATACCATTTCAAATCTCAGGAAGTCAAGAATCCAACGCTTCAAACGGTGTATGAATTGGAGCTGAAATGAGGAAGATATGGCCTCCGCAAGACAACTGCATCCAATTGAAGGACAAATTCGCATCTTGCGAATTTGGAACTCCAACGTGCGAAATTAAAGCCTACCTTTCGAAATGGAAATGGAATACAGCCGCACAGTCACAGAGAAGCCCAACTTGCGAAAGTGATTTTGCAACTTGCGAACTTGGAGCTCAACGTGCGAAAATGGATTCCAAGTTACGAAATCAACTTGCGAGATTTTTGCAAGTCACCATGCAACGTGCGAAATCTACATGCGAACTGGGATATTTGTGCACCGACTCTTTTAGATCTTTTCTTCAGATATTTTTGTATAAATTTCCATTCTTCTCTTTGTAATCCACCAATCATAAGATTTCTTAGCTAAGAAGGTTGGAAAAACTTCTCTATATATATTCCCTTGCATCCATTGTAAAATATATAAATATATAAGTATGTAGAATCGATCAATATATAGAATATACAGAGCCTTGCTCTATTTTTCCTTCTCTTTCATTTTCATTTTCTTGCTAGCCAAACATTCTCTAAGATGTTTTCTCAGAGGATGAGTGGCTAGACTTTTTGTTTCTTGGGTGAAGGAAGCTAAGTAAGGTTCCGGCTACATAAGTGTGAGATTTTGTTGTTTCCGTTTTTAATGAAGAGAAAGTGTGATCCGTTTTTGGTTTTTATATTTTTAGTTAACTAGGATTACCATGAATAGCCAATACTTGGTAAGCTTTCGGATTCCATGGATTCTTATTGCTTGCAATCTTGCTCCATGGAGGTCTAATTGTTATCTCTTGTTCGCTTGTGAAGGATGATCTGATGCTAACGATCACCTTGAATGGCAAATACTAGGTGAGAGGTACGAGCCATTGCAAGGTGTATCAGTGAGAGGGATTTAGCGTTGAAACCATTAATGGCAAGCATTTGTATCACACCGATTCGGGAAATAACTATAGGTTAAATTCCGAATGCGAGGAAAAGATTCAAGTGACCGGAATCTTCCTCTTTGTAGTTGGCACCTGATCATAGTAACCTGAAACCCCAAGAAACACCTTTCTTTCTAATTTCTTTCAAGTTAATTTTAGTTACTTTATGTTAGGTTAGCTTAATACCATCCGTTTTCATTCAAACTTATGTTTTCTTTTAAAGCTAACAAAGAAAAGAACAAGCACCAATTCAGTTTTTGAACTAATATCAATTGCGAAGTGAAAACCCATCTCTGTGGACGATCTTATAGCCACTATACTATGCTAGCTAAATGCTACCCCGGTATATGGTGAAATAGGTTTATAAATTTTGTTGATTACTCCCGTCTGAGGATTGAGATCAAAGCACATCAATTGAGTTGAATCAATTGGAACACCAATTGGGCAAGAATCAATGGTCATGCTAAGTGTCACTTCGTTGGGATTGATGTCTTCAGTGGGAAAAAACTTGAAAAAGTTGTTCCATCCTCTCATAATTGTGATGTTCCTCATGTCAATCGTACTGATTACCAGTTGATCGATATTCTTGAGGATGGAAACTCGGACGTCAAGGTTAGAGTAACTCCGATGGGCATGGAGATCATCATTCGTGCCACTCGGACTCAGAATGCTCTCAGTGAAAAAGGAAAAAGGATCAGGGAGCTAACTTCAGTGGTTCAGAAAAGAAACGCCACGAAGCTATGGAACTTCCAAATATAGCATCTGTAGTCTCAGATAGTATATCAGAACAAATTTGCAATTCAGCTGCCAAGATGGCGAACAATTTAGCGGTGGTTGCATTTTTTTGTTTACACAAGGACCAAGCATATGGCATCCCTTCTATCACGTTGCCGACCTGACTGTCCAATCTTTGCATTTACAAGCATGACATTTGTGAGAAGGCGTCTCAATCTGTAGTGGAGTCATCTTTTAGCCAAAGGGTGCATGGTTTGGTGAAACCATTTGAGTGAATTTGCAATGGAAATGACAATAGTTGTGACACAAGCAAAGGAAACAGGATGAAAGACAAGACTCAAAAGATTAAGTCTCATCCTTGCTAGCATCATCCCATCCTAGGCCCACTCTTGCATGTTTCCAATTTGCATGGCCACCTTTGGCATGCAACCCTAGTAGCCACTTGGCTTTCTTCCATTTCCCCCCTTTGATTTTAAAAAATAATTTTCCAAACTCCAGTTTTCAAATGATTTTTCAAATTCTAGTTTTTCAAATGATTTTAATTCTTCAATTTTTCATCCTTAGAGTTTTTAGGCTTACCAAAAATCCTATTTTTTTTTTCAATAAAATTACCTGCCATTTTCTTTCCGGCAAGCATCATTTCACATTTTCCTTAATTTTTAAATGTTTTGAAATAATCGTGAATTTAATTCCATAATTCCAAATAATGGAATTTATGGGATAAAAATATGCAAAAATAAATCGGGTTTTGGTGAGGCCCAACATGTGTGATTTTCTCATTGATTGATTGATTGTCATGCTTGATCGATTTGCTTTGTGACACATGTGATTATCCTGTGTTCATTTGTTAACCTTTGTTTTTCATGAAGCAATCAACTCATTACTTAGGTACACTCTTTGCTTCTCTTAGTTATTTGATTATTTTTAGATTGATATTTTTTTGGTATCCATGTTTGATCAATTAATTGTCACACTTACTTTAACTTAATTAGTAGATACCCATTTTTTAGGGGCTTAGAAGGGTGCTCTGATCTTTACCATACTTTTTTAATAGGTAACTTGACCCTCAGACCTAGACTCAATTTTTTACAGACCCATCTTTCCTACAGAAGTTATATTTAGAGTTTTATTTCTTATTTTGTTTTCCTTTTAAAAATAAAGCAAAAATAAGTGGTAACTCAAAAAACTTTTCAAAAAAAAAAAAAAAACGAGTTGTGTCATTTGAGTGGGAAACGCTAGTGTGCAGAAATGTGGGGTCGACAAAGATATTTTTAGAAAAAAGATTAATTAATAAAATTTAGAATATACTTTTAAAAAGTTAAAAAAACATTTATAGTATTTTTTTAAAAGTATTTTATACATAATTCTTCCAAAAATAATTTTAGAGAAAATACTTCAAAAAAAACCATTATTTTAATAAAAACTATGTATTTAGACCTTTAATTATTTATATATATTATTTTAAATTTTAGTAATACAGATGGGAATATATTGTGATTTTCGGGTAGAATTACCCGTTGGAATTAAAAGGTAATTTAAAATCGATGACGTGGCAAGAGCGATGCTAGAGTTACCAAGGGTAAAATTAAAATGGAAGAGACGAAAAGAGAGCAGGCTGCGGTCAGTGTCGGCGAGCAGCAAACCGCGTTCACCCAATAAAACAAATCTCCTCTCTCTTTCTCTCATTTGACTTTTCGGTGGACTCTCTCTTTCCTCCTTTTTATTTTTATAAATTTATTTATTGTTATACAGTCTCATCTCAGTTGTAATTCAATACAAAACTCTCTTTAGTCCTTGCATACCAGACAAATAATAACTAGGAAAAAGAAGAATAAATTTTGGATTCCGGCCATCCCTTTTTCCTTCTTTTTTTTCCCTCTAAGAGTGAAGAGGAAAATATCCAATATTGGGATTGGAATTGGGGTGTTTTTCTCGAGTCGGAGGGGCATTGATTTTGATTGATGAAAGGAGAGAGATCTGGTGGTGGTGGTGGGTGCTTGATGAGTGGCGGTGGTGGTGGAAGGTGTGCTGCTACAAATTCAAATTCACATGTAAATGGTGTGAATTACATTCTACATACAGTATCCAAGATGGATACTCTTGCTGGTGTGGCCATCAAGTATGGTGTTGAGGTAATTTTCCAGAAACCCATGTGGGAAAAGGCAAATATTTTGTTTTGTTTTGGTTCTGATTTTGTGATTCGTTCAATTTTGGTTGAATTTCTGGGTTTGAATTGTGTGCTGCTTGGAGGGTTTGTGGGAAGTGCGGTTTTGAATTACTTGATTGTGAAGTTAGTGGGCTAGAATGGTTAGATCTGGGAGGTTCCAATGCGTGTATGCATCAGTTTTGTTGATTCTAGACTAATAATGCTTCTCTTCTGATGGGAACAATGAGTTTGAGTTGTATTTGGGTGGCTCACATCTAAAGGATGAATGGGTTGGGTTGGTCACAGACCTTTAAACATTATTTCCATGATTATATGTAATCTGTTGTTTCTGTTATTAGGCTAATAATGTTTCTTTTTCTCATGGGAAAATTGGGTTTGGGTTGTATTTTGGGTGGCTAATATCAAGAGGATGAATGGTTTGGCCACACACCTTCAAATGTTTTCTCAATGTTTATATTCAATGTACTGTTGTTGTTTTTTAGGCTAATAACTTTTCTTTTGGGTTGTATTGTAGGTGGCTGATATCAAGAGGATGAATGGTTTGGCCACAGATCTTCAAATGTTTGCTTTGAAGTCATTGCAGATACCCTTGCCAGGCAGACATCCTCCGTCCCCAGTGTTGTCCAATGCTTCTACATCTTCAGGGTATTGCTTGTTTTTGGTCTGATTCCTGCTTAAAGTGTATTTTTAATGTACACTTCAGTTTTATTATGTTTCATTTTTTCCATTTGTACATGATATATAGCATCTTGCTTGTTATCCTGTCTGACCATTTTTTTATGCCGAATCTGTTTTGAGTCACTTGTTGATATGAAACTTGTGTAACACCATGTCACACCTTTCTTCTCTGTTTGTGATTTAAATTGTGTTTGCTTTTTAAGTAAACATGTTAAATCATTAACATTCTAGCAGTATACTTGGAGTGGACCACTGAAGGTGATCCATCTTTGACACACAAAAAACTCAAACAATGTGAGCCAAGATCCTCAACAAGTAAATGTTTATATGTTTTTGTATTAATATTCACCAGCATAAACATTTATTGTGGTGCTTGTTGTGTCTATATATGTTGAGTTGCCATGTCCAATGCATGGCGTCAATGTTGGACAGCAGTGCTCTTGCTGCATCTACAAATCATCATTCTTTACTGCATAGTCCTTTCTTCCAATACATGGACTGTTGCAACTTGATAAGTGCAATAGATATCAAAAGTTCAACAATAAAGGATTGATTTTATCCTACTTCCTCTTTCATTATGCATACATGATTTCACATGGACTAGGAAAAGGGTATTTTGTGAGGGCACTTATAAATTCTAATTATATCACTAGATGGTGACACTGTCTTCAGGGAGATATCACATGGAATCCACATTTTTTAAAGAACTGACACATGTAAATTAATGATTTTTGCTTATTCTCTTTGTGTTATGAAATCCTCTATGTATTCTGACTGTGTTTCCCCTCATTTGACACTCATGGACTAAATTCAAAGAGATCAAATATTTGAGTTTAACCCTGAGATAATTTCAGCTAATAATTTGAATGAAATCGCACATGTATAAGGTCAAAGAACTATGAATGAAATCTAATCAGTCAAAACATCAATGAAGGACATGAATCTACTTTTAATATGAGATTATCAACAGTTTCAGAGTAGGGGGTGTAAGAAGGACCCCGCATCTAACCCTTTTTGGGTTATGTCAGACACATCGTACGCATGTTGAACTTTGACATTAGTGCCTTTGTGATTGTTAAAATTTCTTTTTTTGAGAGTGATGTGGGCATTGATATTTATGTTTTGCTGATATGTTAGATGCCAAAAGTAGATTGTTCTGTGTTTTTGAGTTCCTGCAACTAAGAATGCCTTTTTACACCATCTTAAAAGTATTCTCTCATGGGAATCCACATGCTGGTTGAAGAAAAGAGAAGGCAACACTTGCTATTGGAAAAGGGGAAAAAACACTTTTCTAAAATTAAGGAGGCATGAAAGTGCATTTACTTCCTGATCATTGAGATTCCTAAGAAATTAAATCTCCAAAGGATCAAAATTAAAGAATGAGAAACATGATCAACAACTGGAGCCCTATTAACTAGGAAGTTTAAAGAGACAAGGATATGACTATAATATGATGACCACCCCATTGAAGATCCTTCCAGAGATGAATCCAGACTCCATTCCATGAGAAATATTAGATAATATGACAGAAAGAAATATCCATTCCTACAAGAAAAAAATGATATACTCATGGAGAAAAGCGTTCCACGGACAAGGTGACAAACCCTTCAAGCCTTATTCTGTCCCAACCATTTTCTTGAGGGCTGTAACACATTCAATTCCCTAGAGAGTTTCAATGTTCATTTGCCCTCTAGAACTTCATTACTAATATGATCACAAACTTCATCTTTACCATCTTAATGTCCCTCTCTTATGCTGCTCCACCACAGACTAAGTGTAACTCTCTCTTCTTGCCACCTTGATTAGCATTGTAAAGATAGACAAGTCATAAATGGGTATTTAAATAGGAGAAAATCCAATGGCTAGTTTCCTATCATCTTTGAGAAAAATAAGCACTCTTTCATTCCTTAAGACACTTAGGCAGTTTCTTCATTAGAGGACATGAAACTCCACCATCCTTTGGTTGCCATCTAACCAAAGACTTGGACACTATATTGGTATCTGATGACCTCACACCTAATAAAGCCTGCAATTCTCTTTAAACCCTATTGTTAGGTATATATAGTCCCTATAATTTGAGCTTTTATTCATGGTGATCATCTATTGTGAAAGCCACTCAATGAATTTGAGAAGGATGCTCAAGTTGGATATCTTTTCTTCTTCAATTAAGGAGAATAAGATGGTGTATACCATCAAGAAACATAGTTATGAAATTTTGATTTTTTCCCCACCTATGGAACCATTAAAACCACCTTCTCACTTCCCCACTAACAAGAATAGCTGGATTCATGAAACTTAGACAACCCTCCATCCAAAAGTGTCATCCAAACCCAAAACTCCTTTATCGAAGTTTATTGCACTTATCATCTCATCTACGACATCTAAGATTTGCTTACCCTGCAACCTTGGTTAGCCCTCTAAAAGGTTGTTGCATATCATGTATGGTGTCATGGATGACTGCGTTTTGCCTCGTATGCTAGACTTAATCAAGTGCTATGATTATGGGGAGATCCTTGGTGTGTGATAGGTGATTTTAACATGATCAACCCCTCGGAACGTAGTAGAGGTGGTAATTTATCCCTTGACATGAGGAGATTCTCAGAGGTAATTGAGGACCTAGAGTTGAGGGATTTGCCCCTTCGGGGAGGTTGGTTTAAGTAATCGATCTAAGTCTAGAATTGATTAGTTCCTGATTTCTGATGACTGGGAGGTTCATATTCTTGGAGTAGTTCAGTGTGTCCTTCCTAAATCGGTGTCCGACCATTTCCCAATACTTCTTGATGGAGAAGGGGTGAGGAGAGGTCCCATTCCTTTTAGATTTGAAAATATGTGGTTGAAAGAGAAGGATTTTAAAGATTTAATGAGATTGTGGTGGGAAGGGCTAAATTTCAGTGGGTTTGCTAGCTTCATATTGGTTGAAAAGATGAAAGCTTTGAAATTTATTCTAAGGAATTGGAAAAAGGAAGTGTTTGGGAAGATTGAAGTTTGGCTTTGCACTGTGTTAATTTATGTGATAAGGTGGAGAGTTGTCGTTCACTGTCTCTGGTAGAGGAGGATTCTAGGAGGGAAGCTAAGGAGAATTACAAGAAGTGGGTTCTGTTAGAAGAGACGTCTTAGAGACAAAAATCAAGGGAACTCTGGTTGAAAGAGGGGGATAGAAACTCAAGTTTTTTCACCGAATGGCAAATGCACACTAAAGAAGGAACTTGATGGCTAGAATCAAAATTGATGGAATGTGGATCACTGAGGACAATGAAATTAAGGATGAAGTGAGTAGAGCTTTCCAGAAGCTACTCTCAACCATTGATGAGTGGAGATCCAACTTAAGTGGTCTGTCCTTTGAGAGGTTGGGCTCTATGGAGGTGGAAGGGTTGGAAATACCTTTTACAGAGGAGGAGATTTTGGTGCTCTGTCAGATTTTAACGGAGACAAAGCTCCAAGCCCGGGCGGTTTCTCCATGGCTTTTTGGTAGTTTTCTTGGGAGTTCGTTTAGGATGAGATGGTGAATTTTTTTAGGGATTTTCATGAAAATGGGCATTTTGTTTGGAGTGTGAATGCAACCTTCTTAGTGTTGATTCCAAAGAAAAGGGATGCAAAGGACTTGAGGGATTTCAGGCCTATTAGCTTGGTGGGGGGTTGTATGAGTGGTTGGCTAAGGTGCTAGCTAATAGGTTAAAGCTGGTGCTAGCCAAGGTGATTTCCAACGCCCAAAATGCATTTGTGGAAGGTAGGCAAATTATGGATGCAGTGCTTATTGCCAATGAAGCCATTGACTTGATTTTGAAGAGTAAGGGTGGAGCAATTCTCTGCAAGCTAGATATTGAGAAGGCATATGATCATGTGGAGTGAGATTTCTTGTTTTTGGTTCTAGAAAAAATGGGTTTTGAGGAGAAGTGGATACAATGGATAAAGTGGTGTGTGTCTATTGCTAGTTTTTTGGTTCTGATTAATGGCACTCCTATGGGCTTCTTTCAAAGTTCTAGGGGTCTTAGGTAGAGAGATCCTCTTTCACCTTACGTGTTTGTGGTAGTGATGGAAGCTCTTAGTTGCCTCATAAAAAGGGTTATTAGGGGAGGCTTTCTGTCACCTTGCCATGTCAGGGGTAGGGGGGGTGAAGGGGTAAAAATCTCCCATTTGCTGTTTGCTGATGATACCCTGATTTTCTGCAAGGCTAACAAGGACCAAGTGACCTTTTTGAGTTCGTTACTTATGTGGTTTGAGGCAATTTCAAGGCTGAAAGTTAATTTGGATAAAAGTGAGCTGATCCCAATGGGCAATGTTGAGAATGTGGAGGAGTTGGCTTCTGAGCTTGGTTGTAAGGTGGGTAGTTTACCCTCCAATTACTTGGGGATGCCGTTCGGTGCTCCCTTCAAGTTTGTGGCAACTTGGGATGGAGTGGAGGAGAGATTTCGTAAGAGATTGACTATGTGGAAACACCAATATATCTCCAAGGGAGGGAAAATTACTTTGATTAGAAGCACACTGTCCAACTTGCCTATTTACTTCATGTCTATTCTACAAATCCCAAGTGGGGTCAGATTAATGTTGGAGAGGATTCAGAGAGATTTTTTGTGGGGAGGTGGAGCCTTAGACCGGAGACCTCGCTTAGTAAGATGGGCAATAGTGTGTCTTGATAAGAGAAAAGGGGGCTTGGGGGTTAAGAGCTTTTCTTCGCTTAATAAGGCCCTCCTTTGCAAATGGAGTTGGCACTTTGCGAAAGATAGCGGGGCTTTATGGAACCAAGTAATTAGAGGGAAATATGGGGAGGAACAAGGAGGGTGGTATTCTTGGGATGTAAGAGAGGGGTATGGTGTAGGGTTATGGAAAACAATTAGGAAGCTTGGGCACATTGTTAGTAGTAGAATATCTTTTGTGGTGGGGAATAGCCAAGGGTGAGCTTTTGGAAGGATACTTGGTGTGGGGATACACCTTTATGTGCTTCCTTCCCTTCCCTATTTGCCCTAGCTGACCCCAAAGAAGCTTGGGTGAAGGATGTTTGGAACGGGACAGCAGGGAGGGGGGAGGGAAGTTGGAGTCCTTGCTTCACTAGGTCCTTTAATGATTGGGAGATGGAAGAGGTGGAGGGCCTTCTACTACACTTGTGTGGTTAGAATCTAATCTTTGAGGAGGAGGATAGGGTGCAGTGAAACAAAGGGTGGTTTTTTTCTCGACAAAGTCACTTTACAAAGCTCTAGAGCTGGGCTCTTCAGTTTTATTTCCAATGAAGAACATTTGGAAATCATGTGTGCAGCCAAAAGTAAGCTTCTTCACTTAGGAGGCATCTTGGGGCAAAGTTCTAACCTTGGACCAAGTTAAAAAGAGAGGCCAGGCCTTAGCAAATAGATGTTATTTTTGTCAAGCAGAAGAGGAATCCATTGACCATCATCTCCTTCTTCATTGTGAGAAGACAAGGGTATTGTGGGAGATGCCTTTCACTCTTTTTGGAGTGTTTTGGGTGTTTCCGTCTTCAGTTAGGGAAACCTTATTAGGTTGGAACGGATTCCTTATGGGAAAAAGGCGCAAGATAGTTTGGAGAGCAAGTCCCCTTTGCATTTTTTGGAAAATTTGGAAGACAAGGAATAAAATTACCTTTGAAGATGAGGTGTTGTCCATCCAAAGGCTGAAAACTTCTTTTATTAACTCACCGTGGTCGGAGACTGAACTGTTTATAAAAGATGGTCTATCGACCTTTTTGGAATTTTTTTATTGGGTGGGTTCCTATTAAGGGAGGGTCCGTTTTTTTGTATATCATTGTGGATAGTTTTTTGTTTCTCTTGTTAGGGTGTGAGTATTTCCATTTCTTTTCTGTACATTTTGAGTCGCTCTTTTAGCATCTCCCCATAATACAATACTTCTCTTGCTTATAAAAAAAAAAAAACCTTAATCAAGTACTATAAAGAGACTTTTGATGGAATTGATGTGTTAAAACTTTTTGATTGGGATGGATCTATCTTTCTGCAGAATTAAATCAATTAAATTGTTGATTCTCCTCTCATGGAATTCCTTCAAAAATTTTGTGTCATCTTTCTTTGTTCCTTAGCAATCCTAATGGACAAACATTGGTAATTTTCTGGTTCTGTGGCCTTGTCTTTCACTGTTGCTATCTCTCCATATGCCTCCACTTCACAGTCTCAATCTGCAATCTCATCCACCCTATCCTAGTGTAGAGATGGGGAATATTTCCATATTTCTTCTATAACTAATATCTTAAGCTCAACTTCTAACACTTTTAATCAACTTGTTCTCTTGCATTGGATTAATGATTGCTTCCCTAAAAATAGTCTTTAATGATATTCAACTTTAAGGAAAAAAATAAAGTGGAAAAAATAAAATTAAAAAGGAACACTCATAAGGATGGTAAAGTAGCAAAATAAATTCATCCCACAAAAAATCTCAAAGTTTTTATTTAGATGATTGCTGTTATTTCTTCTAATTGTGTATTTGAATTATTTCAATATTAGAGGGTCTATTACCCTAATCAAGGGGTACACCATTTTGTTTTGATGGCATTGGTAAAGGTGTTATTTATGATAGCGTGATGTTTTTAGCCTAATGATAACAATTTGAATGATGTTTCTGTCTTTGTGTGTGTGTGTGAGCGCACAGACACATGTTTGTGTTTATGCATTGGTTACTAATATGAAAGAGATTTGGAGTCAGTAAGAACTCTTTCTCCAGGTGATCTTTACTCCCCACCCTCCCCTTCCATTCTTTCTCCATTTTTCTACCCTCTTTCTCATATTTGATTTCTAGGCATCTCTAAAACTGCTGAAAACCAAAATTCTAATCTAGCCTTCGCATTATGGAATTAATGCAAAACTGATATTTTTGAAGAATGAGTCATACTGAATTATAAAATGGAATCTATATCATTAAATCCTTGGCTGAACTTGTGAAAAAGAGCCCTTGTCAAGGTAACCTTTGCCTCTCATTTCTTTGAGACCTCCTAGCACATTCATTTGAAATTGTCCATCAATTTTCTTGTGCATGTATATATATATATATATATATATATATATTTTAAGGTAGAAGATATCAAAAGAAGATATTCCCCTGTTGATGGGCTGATGACATATCATATTTTTTAGGCTTTTTCATGAACTTATTTATATGTATCTCCTTCCTTTGGTCAATCTTAAGGCAGAGCATATTGACTGAAGATACTCCCCTGTTGGTGGGCTGGTGACAGCACATCTTTTTTTGGGCTTGTCATGAACTTTTTGCACTCTATCATTTCTTCTTTTATATATATTAATTTTCTGAAGCAGCAAATCTACATTTATAGTATCATGTGTCTTAGGTGAGAACTTAGCTCATGCCTAAATTAATTTTTGCACTTGATTCTAATACTTGAATAGCCCATCTCAAAATATTTTCTTTGTAGCGGAGGTATGACTCGTTATTCTATTAATAGAGACCTTGAGTTGTTTTATTTCTAGAGCAGTGGAGGCATGTTTCGTCCAGGTATTAAAGTAGGGAGGAGAGTGTTGGAAATTTCACAAATGTTGTTTGCGAATTTAACTCTCCTTAATGTGAGGCTAACATAAAGAATCTGATGTATCTTAGGTGTATCCTCTTTTGCTTTGAAGCTTTATCCAGATTAAAGGTTAATTTGGGGAAGAGTGAATGCATTCAGGTTGGGATTGTGAGGTCATATAGATGTGGGGTTGACATTCTACCATCAATGTATTAAGGTATGCTGTTGGGCCCTTCTTTTAAGGTCAAGTCAGTGTGGAACGTCTTGAGAGGAGGCTATCTTCTTGGAAGAGGCAATACTTTCTAAAGGTTTCAAGCTTCCCTATTTATTTTATGTCCTAATTTGTTTTTCCAACATTGCTCCCAAATATATTAGAGAAGGTTCAAATTGATTTTCTGTAGGGGAGAAGGGAGGAAGAGAGGAAATCTCATTTGATTAATTGGTTGTCTATTTGCTTTGCAAGGGCGGTGAGTGGTCAACACAGACGAAAATGTCGTCAATATTTGGCGATATTTCGTCAAAATATCGTGCTTCGGTGTATCCCAACACGATATCAAGGTAGGACATATCCGATATTCACCGATTTTTTGGGTTTTTTTTTTTTGGAATTATTGGAGATTTTTCGGGATTTTTCGGTTTTGTCCCCATTTATCAGGATAGTTCACCTACTTGATTCTTAAGTAGGTAACCAACTAGGCTACTTTGATCCTACGGTAAGAATGTACATATAATTATGTATTGTTGTTTTTGGAAGTTAGCTTTAATTAAATTAATTTTAACAAGTATATATATAAATATGGAAAAACAAGATAAGAAAATAAATGAATTTTAATTATTTTATTTTTGAATTTCATTTAGTTGGTTGTTAAAAAAACTACAAATCAAGATATTATACATGTATCACCAGTTATTTTATATCATTGAATACATTTGAATTAAATAGATCATAATTTTAATATTAAATATATTTCCAAGTGGAACATATCATTATCAAATGTTACACTATTTTTGTCGAATGATATTTAATGTATCTTAATAATAAATGTGCACTTAAAAAATTCATATCTCTTATCGACACATACGATATTATTGTCAAATATTATATATATATATATATATCAATTTCTTCAACAAAACAATTTCAAAATGTTTATTTTTACTTCTTATATCATTTTGCATAAAATTTCCAACATTTTCATGAGTTTTGATCAATTTTTATCCCACCAATATTTTGTGTCAAAATATTAACAGATATATCCCGATATATCCGAAAAATTGAGTTACTAATATATCCATCAAAACCGATATTTTCATCTTTAGTGGTCAAGGAATAAGGAGTTTGTAGGTGTTTAAGAAGGCATTATAGAGAAGTGTCTCTGGAGGTTAGCTACTAATAGAGATAGATTGTGGATAAAGGTAGTGGTAGGTAAATTCCGGAGGAGGTGATTGGTGCTCCTGGGGGAGCAGTGTTGCCTTACAGTAGGCTTATGTAAAGCTGTCAGAACAGAGAGGGATGGTTTTCATGGTATCAATATTGTCTCCTTGGATAAAAAAAAATTCTGATTAAAAAAAAAATTGTCTTCTTGGATAATAGGATTAGGATCAAGTTCTAGTATGATGCTTGGTGCGTGGAAGTTCTTCTTATGGATAGTTTACCAGATCTGAACAGCATTGCAGAAAATAGGGAAGTAGTGATAGCAGATCTTTGGTGCTTGGAGAGAGGGAAATGTCATTGGGTGCCATGGTTCACAAGGTTGATTGGGAGCTGGAGTTGGAGTCTTGCTTATTTAACATTTTTAGCATTGTAGTCTATCAGAATAGGAAGATCAAGTTAGCAGAGCAGGTCTCCAAAGGGGTTGTTTCTCTGGAAAATCTACCATAAGGCATTTCCTCCAAGGGTTAGCATCTCTTCACCTGTACAAGCATTAAGCATGGGCTGCTTCTGTTCCATTCAGGTTGGATTATTTTGTGTGGGAGAACATCTCTTTCTATTAGTTGAACCCTTGAAAGCCCTAAATTCTTGCCCATGCCCAGTTCCTTGGTTGACACCAACCCTCTTCCCTAACTATTGGGAAATGAGGGGTAGCTTAACCACCCTGTGGAAATGAACCCTTGGAAGTTTGCTACACCCTAACTTAGTTCATGCCTAAATGTGTAAGCAGTAAGCCCCCTTAACATACTCTGTTTCTTTCACTGGTTTGCCATGATTCATAAGCCGGAATTGAGAATGATAGGAAGCAAGAAACTGATTTGTTGTGCATTAGAGACCGGTGTAGTATTTTCTAAAGAAGGAAAAGGAAAGCAAACAGGCAACCAGGGATGATCCTTCATATTGATTAGTTGATGAGTGGAATGATCCTTGTTAACTGGTATTCCATGTGCAAACAAGAAGTGGAATCGGCTAATCATCTTCATATTCACTATGGGGATAGCTCATAGCTTGTGGGCTATAAGTGAAAAATACCTTATCTAGAATGATAGTTTGAAGGAAAGAATAAAAGGAAAGGGTTACAGAGGAGAGTTCTGTGAGGGGTTGGAGTAATGCAGAATCTGAAAAGATACTTTCCTCCATTCATTCTGTCTGGTTAAATGATTCTTTTGAAAAGCCATCCTTTTTAGATTACTTATCAAAAAAAAAAAAAAGAATCTCTTAGTTCATGCTTAGGATACTGCTCACCAACACCCTCCAGGAGTTTGAAATTTTTTATGTCCCTCTTTAAGTGAATCAAATTCTTAAATTTCAAGGCAAGTAAGCTTATGGAGTTTCTGGTACATTGCTGATTGCTCCTATGCTTTTGTCATTAAACTACCAGCTAGTTCAAAAGCTTAAATTTTTAGGTAAAGAGCCATGATACTTATGAGTCTAACACCCTCGATGTGTGGCTGCAAATTGTGCCCGATAAAGGCAAACAACAAATTGAGGGCAAATGAATGTGAGAACAAAGAGACAACCTGAGACCTCTAGTAACTAGATCTCAGACATTATATCAAGCTACCCATAAGTTGTTAGGTAATGGATGAATAGTGTGTCAGGTTGTTATGATATGTGTAAAACCAAGGATTCTCAATGAGCATTCATTCATATAATAAAGTTTTTTTCCTAGTGGCAAGATAAGAAAATTGATGAATGAGTATTAATCAACAGCAGTTTCTGGCTTGCAGGATTATGATCAGAGATTAAAACTATTGTCTTTTTCTTCTCTTGACCACCTTGCAGCCCAAAACACATACAAATACAACATATGTTTCAGTCTCTTATTTGAACAACATAATCCAGGATAATTGTTTCAGTTCATGCCATTGCTAATTTTTGTGTAGATTAAATTGAGCGGATTTATTTCCACACCATCTTTTTTCTATCCTCCTAATAGTACTGGATGATATATTTTGAATAAATATGAAGGATGCAAAATGGATAAACAAAAGGTGGAAGAAACTCAACTCAATTATGAAATCTTTGTGATATATACTGTATGCCTTGTACAGAATATCTGTGGCCAGTAATAGTTTCTGTTGGAAAAAAATCGAGTATTCCTTATATGGAAATATGAGATTTTAGAGTAATTTCTTTGTAACATATCAACTTTTTGTTATATCAAAATGTGAGATTTTAGAATAATTGGTTTGTTTTGCAGTCATGCTTTTAGAGCCTAACCATGCTGGATGTTTGAATCTGGAATCCTAGTTAAGCTCTATTTTCAAGAATTTTGGATGGCCCTCCTGCTTGTGTTTTAAATATTGTTTTCAAGACTCGACACTGTGGTTGGATTAAGCTTGTGCCTCTCACTTATACACATATATTTCTGATTGTGCCAGTGTTTTCTATTTCCTGATCTTCACTAATGGCTTGGCTTGATTTTAATATTTGATAACATCTGGCCATGAGTGTATCATCTCCAGAAATTATTTGTTTTCCTATTATCATCACCTGCCTGCTAGCTGTTTACCACATTTCCCTTTTTGTTCTTCGAACAAGATAATATTGCTGCAATCTTTTTGTGAATGGTGTCTGCATGGTAGAACAAGTTCAAAGCTTCAGCTTTTAAATTTCATAAGATTCTATGTTTTTTTTTTCTTCCTGCTGATTGTTATTATAGACCATATTTGTTGTGGCTCATCATGCTAAAACTTATTGAAGAGAAAGGAGCACCGAAGAAACACCACTGCATCTGAGCCACTCCAATGTCTTGGAATCACTCCAGTCCTTAGGGTTGAAAACACCCCAAAAGAAAGTTTCTCCAGCCATGAGTACTTTACAGAACTATTATGGTCTCAAATCTCAAGACAAAAATCAAAATGGTAGGGCTGAGGGCATGGAAATGACGGTCTACAGAGCAGGGAAACCTCATGGCTTCGACTTTGGACTTCTGCCCAAAGCATTACCTATTTCTGAGCCATCTTCAAACCAAGACCACAAGTCCCGAAATTTAGCTAATGGTTTCTTCGCTGAGAATGGTACAGTAGCTGCTGATGTCCCTATATCTGAAGCTGGAGATGGGGAGGGTGAGAGGTCTAATGAGAAGTCGGTCCGAAGGCGTCAGAAATCAGAAGCTGATTCTGGGGCTGGACCAGAAAGGTTGCTGAAAGAAGAAAACAGCGGTGGCAGTAGTGGTTTTTCTGCTATAACAGGGAAGGGGTTAGCCCTGAGACCGAAATCTGCAAGCCGGACTGCATTGTCTGCAGATGCTGAATCAAGTTGGTTGAATGCTATCCCAGTGGGCTTGGGAGACTCCATCATGCCTGAAGGGCTCACCTCGGTCCGCAAATCATCAAGCACACCAAGCCTACAAGAGCATGACCAGAATAATAGTTCCTCATCTGTATGGCCAACTTCATGGAACTTGAAACCAGACTTGCAGGCTCTCTCTGCCAGACCAATCTTTGACGGGTTACCGAAGCCCATCACTGGCCGCAAGAACAAAGCGGCCCTTGATTAGCATATATCTCCACTGCACATTTATGAAACTGAATTTTTTTTCTCCACACAAGCGTATCCAAATTGTAAAGCTTCAAAAAGACCTGAAGGAAGGCAAAGACAGTTGAAAACATCTTTGTTCGACCATTGAATCATGTTGTGCAATAGGTGAAAGGCAGAGGACAGCATTTCAAGTATGAAGCAGCAGCAGCAAACTTGAGGAGAAGGAACTGCAATAAACAAAAGGTATATAAAATGAATTATTTCTCCTTTTTTTTTTTTATTTATGGAATTTTCACAAAGCTGGATTGTACCCTTTTTTTGGAGTTTTTGTAATAGTACTCTTCCTGGTCTGGAAGGGAGTTGAAATCTTGATTGACATTCTTGTCATTTGTTATATTACTCAAGAATACAAAGTTGGATTGTGTTGCTTCATCCTACAAACTGGAATTCAAGTATATATTGGAACTTGATAGAGAATGTTACTGTTGATTGCTTTGTGAGACAATACTCAGGATGTCTAATTCATATTTATGACCTGTAAACTCAAGGTATTCCATTGAAGCCTAATCTAAAGTCAGGTTGAGCTGTAATTCACAGGAGACGGATTTTGTCCTGAGTTTGATTGATCCCTCAATTGTCATTCCTAAGATTCTATGTTCTTAAGACAAATAATGTTTGTAAGTATGATGCATTCTTTTAGGTCCATTTTGATCATTGATCTTAATGACCTTATTAAACTTTTCATGCCACTATGACCATATATATTTCTTCCAATGAGTCGCCCATCTTGTCATCCATTTGAGCAAGTGGGTACCCAAAAAGATACTAAAACATAAAGAATATATATATATATATATATACCGAAATTTACTTTTTGGTATCCTACCCACCTTTTTTCACCAATAGGAAATCAACACATTTAAAGTCAACTTGAATAAAAAATAAAAAATATCAATTCAATAGGTTACCAATCGGTTATCATGTACTTGAAAGGTAAGTCATCCCGCACACCTCATATAAATATTCCAAAAAGTAAGTTTTTATTCACTAATATCAAAATATATTAAAAAATGAATTTTAAAATTTTTAAATTAATATTATTTTTATATATTTAAAAATCATTTAAAATACATGCATATATCTAATTATTCCCTAAAATATCTCTTTTACTTGTCATACCATCGATATCAATACATAACTAAATTCTTTCACATAAATGTTTTCCTTTCTTTTAGATTTATTATTATTATTATTATTAGTTGAGATTTTTTTCACCACTTTTAATATTCACACTCTTTAAACTACCTCACTTTTGTTATTAGGTGTTTTATGTCTCGAGTTAAAAAAGAAAAATCTTAAATGATAATAATAATAATAATAAATCTAAAAAGAAGGAAAATATTTACGTGAAAGAGTCTAGTTGTCAATTGATGTTAATGATATGATAAGTAAAAAAGGGCATTTTAGGAAATAATTAGATTACTCATTAAAACAATATATTTCAAATTATTTATAAATAGATGAAAATAATACTGATTTAAAATTTTTGTGTTCTTTTTTCCCTATATTTTCATATCATTTTATAAATTATTTTATAAAAGTTGTAAAATATTTAAAATTTTGTAAAAGAAAAGTTGTTATTTATTTTATGATATAAAATTATAACCTTAAGACTTTGAGAAAAAATAGATTTTAAATAAACTAAAATAAGTATTTATTGTTAAGAATTTAAAAAGTGATGTACCAATTATTAATTGAAAATTGTACTACTAATTTTTTTATTGTAATTTGAATTAATTTACGGAGAAGATTGGATAATCGGTGGGCATTTTGGCCAATTTTTCAGGTAATTTCCCAAATTATCGATTGGTCAACGCATAGTCAAGCGCTTTAGCCCACTGATCAACGCACATGTAGTCAAGTGGCTACCACTCGGCCAAGCTCCCATTTGTTAATATATGTTTAATTTAAATATATTAAAGTTCATTATTAAAAAAATTTCTAATTATTTTATTTTAAATTTTATATAATTGATTAATAAAAGTATAAACACCAACATTATAATTTTCTTAACAAGTCTTTTTTTTTTTTTATCATTTATATGATCGTGGACCCCGCATTTCGGCTCATGCGTTTCCCACTTGATGGCGAGCTCAATTTTTATTTTGTTTGATGAGAATTCGATTTTTAGAAAAAGACTTGGAGTCGCCACTTATTTTTGTTTTATTTTTAAAGGGTAAACAAAATAAGAAAGAAAAACCCTAAGTGTGACTCCTTATTTTGGAAAAGGTGGTCTGTGAAAAATCGGATCGGGTTCGGGGGTCAGGTTACTTATCGGGAAGGTACGGTAAAGACCGTTGCACCCCTCTAAGTCCCTAAAGTCGGGTCTCTACTAATAAAAATGAAGCAATCGTGGCAATTGATGAGTAAATCAATGAATATCCTAAATGATCATGCACGCATAAGAATCGAGACATGCATAGACAACGATTAGAGGGAAAATGGGTACATACCTGGGCAACGAGTCACCACGCGCTATCAATAGAGGGGTTAGTGCACAATATAGAGCACAAAACAGATCACATGCATCACTAAACATGGATTAAAATTGTTCGAAGGAAAATTGGCTTTTTGAAATTCATTTGAGAATCAGAATCTTAGAGATTATTTGAAAATTGGATTCTTAGGAATTAAATATAAGAATGAGAACTTTTAGAAATTAAATTTGAAAGAGAATTGGGATTTCAGAGAACTAAACTTGGGAATCGGAATTTTGAAGAATTATTTAAAGATGAGATTTTAATAAACAAATAAGTGAATAAATAAATGAATGGAATAATAATAATGATGAAATAATAATGATTGGATAAATAATTGAGGAAGTTAGGGTTTCGAAAATTGTACTTATGGATTGGAAATCTGATGAATTACTTAAGGATGAAATTTTAAATAAACGAACAATCGAATAAATAAATGAATAAAATAACGAAAATAATAATGTTTGGATAAATAATCACGAAGATGAGAATTTTGGAAATTGGAAATTGAATTTAGAGATTTGGAAATTGGAAGAATTATTTAGAGATGATATCCTTAATATATAAATAAGTGAATAAATAAATGGATGATATAACATTAATAACGAAAATAATCATTAGACAGCTGAATGTGAACAGAGATTGGAAATTAAATTTGGAAGTTGGATTTTGAAGAATTGAACTTTAACGATTGGAATAGATAAATAAATATGGAATAATAATGCTAATTAACGGAAATAATATTTAAACGAATGAAAAAAGTGAATAGTGGGATTTTTGAGATTGTAAATTAAACTAGGACGTTGGATTCTTGAAGAATTGGACTTTAAATGAATGAGATTTTTAAAAGAGGATAAATAAATATGTACAAAATAATAATAATGATAATGAACAAACATAATATTTAAACGAGTGAAATTGAATAGTGGAAATTTTGAGATTGAAAATTGAATTTGGACATTGGATTTTTGGAGAATTAGACTTTAATGATGGAGTTTTAAAAATAAATACGTGAGAATTGGAATTTAGGAAATTGTTTAAAGATGGGATTTTAAAAATAAATAAATAAATAGAATAATAATAATAACGAAAATAAATAATTAAAGAAATGAATGTGAACATTAGAATTTTTGAAACGGGAAAATTAAATTCGAAAGTTGGGATATTGAAAAATTGTTTAAAGATAGAATTTTAAAATAAATAAGTGAATAAATAAATAGAATAATAATAACGAAAATAAATAATTAAAGAAAAGAATGTGAATATTAGAATTTTTTAAATGAGAAATAAAATTCGAAAGTCGAGATTTTGGGAAATTGTATGAGAATGAGGTTTTTGAGGATTAAAATCGGGAATGGGATTTGCGGAAGACCAAACTTGGATATTGAAATACGAAGGATAACAAAAATAGATGAATAAATGAATGACTTGAAGGGGGTGTGGCAGTTGGGGGTTGGCCAAAGGTGGCCATGCAAAAAGATCAAATCAGCAGGCTTGAGCAAAGAGCCACCTGGCCTCCTTAGAAAGCTCTTAGGGTGTCTACACATGTTATTAAAAAAATAATGAAATCATTGGTCTGCCCAATTTCTTTGATGATGGCCTTGCCCAGACCACTCCCCTGACTTGCACTTCATCCAATGATCTACACCAGTCGACATCCAGGCTTCATTGCTTGAGACCTCAACAGCCCGTTCGGAATAAAGTGAAGCTCATCCTTTCTTTTACACGTCTCCTGTACAGTAAGGTCCTTCCACACCTCTTTGACTAATGAAGCATACTCCCGAGTTGACTAACTAGGTTCGCTGGACTCAAGCTCTTCACCTGCTTCACTCTCATGAACACGGACGTTATCAGGTTCAAGGGGACGCATGCTCTTGAGTGTACCAATGGCACCACCTCACGAAGCTCATCCTCTAAGACCTTGGGAATTCAGCGGCACGAACCAGTTCCGAAGATACTATGACGGGTAATGGAGAAGAAATTGAGATCATGGACTTGAGGATGGGCGTGGGGAGTATGAGGATGAGAGTGGCATGACGTCTCAAGCATGGAGCGATCCTTGCATGGTGCGGGGGATGGGTTAGAGAAATGGGTATGGACATGAAAGATGTTATGGGTATGAAGGAAGCGGATATGTAGTGAGAGAAAAGGTGATAGGGAATATGGAAGATGGCTGTCATGGATATACGTGGAGATGGGCATGAGAGGGACGGGTAGATGAGTGAAGGGCATGGTGGAGTGTGAGAGAAAAGATGGTGAAGGAATAGGGAAGATGGCTGACATGGGTATGCATGGGGTTCGGATAGGTTAATGGGATGGCGGGTTGGAAGAATGGGGGGTGGCCACGACGGGATGTAGGAAATGGGTATGAAATGGTTTTAGAGAGATGAACATGTTTAGTGATACGGTTAGAAAAAAAACAATAGGCATGAGTGGTAGTGGGTATGGATTATGGCCATTACAGCAGACCCCTCAAATGCTCTTTCCTTTTTACCATTTTGGCAACTACTTCTCTCCCACCAAGCTCATCAACATAACTAGACTGTGGACGAGATGGACCCCGTGAACCATGAGTCATATGAAGTGAGATGATAAGAACTTTATCAGGATGGTAGAAGCCCTCAGCTGTCTCGTTTATCAATGTTAATAACTGTAACCTTTGCACACCCGGACTTTAAAGCTAACTGGACAACCGGACCCGCATGATGATCAGGAGGTCCGACCGATGCCTATGCAATTTTGCCATGCCCATAAGAAAATGCATCTTTGCTGATAATGCGGTACCAGCGGCCAGAAGCGCAGCATCCCATGACCCAGAATTTAAGAGAGTTCCTGAACAAAGCTCCTTTCCGCCATCCCTATCTGCTTGCACTAGCTCATCTATGCATTCTCTTTTAAGGACACATACCCTATTCTTTAGCCTCTTAGAGTTTTCTGGGTACTTTCCAAGAATTTGATAAGGGAAATGGTTACAGGATAGCACCATTAATTGTCTCAACAGTCAAGCCCAATGAATCAACTCTTTCATTAGTGCATGCGGCTTATCAATGGCGGCAAAGAAATCTCCATATTCCATTGCCCCACCATTAACAAATGCCGACTGCATCCAATGTCGTGTCACCTTTCGGAATCTCTCCAGATGCAACCAACTGATGATATTCTTCACGAGTTACCCATTAGTCCAGCTTGCATAAACTTTGGTCAAAGACACCTTTGAGCAGACCTTAGCATAGAGCATGGTAACAGAAGTCGCAACGAAATCAGCTGTAGCATTTCCCACGCTGCGCATACATACCTACCAGCGGATTCCTCAAATATAAACCCAAAACCTTTCCCTCTGGCTGATATTCAATCGATCCATACCCTAGATCGAGCGCATAAAAAGAACAATAACAAAAAAAGAAAAGAAAACCGAGCCCAGAACAGAGGAGAGCCAGGAAAAGCAAACAAATAACATATGAATGAAGAGAAAACCACATCTGATGCTTCTACAATGGGCTTGCATTGGCGGGAAAGGGTAGCAAACAGGTTCAAAGGAGGAAACATCAATTAATATCTTCACATAGAGCAAAATGAGACAAAACTCTCCCAGGTTAAAACCAATACTAGGAGGGATAATGAATGAAACGATCAGTTAGCATGTGAAGAAACCATGAAGTGATGCTACTCAGATATAACTCCTGTTATTCCTGAACAAGCATAAAAGTGGAACCCGAACCACTAGAGGAGAAAAAGAAAACAGTAGTGATAAGAAATAAAGCAAAAGATACATGGTGAGCTTACCTAAATGCTCCCTCCAGCAAAAAATAGTTGGATCTCACCAAAAAACCCCCGCCTCTGTTTTGCCTCTTTTCTTTTCCTCCTGATCCCTACCTCTCTGTCCCCATCCTCTTTCTTTTTGTTCCTCTGTTCGTGTCTTCTTCAGCAAGCCAACCCATCAATTTCCTGTTCCTTACATCAGCAAGCGTGCGGCCTCTGATGATCAGCATGGCCTATGGTATGCTCAGGCAGCTGATTTCCCGGGCATAGGGAAAAGGGGCCCCCCACTTACCTCAGCTGCTGCCCAACTCCTCTAATGTCATTTCTAAAAAAAAACTAACCCCTTGGTTCTTCAAAGGGGGTCTACAATGATATTTAAATATAAAAAATGTAAATATTAAAAAAATTATGCATCATCATTTATCCCATTAATCATATTTTTAAAAATTATTATCACTTCACTTTTAAATTTTTTATATTTATCCTTTTAATTTTGAATCCCTTTATTTTAAAATATTAAAAGTATAAATTTATTAAAAAAATACTAAAATAAAAATAATAATAAAGTTTTAATATTTTATAAATTAAAATTAATTTGATAAGATAAATAATAAATTATATATTAAAACCCATATATCCTTACTGATATTTTTCTTCTTAATTATGTTTATGTCAATTACACTTACAAAATAACTTTAACACATGTATTTTTTCAAAATATCCACTGATTACCAATATATCAATGTTTATCGATATTTCAAACCATGGATAAAATCTTTAAAGTAGGAAAAACAATATAATTGGTAATCGAAATAGAAAAAAAAAATCTATTCGTTTGGGGCATTGACATGCTGATTATGTTGATTGATCATCTCGCCTGTCTTAGCATAGTGACTCTGGTCTTGCCATGATTGTTCTGCTCACCTCACATGTATAGACTCATTGTTGTATATCTTTCGACTGGATGTTGATTTTCTTGCTTGTATATTATCTTGATCATTTTTTAGCATGCTGTCTTTGTCACTATTCGTCTTGATTGTCATATTCTCGTTTAGCTTGCATGTGGACATATGTGATATATCTGCACTCCGCTTAACTACCTGTTGCATGACTGTCATTTTTCTGTGTGATTGCATGTTGCTTGTCTATGTGGGCCGTACATCTATCCCCTTACCTCCAACCCTCTGGTTTCGGTCATTTACTTCATTTCGGCTCTTACTTTGCAAGTGTGAAGCCTTGTGTGTACTTGTTTCTCTAACCGAGCTAGTAGTTATGAGTAGGGTCTAGTGATGGGCTGTATAGATGTTAGGAGCATTCTAGAGGAGGCCGACACATTAATGCTGATTGAAGTCCGATCTTTGAAGACCTATATAGCCTAGAGCTAGGTTTCATGGATAGTTATGTGACTAGTGTTTTCGGATGCACCCACACCGTTCATTGTGCACTCTAATTAACTATTGAGTATTGAGAGTTACAAGAGTTTTTGCCATAGGAAACCCCATAGGATGTCGAAGTAATGCATGTGTGGAGGTGATGACTACTTTGCATGGAAGCACCCTGTCTCTTTGTAGGCTTGCAGAGGGTTGCGTACCGTTGGAAGGTATGATCGCTTTTGCTAAGGATCTTTTAAAGTCCACTCTTCTCCTTTTAGAGCCACCTTGACCTTGTAGGTTGAGTCTTAGATCCTTTGATTAGGATTTCACCCCTTACATGTGGGTGCATCTGAGGACCTTCAGAGCCTCTTTGGTTACAGTTTGAGTCATGCACTCCCTCATTTGGTCTCTAGTTGAGAGTGCATAGAGATCAGTACGAGTTTGAGTTATAGTCAGGCAGTCCTTTTGCACTTTGATGCCTTGTATATTTCAGTTCAAATTAGCATTTTTTTCGTGTTTTCCCCGTGTCATACCCATATTCCGTTCTTCATGCTTTGTAGGATTGACTCTTTATTCTCAGTTTGGATTTACCATCTTGGGTCAGAGTAGAAGGGAGATTAGTTCAATTTTTCGAGAGATCAGACATGAATCAGCAGGTTGTCACAATTAATCAGTTCACAGCTGCCATGGCTTCTATTCAGGAGGCCTTAGCCAGTCTCAGGCAGAAGATAGGCAGTCAACAGAGTAGACAACCCGTAGTTCAGGATGAGATGTCTTATGATTCATTGCCACCTCCACCACTACCACTTGTTCCTACAATGCCATAGGCCCCACCCTATATAGTACATGGTCATTTGAGGTCGCCCCACCTGCAGTAGTACATACCACAGTCATTGAGGATAATCACGCACGCATAGACCATATTAAGCAGCATATCAGATAGTTAAGGGTATCTACCAGTTCCACAACTTGGGATGATCTTGAGGGTATACCAGTAGCCAGTTTACCGACCAAGTTTAAGATGCCCGACATTGAAAGGTACACGAGCATTGGTTGTCCTTGCATTCACCTCCGATTTTACAACATAGTAATGAGGGCCTATGGGTTAGATGAGTCACAGATGACCACCTTATTCCCATTATCTCTAAGTGGGGTGGCCCAGCGTTAGTTCGCATCTTTGGAGTCCTCATGACGTAGGACATGGGATAACTTAGCTCAGGAGTTTTTACGGCAAATTTCATTTAATATTGTCGTAGATGTGTTGAGGAGAGAGCTTGAGGCTTTGAGACAGAGGTCAGATGAGTCCATTTCTTCCTTCATTTCCCAATGGTGCGGGAATATAGCACAAATTGTTGATAGACCATCAGAGAGAGATCAGATACAGATGGTTTTGAGGAGTCTATAGCTTAGGATTGCTAGACATGTGGTCGGAGTACCCTTTACAGACTTCGATTCTCTGGTTTTAGCCTTGTATGATGTTGAGGATGTTATTTTGAGAAGATTATGGATAGATTCTTCCCCTACTGATGCTAAGGAGAAGAAACCATCCGGATGGCAGAGATCAGCTGATGTGGGCACCATCACTTCTATTAGTCAGATGTCTCCCAAGCATCGTCAACTCGTTCCACAGCCTACTAGGACTCACCCTTCTTATCATCTTTAGTAGTATAGGCCATAAGCACTTCCTCGGTCATATGATCAAGCTTACTTACCTCCCACACTAACACTGCCTTATTATGCTACACAGGGCACAGAGAGACCTCCTACTTCATATTCTACCCCAGTACAGCCATGCTATGCAGCACAGATTGTCGTGAGACCTCCAGCGCCTTATCCTATACCTAGAGCTCATCAGACTTCCGCTCATTTTACTTTGAGGACGTAGAAATAGTTTTCATAGTTAGGTATGTCGTTGAGCCAGGCTCTTCGGAAGTTCACAGAGACCGGATTGTTGATAGCTCTTACTCCTAGGCCATTACCTCAGCCCGTCCTGCCACAGTTCAAGATGGATTTACATTGGGCATATCATCAAGGGCCCAGGCATGAGACTGATCGTTGTACAACTTTGAGGCATGTCATCCAAGATTTGATTGATCAAGATTTGGTTCACTTGGGTCAGCCGAGTGTAACCACTAACCCATTACCAACCCATACTACACTCTCAATTCCCCCTCCGACTGATGACTTACATTTCATTGATTTTGTTAAGCTTGATGATCATATCCACATGCTAAGTTGGGATGAGTTAGAGCCGGAGCCCATAGTAGTAGATGGGATTTATGAGGTAGGTGGAGTGACCTTGGGCCCACGGATGCCCACACCATTCAGATTGGTTTTCGATGTGACATCAATACAGACAACCATAGTTGATCCTTTGAGTTTCCCATGTTATAGTGTTTAGACTCCATTTGTTTTGATTCCGGATGTTGATGAGGTCCATACTCCATATGTTGATGATGTTCACACTCCCGATATATAGTATGTTATTCGCGGGGATAGGGTAGTACGACAGTAGTCTCCCACAGTTGCTAGACCTTTGGAGGAGACATCCTCTCATGAGGAGGTGAGAAGAGAGGATGATGAGATCCTGAGATAGTTGTAGAGCACCTAGGCTCATATATCTATTTGGAGCTTATTGGCATCCTCCAACACTCATAGAGATGCATTGATTCGATCTTTGAGTCAGATCAGGGTCGAGACTACCACTACTCCCGAGGGGTTGATTCACATGATGAAGGTTGGTAGAGCCACTTGCATTGTGTTTTTTGATGATGATTTGCCACCCAAGGGTTCAAACCATACACATCCTCTGTGTATTTCAGTTGGTTGTTCAGGCCTCTGAATTCCATCTGTTCTTTTGGATAATGGCTCGGCCCTGAACATCTGCCCGTTAGCTACTGGCATTGCTCTCGGCTATGCGCCCTTAGACTTTGGTCCCTCTACTCAAACAATTAGAGCGTATGATAACACTAAGAGGGAGGTCATGGGCACTTTAGAAATTGAGTTATTGATAGGTCCAACCACATTTCCTACTTTGTTCCAAGTTTTGAGGATTCCTACATCCTTTAACCTGTTATTGGGCCGATCTTAGATTCATAAGGCTGAGGCCATTCCTTCTTCCCTTCATCAGAAGGTGAAATTCATTCATGATGGGTAGGTCTTCACAATGCAATCTATTGGAGATATGTTTTCTTCTTCAGAGCCAGTGTTTCAGATCAGTCACAGTGAGGATGACCTATTTTTTACTGGGTTCACGTTTGATGAGGTGCAAACTTTGGAGATTGAGGAATTTTGTCAAGACTTCGTGGCTTTGTCATTTGATTAGCACGACAACACAGTGGTACTTGATATGATGAGGAGCATATCTTATCTACCTGGCATGGGATTAGGGCGACATCAGCATGGGCCCAGTGATTTTTGTAGCTATCCTTGATCATGATGTACCATTCGGACTCGGGTTCATCCCTACTGAGGTCGATTATATATATATATATATATATATATATAGTGCGATTATGCAAGGAGAGGGTGAGGGCCCGATTGACTCATACACCATTTGACTATCATGTTCGTCCATACAACATGATCTTGGCGGACTACTTTGTGAGGGCATCGGAGCTATAGACGCATTCAAATGGGATCATTGGGAGATTCAGAACTGTTCAGGAGATCGAGCTTCAGCGTCTTGTCCATTAACTGCAGTTGAGTGTTGGAGCTCTTGGCACTTCCGCGTCTACATTAACCACTCTATCATCTCTAGATCGCATGAGCCTTATGACACTCTATTTCCCGGATGAGATCGATGAGCATGGGACATTTGCTAAGATTGGACACATGGTAGATGGAGTTGTCCCACACGACGAGTACACTCATGAGATGCTCGCGATGAGTATGAGTCAGATTGATGGGTTAGTTCAGCATGAGCTTGCTTTTCCATTTGATCTCTTTAGGGTGTTCGCCATTGAGGTTGTAGGGAAGATCCAGATTGCTCCTGCTCTGGAGTTTTCAGATGATGTTATAGTTGTTGATGATTTATTTGAGGGCACTGTTAGCCTAGTTGAGGGAGCATCCAACTTTGTGGACCCATATATTTCATTTGATGTTTTATCAGGATTTGTCTCCCGTTCTAACGATGTTCATGATTCTTCATTTATGGATTTGAGCATTTTCAAGTATCTGCTTGTCTCTTGTGATATCACTTTATCCGCACCATCTTCACTCACATCACAAATATTTGATATAAATGATGAGATTGCACAGCATGATTCGGATAATGATTCATCTTCTGCTTCTGATCTAGACCCCATTGATTAGAGAGTTTCACCTGCTATAGGAGACACGAAGATTGTTGATTTCGATACAGCAGATCAGCTTAGGGAGCTAAGGATCAGAGTGGATTTATCTACAGATGAGAGAGATAGCCTCGTCCAGTTACTCAGATCATATCTAGATGTTTTCGCATGGTCTTATGAGGACATGTCAGGCCTTAATCCATCTGTAGTCCAGCATCGCTTGCCACTTCTGCCCCATGCTAGACCGATTAAGAAAAAGTTGAGACGATTACACCCTCGTTAGAGTTTGAAGGTGAAAGAGGGGATTCAAAAGCAGCTCAGTGTGGGATTTTTATCAGTGGTCGAGTATCCCGAGTGGTTGGCCAATGTTGTCCTTGTTCCTAAAAAGGATGGCAAGGTGAGAGTCTGTGTTGATTTCCGAGATCTCAACAAGGTCATTCCTAATGATGATTTTCCTCTCCCACATATTGACATGCTAGTTGATAGTACGGTAGGTCATTCGATGTTGTCCTTTATGGACGGGTTTTCTGGATACAGTCAGATTTTGATGGCTCCAAAGAACATGGAGAAGATGCCCTTCATTACCGAGTGGGGTACTTATTGCTATCGAGTCATGCCATTCTGGTTGAAGAATGCAGGAACTACCTATCAAAGAGCAACGACTACCCTCTTCCATGACATGATGCATTGGGATGTTGAGGTTTATGTAGACCACATGATAGTGAAATACCGAGATAGAACAGATCACCTAGCAGCTTTGGAGAGATTCTTTGAGAGGATCAGGCAATTCAAATTGAGACTGAATCCCAAGAAGTGCACTTTTGGAGTGACTTCTGGGAAGCTACTAGGGTACATGGTTAGTGAGAGAGGCATAGAGATAGATCCGGATAAGATCAGAGCCATCATTGACATGCCTATGCCGAGGACCGAGAGAGATATTAGAGGCTTCTTGGGTAGGCCTCAGTACATCAGCAGATTCATTGCCATATTGAAAGACATCTATGAGCCCATTTTTCGACTCTTGGGGAATAGTCAACCTACTGTTTGGGATGATCAGTGTCAGCGCGCATTTGAGAGGATCAGAGAGTACTTGTTGTCACCTCTAGTCTTAGTGCCTCTTACACCAGGCCGTCATTTACTTCTATACTTATCAGTTTCAGACATAGCTTTAGGATTCATGTTAGCTCAGCTTGATGATTCAGGAAATGAGCGAGTCATTTATTATCTGAGTAAAAGGATGTTAAACTATGAAATAAGATATGTCATGATTGAGCATTTCTGTTTGGCATTGGTTCGGGCTACTCAAAGACTGAGACATTACATGACAGAGTATCCGGTGCATTTGATATCCCATTTAAATCCCTTGAGATATTTGTTTGACAGGCCTGCTTTGGTCGGATGACTCATGAGATGGTTGGTACTTCTGACTGAGTTTGATATCCATTATGTTACTCAAAAGTCTATCAAATGAAGCATTCTTGGGAATCACTTATCCTCATTACCAGTTTCCGATGGTAGAGCTATTGATGATGATTTCCTATATGAGGATATTGTTGTTGTGACTAGTTTATCAGGTTGGTGCATGTACTTTGATGGTGCGGTCAATCATTCTAGATACGGGATAGGTGTCTTGTTGATATCCCCTCATGGTGACCATATTCCTAGATCTATTCGTTTGGCATTCTCTAATCGACATCCTGTCATGAACAATATTGTTGAGTATGAGGCTAGCATCTTGGAATTAGAGACAACTCTTGAGCTCGGGATTAGACAGATAAAGGTGTTTGGTGCCTCCAATCTAGTATTGAGACAGATTCAGGACAAGTGGAAGACTAGAGATGTGAAGCTTAGGCCTTACCACGCATACTTGGATCTACTGGTTAGGAGATTTGATGATTTGAGGTATACACATCTGCCTAGAGTACAAAACAAGTTTGTTGATGCCTTAACTAGTCTAGCTTCCATGATTGATATTCACACTGATACCAGAGTTTGCCCCTTGCTGATTGAGTCAAGATTCATTCCTACCTACTATTGTCTGATTGACGAGGCAAAGTTAGATGATGGGTTTACCTTGGTACCATGACATATACCAATTTTTTAGACTTGGTGCATATCCTGAGGCCGCCACAACTAAGGATAAGAGAGCATTGAGACAACTAGCCGCTTGATTTGTGATTTGTAGGGAGATATTGTATAGACGATCAACTGATGAGATGTTGCTATTGTGTCTAGACCGCGCCTCTATCGATCGAGTGATAAGAGAGGTTCATGCAGGAGTCTGTAGACCACATATGGGAGGGCATATGTTAGCCCGTAAGATCATGAGGACTGGCTAATTTTGGTTGACCATGGAGACAAATTGTTGCTAGTTTGTTTAGAGATGTCCAGAGTGTTAGATACATGGAAACCTTATTCACGTGCCACCTTCAAAGTTACATGCATTGACTTCGCCATGACCATTTTCAGTATGGGGTATAGACATCATTGGAAAGATTTCTCCGAAGTCTTCTAATGGTCATGAGTTCATCTTGGTCGCCATTGATTATTTCACTAAGTGGGTGAAGGCTACTTCATATGCGAGATTGACATCATCTAGGGTCACTAGTTTCATCAGATCACATATTATATGTCGTTATAGAGTCCCTCATGAGCTGATTTCAGATAGAGGAGTAAATTTTAGGGCAAAGGTTGGTACTTTATTTTAGAGATATGGTATCCAGCATCATAATTCGTCTGCGTATAGGCCGTAGACTAATGGGGCAGTAGAGGTCGCGAATAAGAATATTAAGAGAATCTTACAGAGGATAGTCGAGACTTCTTAGGATTGGTCAGAGAAGCTTCCTTTCTCATTATGGGTCTATCAGACTTCTTTTTGCACCTCTACAAGAGCCACACCTTACTCCTTGGTGTATGGTATGTAGACAATGCTACCAGTTGAGATAGAGATGAGTTCGTTGAGGGTAGCATCAGAGCAGTAGATTTTAGAGGCGGATTAGGCTTAAACTCGATTAGATCAGCTCAATCTCCTAGATGAGAGGAGATTGAGGGCAATAGACCATGTTCGTGCCTACTAGAGGAAGATGGCCCGTGCTTTCAAGAAGCAGGTCAAGCCTAGACCATTACAAAGAGGAGACTTAGTCTTGAGGGTTATCAAAGGATTGATCATAGATCCTAGAGGGAAGTTCAGACCCAGTTGAAGTGGACCTTATTTCATTAAGGAGTTGATCTCAGAGGGCGCGACATGGTTGATAGACCTAGATGGAAACCAATTCTCAGAGCCGACCAATGTGGATCAGCTAAAGAGGTACTATGTTTGAGACCATGGTCGTAGGATGGGTGGTCATCATGTCGGTTAGCCATATACCTTTTCACCCTTATGATATATAGACCGTTGCTAGCTCATTGAGCCTTGCATGTGCATTATAGTATTTCTTTCTTATTGCCTTGCTCACACTTTTTTGCACCGGGATAAGGACCCTTTAGTGTATGCATGCTTTGTCTAGGAGTTTCATGAGCCTTAGACCTATGGACGCATTCTTCTCATTATTTTTCCCTACCACTTCATTACCGTATTTCATCACATCTCATTGTTTGAGTTCTTCATCTCTCATTTCTTTATTATATCTTATGCTTGTTCTGCTTCATCTTCTTCCACCCCGAGTGGTGATCCTCCGCAGTTCATTACATGGAGGATAGTCATGTCATTTCCACTATCTATCCCACAGACATTGACTCAGAGATCCTCTGTTTGAGAAGGTCATCTTGTCAAAGAGAGTTTATGCTACATCAGCATTTGAGAGTATGTTTATCCATTTGTGACCTCATCTTTGGAGCTTCTTTGTTTACATTCAAAGTATGTGCATTTGTATATATGTAAAAAAAAATGAATGAATGAAAATAATAATAATAATAATAATAATAATAATAAGCGCATATGTGTAGTATTTTACATCATTGAGCATGTTTTTGGATGTTCGAGGGTCACTTTAGTGAGTATGTTTGTCGATGGGAGTTCGTATGTGAGCTTTCTGAGACCCTCTATTCTTTGTATTCACTTTGTCGTATATTTTGAGAGTGAGATGAGTGACCTTCTATTCGGAACTCTAGGTCATTGTCCTTTCCATCATTATGTTCTTTGTTGATGTGACTTTATTTCATGTTTGATTTGAGCAAATCATCACTCTTCTTTATGTTCTTTGTTTCACCATCATCCTCGTTTTTGCTTGTGATTCATCATCTTTGTCTTACCCCTTGATATTTTCTTACAGCAACCTGTTCCAAGTTTGCTACTCTCTTTGTATCATTTTTACACATCTCATTATCAGTTCGATTTGCTTCATTTGTCTCCTCATTGATATTATATTCACATTGGGCACCCTCAAGTCCATGGCTCACGAGCTTTTCTATACATGTTGCATTTTATACATGAGGGCATGGTTTTTTATCATTGGGTATTTGGGCCTAGTTTCTCTTCATTTTTATCACCCTATCACACTAGCCTACATTACGTCCTGTGTCTTAAGACCACCTTGAGGCCATGGGATCAAATGTCATCTTCTACAGCCCCTACTTGGACAGGTGTTTGAGATTTGGTCAATGTTTAGATATCGTCATGCTTCTTCTTCTGGGAGATGCCTCTTTGATGTTTGGATTCGATTCAATTATGGATTTGGATTCTAGGATCACACATTTGATGATGGATGATTTGATGTCATCTAATTTTCTGATCTACCACACATTAGGTGTCATACTGGGGCATATTCCTCTTTCAGTTGAGATTTACAGATCTTCATGGAGTTGCATGCTCATCCCCACTTACGAGATACACGCAGAGACGACAACCTTTTTGTTATCTTATCATGATCTTATAGTGGGGCCTCTCTTGAGCCATTCAGTCAGACCCACACTTTTCAGCATTTGGATGTCATCATGCTTCTTCTATTGGGAGACACCCTTTTGATGTTTGGATTCGATTCAACTATGGATTTAGATGACTGGGATCACGCATTTGATGATGGATGATTTGATGTTGTCCAATTTTCTAATCTACCACACATCAGGTGTCATATTAGGGCATATTCCGTTTCAATTGAGATTTATAAATCTTCACGAATTTGCATGTTTATCCCTACTTACGAGATACACACAGAGACAATGACCTATTCATTATCTTATCATGATCCCCAGGGAAGCCTCTCTTAAGCCATCCAGTCAGGCCCGCACTTTTCGATATTTAGATGTCATCATCATTCTTCTTCTGAGATACGCCTCTTTGATCAGTGGGCCCAAATCAGTTATGGACGTGGATGACTAGGATTACATATTTGATGATGGATGATTCGAAATCACTTGATTTTTCGGCCTATCACACATCTGGTTCCATACTGGGCATATTTCCTTTTCGGTTGAGATTTTTAAATCTCCATTGATTTGCATGACCATCCCCAGTTATGAGATACACACCGAGCTAATGATTTGATTTCATTTTGTCATGATTATCTGGTGGAGCCTTTCTTGAGTCATTTCGTCAGGCTCATACTTTCTGATATTGTCATGATTCTTAGATGGGGTTATCTCGGGTGCATAGACTCCCATATCATCATTTCAATGGAGTACATGTCAGATCTCTTATACATCTCCATTGAGTTATTCTCGAGTCATCAGGACAGATTGGATACACTAGTTACTATATTGGGGCATATTTCCCTTTTTTAGCTATGGAGATGATTGTTTTCTCACAAACTTGCTATAGTTTTTTTCATTACTTGGCTGAGGGATATTTATTGGCATTACTGGTCATTGTTTTGGTGATTTTTGCCAAGATGAGCCTTTAGCGGAGCATGACATTCGGGTTTTGACTGTCCCACTATCTATGACCCCTCAATAGATTGTTGTGTTTATATAACAAATTGAAAATGAAAAAAACATATGTGATTTATATATATATATATATATATATATATATATATATATATATATATATATATTATTTTTTGAAATAGGGTATGTAGTTATTTTTTGTTAAAACAAGGATGCAACATAGTGGAGTAGTAATGCTCATTATGAGCTTGTGGTCCATGGTTCAAATCCTCTTGTTAAAAATAAAGTGCTTTATAAACCTCTTCCCATGTAACCCAAGTTAGGCAGTCAAGCCAAGTGGTTGTTGGGCCTTATGGCACAACCCTTGATTAAGGGCCCGTTTTGCAAGATGGGTGTGGGCAGTTGATGTTGGGTCGTGAAGAGGACATAGCCCATTTTGCTAAAAGAAAAAAAGGGGGGAGGGGTAGGCAAACAATGTGCCCAATTGATAACTAGCCTAAAAGGGGGAACCAGATTGGAAAGGTCACCGATCGACGGTCCGACCGACCGGTTCGATCCGATTTTTAAAACACTGGCTGAAACTATAAGAATTTTGGTTTATTTATTTAATCATGTCAATTTGCATGGTTTTCTTTTTTCTTTTTTCTTTTTTTGGTAATAGTTAGGGAAGTAATTGTTCTAACTCTTCTTTTTTTTCTTTTTTTCTTTTTTGTTGAAGCATAAATTTATACACAACATATTTTACAAAGAACTAATCTTCCTTCTAATTTATTTTATTTATAGAAATAAAATTTAAAGTGATAATGAAATAATTAATATTTCTTAAAATATATAATAGTTGCTATTTATTTTATAATCTAAACTATTAAACATAAAACCATGTCCAAATAATTTTTTATAATCTTATAATTTTTTTCCCCAAAATTTTTATTCATAATTGTAAGTGAATAAATTATTCATAAATGTAATAACAATCCCAATATTATTGGAACATGGAGAAATTAATATTGCTATTTTTTATTTAACAAATTAATTTTATTAAAAGCTACAAAATAATATGTTATTATTCATTTATTATATTGTTAGCTCAAATATTATATCCTAATTTTTAATATTTTGATGTCCTCAAATTATGGATTAGAATTACAAACTAATATTATTTTTAATGTATTATGTGATATTGGTAATAGAGGATAAGGAAAGACCGAAGAATTGATCATCGACCTAGAAAATGAAATTCATGATGATCCATATATGGATGGTAGCTCTAACCATGATTGGCAGAATATTTACAAGAATATGTTGAATGGCATTTCCATTGATGAAGTATGGAAATTGAAATTCAATTGTATAGATTAAGCATAAGCATTTTACAATATGCATGCTAAAGTGAGTAGATTTATTGTTTGGAAAGATTATTTGAAATGAGATGAGAATAGAGATATTATATCTCATAAATGAGTATGTTCTAAACAAGGTTATCCATTGGCAAAGTAATTTCAAAATGAAAATTGACAATGTGAACCAAGATCATTAACTAGAGTTGATTGTAAAGATGCATTTCCTATTAAATATAGTAGATAATTGGAAAAGTGGATTATGAAAGAGTTTGGGGGGAACCATAATCATCTTTTAGTTGATGCAATTGATACACTAATTCTTCAGTCTTATTGCACAATAAGCAATCCGGATAAGGCTCAACTTCATGCAATGCATAGGGTTGGTATAAAAACTAGCCAAATTATGGATTATATCGTGCAACAATGAGGATATGAAAACATTAGTTTCACATCAAAAGATTTGTACAACCATGTTGATGCAATGCGTAAATTTGAAATTAAGGATGATGATGTGAAAGGGCCTTTAGCTTATTTGTGCAAAAAGGTAGAAACAAACCATTCTTTTTATTATAGATTCAATTTTGATGAAGAAAGCTGACTAGCAAACCTATTTTGGGTAGATTCTACCTCGATCGAATTATGCATCCTTCAGAGATGTTTTGGCATTTGATACAACATATCGAACCAATGCTTATAAGAAACCTCTAGTTGTTCTGGTTCGTATTAACCACCACCACCACCAACCTGTGGTGTTCGGTTGTGCACTAGTGATGGATGAAAGTATTACCTAAGGACTTTACCTCATATTTTTCCAAAGTACGTGCTATGATGGGGAATCTCGAAGATTTTGAACATGTTTGTCATGATATGGTGGAAAAATTGAGACTTCATGGAAATTGTTGGGTTATGGAGGTTTATAACAATCAAAGATGCTAGGTGGAGGCATGTTTGTGAGAATATTCTTTGCAAGGATGAGGAGCACACAAAAGTGTGAGAATATGAATGCCTGTCTAAATCAATTTCTTAAAATTCGCTTAAGTTTGCACGAGTTTGTTCAACATTTTGATAGGACAATAACAAAAATTTGTCATAATGAGACCAAGGTAGAGTTCGAGAGTAACAACTCATCTCCAACCAAACTCATTCTAATCAAGAAACATGCTGCCAATGTATTCACTAAGGAATCCTTCTTCAAATTTCATGATGAGATGAAGAATGTAGAGTTATATTTTGTGATTGGTATAATAAATAATGATACATTATAGTCATACACATTATCCAAGTTTAGATGCCCTAACTCTAGATGGGAATTAATCATTCAGATTTTTCATTTCCCTTAGAATTTGCATCATGTGAATGCTTTCATTTCCTTTATCTACAACCTTCACACATGAATTCAACCATTTGGACTTGATATTTATTGGTTCAAATACTTCAATTGGACTACATATTTGATTTAAATATGGAAGGAAAATTGATCATCACTTGTTGCCGAGAATCCATAAACTGACCTAATTTTAGCATTTTATGGTTGGTTATCAAGGATGCTCAACTTTCTTTTAGAATTTTCCTTTCTATATAATCCCAATAAAACCTAGTGTACTTTAGGTATTCCTACACATGCACATTATAACAAGTCCATTATTTATAGTCCAAATCAAGCTTATAACATACGGAATCAGTGCCATACACAACTCAAAATCCAAACCTTTTAAAATGTATGGCTAAATATGAATAATCAAACAGAAATAAAACCAAGTTGATGCAAAAGCAATGAAAACCATTCTCGAGGTACAAAGAAATGAGACCGTTTTGACCCCATGACCCTTTTCTAATCAGGCTACATTTTTTGGTATAATCCCAAAAAGACACTAGTCAATACCATTTGAAAAAGAAAAAAAAAAACCTCTAAAAATAAAAATGGGAGCAGTGTTTTTCAATCTTTCCCATCAGAGAAGTTAACCATACCATGAAAAGTTAAAAGAAAACTATAAACTGCATCAACCCAGCGAGTTACATTGTTGCTACTAAGGATTCAAGAGACTTGCTTTATCATTATCAACCATACAAGCACATGGATAACGGTGAATGGATATCAAGAAAAAAAAAGTCCAAAAAGAGGGAGTTTCCCACCATGAATGTTACACCTGAAGAGTCTAAGCAAAACATGGATCAATTCTATCTAAAAGTAGTATAAATAGAACATAAAACTTCTAAAACTCAGCTTCACTCAAAGTTCTCACATTACCCATTTCTGTCCCGCAAAAAGAGATAAAGAGAGTCTCACCACCTATTGTTGGGTGGTTTCACTTTGTATATCCTAACAATCCAGTTAGATGTTGTGAATGCCTCTTCCAAGTACTCGAGTTTGATATCCTTATTTCCAATTTCAACCCCCCTCGCACGATCATACCTGTCATTTGGAAAAGCCAGCACAAGAGTTTAGCTAACTAGCCTATGAATGCAACCAATCTGATAAAATAGAGATCTCCAACCAAATATTGTAGTATCCAAATGTGATTTGCCACCCAATACCTTTTCCAAAATTCATCTTTTTCTTGTGTTATGGACCCGGGTACAGGTGAAGATGTGTGAGTTTCATGTTCGTTTAATAACCTAATTTTTTATTTGTGTAAATTACAAAAATCATCGTTGCACCCATTTCTCAATTTAGCCTGTAAACTATGTTCAGATGTTAAATAGACCATTCTGTTAAGATTTTCCATCAAGATGGATAGACAAATTGTGACAAGCATGTAAACATGAAATATATCCAAACATATCATGTAAAACTCATCCCAACATCTATGTGCTAAATTACATGGATTTTGCCATTGATTTTTTGCGGAAAAATATTAATGAAAGAGCCTACTTGACATTTGGTCATAGTTTAGGATTGACATTCCAACCCAAAAAAAAAAAAAAAAAAATTGTTAGGGACTAAATTGAGATATGGGTGAAAGTACAGGGATGATTTTTGTGATTATCCTCTAATTTTTTTTTGCAGTTCTAAATCCTAGGCCTAGTTGAAGAATAGAATATCCAACTTATGTCTAAGGTCACTTAAAATCAATCGGGAATTTGTTTTTCCTTCACTCTTATTGGACAGATATACTGGGGACACATATATAAAACCAAATGGGCATAACATGAGACAAATATCCGGTATCGAAATCCTTTTTCATGTTAGGTCCAACATGGCACTTCATATACTTTTAAATGTCCATGTAACATGGATCTTTTCTTACAAAATCTTGCCTTAAACTCGCATAAGATAATGAGAAAAGTGGACTTCAAGCCTATTGTGGCATTTGATAAAGAAACCTTATATGTAACAAGTGTGTTTTGTTCACCTTCTGCAGCCATTTGTGAGATAACTCAGGAGTTTTGCAGAACTTGTATGTACATATGTATGTATGTGTATATATATATATATATATATATAGCATCAATTGGGAAACAATAAAGGAGGATGAATACTAGATTTTAAGGGAGTAAACATTAAACTTACCCAGGAGGTTTGCCATATTCTGTTTGCAGCTCTCCAAATCGATAATAAGATAGCTTGTACCTAAACACCAAAATATATAAATTATAATATTCTTGACTGGAACCTTGCATTACACTAAATCCATTAAAAGAAAAAGACTACATAAAATGCAAAATGAGAGATATTTTTAATTAAAATTCAAATCCAAGCATCCAAATTACTTCAATAGCAAGACAGCTTGTACCTCTAAACATCAAATATATAAGAAAATATAATATCCTTGGTTGGAACTTCGCATTACACTAAATGTGTTTAAAAAAATAAAAAGACATAAAAAGAATAAAAAAATCCATTAAATAACTTGCAAAATGGAAGAAATTTAATTAGAATTCAAATCCAAATATCCAAATTATCAGATTCTTGTTGATTCAGGAATCTACAAACATACCCACAAATTTCTCATATTGAATCATTGTTTGTCTGTGAATCACAACAATATATAGTTAAGAAGGAAAAGTAGGCTTTAATAAGATAAGGATTAGCCTTCCATTGGCCCTGAATAAACCACATGTACTAAATTACTTTCTTTTTTGTCCAATTGTAAAAATCAAACCCTGGATGCTCCCAATCAGGAAATTATGGGTTTGTGGGTACTAGGATAACCATGCCAAAATAAAAAGATGGGTAAATATATATAAGGCATGTTCCCTACAATAATTAACAAAAATTACCTGTATATGAGGCTTATACCTGAAGGTTCTTCTTTAGATGAGATTCAAAGAACATTAATTAGGCTCAACCTTGAGGCCCATGCCTTAAGGTCTGAGGCATGCATCTCAAGTGGGATCAACTTATGACATGGGCACAGGCAGCATGTCAGAGTTATCCAAAGCAAATCTTTATTTACAAAGCCATAACTTCAAGATTCCTTCTTCATAGGTTTAGCTTCTCTTATTTTTCTAATACCACATAACTTTTATATTTGAACATATCTAGAGTTTGAAAATTTATTTCATCTTACAACAAATTTCCTAGTAAATTTACAAAGTATTTGCAGCAAATAATTATGACTCGTTAGCAGCTGGTAATAGGTATGACCGTTCAAAATTCAAAAATTGTGCCAATTTTGACTCACGCTTTTAATTATGTGACACCCTTAAATAAATGATTCAAGCAATATGACAATATCAACATCATGCCTCAACTTTCACTTTTTAAAGCATACGATATAGAACTATAAATTTGGACAGAGAATGGAGAATCATATCTAGTGCAAAAGAATAAATCCATATTCATTAAGCATACTGAATATCGTCAAGGGAACGTTATTTGTAGATGAATCATATCTAGTGCAAAAGAATACATCCATATATTAAGCATACTAAATATTGTCAAGGGGAATGTTATTTGTAGATGATGTAATAGTTGAAGCTTCCTTTTTACAGGATGTACCATGATTTACAGATAAATGATACTCCGAAAAAGATTTAAGAAAATACTAGGATTCGTTTAGGCTAAGGCCATATATAAACCTTTGGGATATTGTTATAACACATTTTCAATTTAAAATAGTTGACAGATGTGAGAAATTTGCACAAAGGTACCAGTGCCGAGAAACTAGCAAAAGACAGTTCAACATCACTAGCTAATATAAGTCAAGGAACTTACATGAGACAATTCAACATCTTTGGTGCAGCACCTTTGTCAACACGATACTCGCCATTAACAAGATAATCAGGTTCCTTGATAACAGGGAAAACTCCACCACCAATCCTCACCATCCACAAAAATCTAGTATAAAATGAATAGGAATCATTAGTATATGACAACAGCATGTTCCCAGAAAACATGTAAAGACAAGGTCCATTCTACCAAGTAGGCATATCAAAAAATCAATACACATTCTAGAGACAAGACTGGCACTACTAATGTCGAAGATGGAATCACTATAAGCATAAATATTTCAAGATAAATACCCAGAGATGTAACATGGAGGAAAAAATCAGTAAAGTTGATCTTTGCCGCCTATTTTATACGTATGGTTGAGTTTTGCCATTAATGCACTCAATCACTCACATTGGTCACACTATGGGCCAAAGATGATAATAAATGATGATCCCAGTAACCAGAATAATGCCATTCTTAAGAACTTCCATTAGTGGCCAGATCAAGGAATAGTTTGGATGGTTTTAAACCTACTTTGACAAACTGTTGTTGCTGCCTATTAAGCAAAAAAAATAAATTCACAGACCATATTGTAGCCCAATCCAATTTTTTTTTTTTTTGATGGGTAAAGCAAGAGAATAATATAAAAAGAAATGAAAACAGTGCAATCCAAAGTACACAGGAAGTATATAATGGACGCCTAAAGACACCACCAAAAGAATAGAGGAGCAACAAAAAACAACACCCCCCTCAATAAGAGTCCAACCAGTCAACAAAATTTACAACAGAAAGAGAACCAAAAGCTATAAACGACCTAGGCCAAGCCCAAAGATTACAAAGAAGAGAGTGTTTCAACCCTTGAAAAGAATGCTTAAATCTATGTTAAGAAGAATTTTACACCTAGAATCAGACTGACTAAGTTTGACTGCTAAAGATGTTCAAATCTTCACTAAATGTTTCAGTTTAGATTAAGAGGAGCACCTTAAAGAAAATAAATGATGTTTCAGAAAACAAATATGTAATTTTGCTTGTCTTACTTGTTAATATCATCAGAAGAATAACCCGTAACACCTCCAAAGACAACTAGTACATAATCCACATCAAGTGATCTCATTATCTCATATGCTTCATCTTCATAAGATGACATTGCACGTCCAACAGTAGCGATGTGTGTGTTGTTCCAGGTGTTGTTGTCAACAATAACAGTTCTGTTTCCCATGGCTGTGATCTGGTACCCATAATCCCACCAGGACATCACCTTGGCATCTGGAGGAGTATTCTGCCGAAGCCAAAAGTACGCTTCACGATAATCATCAAAGATGACCCTGTTGCCATAGGCACCCCTTGCAGCCAAGACAATTGATGGAGATGAGTATGCCTCTGATGTAACCCAGGTACAGTGGGTAGCATATTTACAGAGCAGATAAAAAGCACCAATGAGCAGTGCAATGGCTCCATTTCTTTGGAAAGGCAGAGATTGATCAAGTGAAGCCTGGTCACGAGAAAAATGTAAGCAAGGTTTTTTTATACATAGCTGCCAAATAAATAAAACCAAAAACTTTTCACACAATATTTGCAAGCCAGAAACATAGTTTAACAATATGGTGATAGCTGGATTTGGCTATAATAGCAAATTACCAAATTAAGGAACCTAGCATCTAAACATCATATCAAGCTCCAGATATGACAGTATTCCTTTTTCTTGTCTTCTCATACAGAGCAAAACTTAACCAGTCATCACTCTTACCGTCTCACAGCAAGTCCAAATATAATAGTGGATACAAGAAAAAGGACAACCAGCATTTAACAGACTCCTTGATGGTACAACTCAGATGTAATGCAAGAGCAACAATTAGATACCATTTAAATTGGAGGCCTTTTAACTTTTACTCAAGCAGACAGAAATAGTAAAAGTCCACACAATGATTTTAGTAAGGGGAAAACTGAAGCTCCATTGAGTAAAACTAACTTGTCTTTTTCCTCTAAAGTAATTCTAAACAATAAAAGCAAGGATCTCAACAGCATTGATTAGTACTAAGAAATCATGTTTAACCATGTACTCACAAATTACACAATACAACAGATTTACCAATTCAGATAACCTTCCAATATAGGTCAAGGACTTTTCAACCAACTAGCTTCCATTTATCCTCTGATTTTTAGATATATTGTCATGCAAAGACTTTTTTCCTTACAAGAAGGTGCATCCATTGAAACTTGAGCAGGGGAAAAATGCATATCCCAAATTATACTGCTTGAAGTTATTTCATTGCAAAAGAATCAATTAATTATTCAATTTAACTATAACTTAAGTTCATAAAACATGTCTTAGTGAGAAGCACTAAACATGTCATTAAATTACTCACCTCCGTGAGGAAAACATCGCTTCCACAAAACAAGCTTTAGCTCAATCAATATATCACAATACCAACAATATAGTGGACTCAATTTTTATCAGACTGCTTACACAAAAAGATTTTCTTTTTGTATTTTTCCTTTTAGAGACATTACCAAGTACATAATACTTGCAGCAACATGATTTATATCCTTCCTATTTCATTTATTAAAAGAATAACTTGAAAATCCCAACATCAAATCATTTTGCCTATCCTGTCCTTGCTAATCACTATGGAGTTCATTGGCATCATGAAGTCAATGCAATGATCATTTTCCTTCCACAAAGCTGTTGGCACTTAGTTGTCACTTGATAATCATATCATGTATCATTTCCTTACTTCTCTGTATTATGTATGGTAAGTCTTTTGCATAATAAAAAATAAATAAATAAACACAAACACACACAAATGACATGTTTATCGAAATAATGATGTATAAAACAATATATAACAACTTTCATTAAAAATGGTGAAGTTAAACAAGGTAATTATATGCATTCATCAATATCATAATATAAAGTCATTAAATACTATAGCTTGTACAAAATCAACTTAACAAAATATGGCATTTTAATGTGTAAATTCATCATAAAATTCATGAAATAAAATTCCAAAATTAGTAACTATAATTTTAGTCCTAAGCCCCAACCAGTTTTCTGTAGATGTTATCCCAAAAATTCCAATTCCTACATATCCCTAACCCTAACCGATACTGAAAAAAGTTATGATACTAAGATTCTTGCCTTCACTCAATATACCTGTGTCGACATGACTCAACATGGGTGTGGATATGGGATCCCTATCAGATACTCCTACTTTGCTTAGGATATGACTTTAATTCCAATTGATTTCTTTTTTTTTTCAACTTCCTTAGCAAATAATTATATTGAATGAAAGAAAGAGTTTGCCAAGAAATGGACTTCACAAAAATATTTAGGAATAAGAAAGAAAAAATCGGGATGAAAGATAAAAGAGCAGAATTTTTATTAAACTTTAATCTTCAAACAAACCTTTGACAGCACGTGTATAGTGCTTTCAGATAGGGTGACTCTCTCGCTTCCATTACTTTTTGTCATCAATTTCTAAACGCATTTCTTGAGAAACTACTAAAAGTGATCAAAGATGTTTGTATCAGAGAATCATGAACCGTGATGCTGTAAAGTGTGCCATTATTTGTGTCATAAAATATGTTATCATCATATGTTAGCAGTAACAAACAACTGAGTAACAATAGAAATACCAGCTCTAGTGACAACGAGATTAAAGCATTACTAGTGTCAAACTTTGAATACCCCAAAATACTATGGCAGAAAACTAAACAGAGAGAGAGAGAGAGAGAGAGAAAGAGAGAGAGAGAGAGAGAGAGAAAGAGAGAGAGAGAGAGAGAGAGAGAGAGAGAGAGAGAATGATGCAGGCCTTAATAATGACCAAGCTCAACAGAAACCACTACATCCACCATCCGGCACAACTAAAGATACCAAAAATCTAGAGGAACAGGAAGAGCCTTTCCACTACTACTCACCTTAGAAGACGCCTTTCCGCTAGTGGTACCTTTGGTAGAACCAGTATGAGCAACCTTGCTCTTTGTCCTTACCAACTGAGTCAAATTCTTTATAGTGGCAGAAACTGCAATGGCACTGATAAGGCACACTGCAGGTGTAGCAACAAGAATCAACCGAACCATGACACCAGCAAAATACATGCTTGTGAGACCATACATAACTATGAATATTGTGGCATCAGATAACCGCTTGAAGCAGAAATACAGCCCCGCAGGGAATAAGAAAAGTAGGATATGAAAATCAAACATGAACGATGACCAAGCTGTTGGCTGATGCTCAGATACAGATGCAATTATTGGGATGTGATCCTTTGCATATGTTGGATCGAGCAAAGAGTAAAATCGACCTGTCCATGGAGAGATATACCCAGATGCAGTACCAACTCCCAGTGCAATGGCACCAACACCAACTGCACATGTCACAGTAATCCTCAGGAAGGCTTGAAACAATTTTGTATCACTTAGCAGGTGCTTAACCCAATCTAAGAAGTAAAATACCTGCATCAAGAAAAATGGTTGATCTTAGCACATTGTCCACTAGCCCAATCAATAGAAACAGAATTAACAGATTTGATAAGAAATGCAACTATTAGATGGAAAGAAAAATAATACTTATGGAAACCATGTAATGGACAATCTTCTATAACCAAAAAACAGCTCTTAACCATTTACAACCATCCACAACACTGTTATGATACCTTAAGAGTCATAGAAACCAATATATAGGACAACTACAGATGCATCAATATACATTTGAAACAAAAAGTATTGACATTTAAAATTCTAAAATTACTTCACAATCAAGAAGAAGGGTGGAAAACCAGTTAATGATGCAAAAGAAATGGAACACCAATTGGCAATAATTGCAGGTTAAATACTCTTTTTCTTTTAATTTCTAAAAACACTTCAGGAAAACTCATTTTGGATAAGTATACCATGATAAATATATCAGCAAAGTTATCTTTCTGCCCAAACATTTCTTGACATGATTGGAGACAAAAAAGAATGAATAGCTAGTTTAGTAGTGGAAATAAAGATAGTATTTGCAAAGGCATTTTCATTTTGAAGAACAACACCGAAGAACATGATCATTTATGAATTTGCGTAAATTGTTAACATGCTTACATTTATTTTTTTAAATGACCAATCTTTAGAAAATGGGCTGACAATGTGCTAACAAACACATTACCAATGCTGTCTCCATTTCTTTCTGTTTTCTCAAACAGAAAGCCATTCTCATTTCCACTTCCAACCAGACCCGAAAATGTCAAGCAAAAGTAAACAAAACAAGCAAGAAACAGCCCATTAATTACAAATCATTATAAAAAAACATGCATATGTATGTAGGGAAAGTTTGATACCTGCATCAAGAAAAACACACCCATCGCAGCCATATGCTCCCCAGACTGCACATGCTGAAAGCCCACAAATCGAATCTGCATAGCAAGAAGCATTCCCAATATATACATGCAGTTATACGCCACATACAACCTCATCGAATACCTGCCCGTAATCAAAAGCACCATGGCATAAAGCGGAATCAAATTGATAATAAACACATAACCACCCCAAGCCGAAACCATGTAGAAGTATCCAAAAGCCGAAGCCAGGGCCCAAGCAAGCGAACCCGTGTTGACCGCCTTAACAAACAAGTAAAATGTCAATAACAAAGCAAAAATCGCCACTCCCTCGTTGTCATAAGACCCCGCCACCGATCTCGAGATGTAACCAGGGCAAATGGCGATCAATGCCGCTGCAACCAGGCCTGCGCCCGAGTCCCAAAGCTCTTTCCCAAAGAAATACGCGACAATGGTGGTGTTTGATGCGAAAAACGGAGCAGTTAGCACGCAAACTTCACGGATATGGACCGCGAACCGGAGAAATCGAATAATTGAGTAGATCAGTGCTGCTGTGACCATCAGTCCAGGATAGAGCGTGCCGCCGATGATTCGACCGAGAGGGTACCAGCTCTCGGAGTCGAACCAATTCCAGAACTCGTAGAATCCCTTCTCGGTCAAAAAAACAGTGGTTCGGTAATTGAAGTAGGGATCGAACTCGTGGATCATGCTCTCGTAGCGGAGGACACTGAAGAGCCTGGTGATGAAGGCGAGGATGTAGACGAGAGTGAGGATGGAGACCCGGATCAGGAGCTCCTGCTGCTTGGTCTTGAGCTTCAGGGATTTGAGGGAGAGATCTGGCTTGAAGAAGGCGGATTGGAAGGTTGATGCGGTTGAATTCGATCCAGATTTGACGCCGTTGACGGCCTCCATTTTGCCCACCATTGTGGTGGAAATCGAGGGTGGGAGTTTTTCTGGGTGGTTTTGTCGGGAAACAAACAGGGGGGTTTTAGGGAGGGAGTCAAACGTAAACCCTAGATACTAAAAGCGAAAGACTTTAGGAGGGAATCATGTAAGAAAGGGAGAACCTAGAATCCAAAGGAAGAAGAAGGTGGAGAAGGCTCTACCTCTGAATCAAATAGGAATCTTCCATATCTTTCTTTTTAGGGTTTTTGTTTATCAGTATACTCGATTGACTTGTGAATTTACATTGAAATAAATAAATAAGGAGAGTTTAATCCTAACCCACTAACCCAAAAAGGGGTGCATATTATATTACATATTGTAGTAATGTGTTTGGAGGAAGAAGAAAAAATACATGTAACGAATTTTCTAGGTCAAAAATATGTAAAATAATGTAAAAATAAAATAAAATTCATTGTTTCCCAATTATAAATTTTATATACAAATGAATTTGGTTCATAGTTGAATTGTTTTTAATAATTTAAATTATTGGAAATATTTAGAAGTTATATCAAGATCTAAATATTTATGATTGTTGTCATATTTATATATATATAAAAAATAGAACAATAGGTTGTTTAATTAAAAAGGGAATTTGTAATTTAGAATCAATCATTTGATGAACAAATTTCCCTACGGATATTAAAAAGTTTAGTTTTGAAAATTTTTGTGGTTCATCTTTCAATCACAATTGTAGATATTCTACTTTGTAATCTTCTTTTATAATAATAATAATAATAATAATAAAACTTATTTTCTTCACAAATAATATACTAATTTTCTTTATTAGATTTGGTTTCTAGCTTCTATTAATTGTCCGAGGTATAATAATAATAATGTGTCACATTAATTAGGTTGCTATAAGTTGAGTGGAGTCATGATATGACAAACATAACTATCAAAAGCAATGTGGAAGAAACAAAAACCAAAAGTATTTTGGGAGGCCCATTTGCAAATAATATGATTTTCAAATCCCAGAAATAAGAAATCTGAGAATCAACCGTTAAGGTGGAAAATAATATGGGTTTTGTGCACTCTATGATGACTCCTTTTTTACGTGCCCAAATTGCCGTCACCCACTTCCATGTCAACAACCACATTATCGGGTTTTTTCCCAAAAAAAACATAAACAAAAAATTATATTGTTTGAAATTTTGGGAAAACTCTCTCTTTCACTTCTTCACCACACCCGAGATTCGTCTTTCCACCACACCCAACACCTACCTCTCATTTTGCCTTAATCCTAAATCTCATAAATTTCTCATTTTCCTATCTCATTTGAAATTTGAAAACAGTTGATTCTCAAACATCTCTATCTCTTTCTTCACGTCCTAATCACTCGGATTTTTGTTGTTTATCAGATCAAAACAAAATTTATAACCTAATTCACTATTCTAGAGTAGTTTGTACCCGATCAAAAAGTGGTTTTAGTACAAACTATTGTAGTATAGTGGTTTTTAGGTGTCGTCCACTATGATGGATTATTCTCGATAATTAAGGCTTGAATGAGAGGATAAGAAATGATTGTGATCAAGTGAAATTGATTTGAAAATTCATAGTGAAAAATCAATTTAACAATGGCCTAAAATTGAGAAAAAAAAAATGAAATGTAAAATAGAAGAAAATTAATAGAAAATGAAATTCTCGGAGTTAGGATTTTTTAGAAAACAATCTCTATAGTAAATAGATGTTAAGATCTAATTTTTATCAAGTTAGATTGAAAACTTATTTTTTCATCTAAACTGATTTTTGATTTAGCTTTAGATCTAGATCTAATTTCTCCTCAAATTAGGTCATTTAATCTAGGAGATCAATTCAAATCATATATTCAATTCATCTTAAATTATCTTTCAATGATTCACACAATGCAACTATTCAATCTCATCAAATCTAGCATTAAGAATTTGATGAATCTACCTAGCTTGCATTGTAGTAATTATCCAAGACAATTTGAAGATAAAAATCCCCAAATTTGAATTAATCAATCAATTTGATCAAATTACCTTTGCAATTCAAGCTCATTTCTCTAATTCATCATAGATCTTGCCTCTAGATCCTCCTTTCTCTGAGAAAAACGAGATTTAGCCACTCATGCTTGGAGATTTGATCTCACAAGGCATGTTTGGCTAGTGAGAAAATGAGAGAAAATGAAGGAAAGTAGAAAATTCTATAGAGAGAAAATTTGGAAAGTTCTACAATTAGAAAAAATGTAAAAAGTCTCCAAAATGAGTAAATCAAGTTTCTATTTATAGGCCAAGGTCAAGTGGACACTTGGCATCATCTAAGAGGTCTTCCGAAGGCTTCTTCATCAAGAAATCTAGAAAATATGCAATTTCGCACGATTGCGCGAAGTGGAAAACACATCAGCAGCAATTTCGCCTTCCTAGAGCATTTCGCATGACTATGCGAAATCAGTTTTTAGTTTTTCCTTTGAGCTGCAGCTAAAATAGCTTTTTGGTCCATTTCGCACGATTGTGTGAATTTTTCCCATGTTTATGCGAAATTGAAAAACATTGTTTTTCAACTCCTTTTTGTCTTTTCTTCCATTTCTTTCTCTTGATTCCACTTCAACCACCTCAAAATCAACTCCAAATCCCGGTCCAAACCAATTACATTACTTCTTTCATTGTGCATTTGGATCATCATCAACTTTATTTGTTCTCTTCAATTTGATTCATCTCTTTTGGCACAAATTTATCAAAATCATACCTTGAAATGACTCCAAAACTTTATAAAACTTATTAGTAACTCTTGCAAGGGCAAAAACATGTTAATTGAGTGTTTTAGACATAATTACTACCCAAAAAATGTGAAACTCATGAGAGTTATTATCTAAAATATGCTCTTTTTTAGTAGTAATCACGTCTTGATCACCCGAACTTAATACCCATCTTCCCAAAACTTTCAAATAAACCGAATTGGACCCATACCTTAAAGTAAATATGAGGGAAAATACTTGAGAATCTTGTGTTTTAAGAGGTCCATTTGCAAATAATATGATTTTCAAATCCCAAGAAGATGAAATCTGAGAATTAGTTGTTAAGGTGGAAAATAACATGGGTTTTGCGTACTCTATGCTGACTTTTTTTTTTGTGCCTAGATTACCCTCACCCACTTCCATGTCAGTAGCCACATTAATGGGTTTTTCCCAAATATACATATGTTGTTTGATATTTTGGGAAAACTCTCTCGCTCTTTCACTTCCTCACCACACCGAGACCCATCTTCCCTAAACTTCTACCTCTCATTTTGCCCTAACACCAAATCTCATAAATATTCCATTTTCCTATCTCACTTGAAATCTAAAGAAGGTCAATTCTCAGACATCTCTATCTCTCTCTTCAAGTCCTAGCCACTCGAACCGGATACCCATCTTCCTAAAACCTTCAAGCAAACCAAATTGGACCCATATTTTTTTCTTTCAACATCAAAGTTGGAATTTTTTTAAGCTTTCATCATTGAAACTTCTTCGTCCCTTTTTACCCTAACCCCACTATCTCTCTCTTCACGTCTTGACCACCCAAACCAAATACCCATCTTCCCAAAACCTTTTCCTAATAATAATTTCTATCTTCCATTTTATTTAAAAATTTCACATCTTTTTCCATACAGGTCTAAGGATTAAGATTTGTTTTCTTCTATAGAAAATTTGAGAGGTAATTAAAAAACCAAATAGAAATACAAGGGAAAATACTTAGGAATCTTGTGTTTTACAAGGCCTATTTGCAAATAATATGGTTTTCAAACCCTAAGAATAGGAAATCTGAGAATCAGTCGTTAATGTGGAAATATAATATGGGTTCTATGCATTTTGTGCTGACTCTTTTTTTTTTTTTGTGCCCAGATTGTCCTTATCTACTTTCATGTCAGAAGCCACATTAAAGGTTTTTTCCAAAAAAAAAAAAAAAAAAAAAACAAGAAAAATATGTTGTCTGAAATTTTTTCGAAAACTCTCTCTCTCTCTCTCTTTCACTAACCCACCACACCTGAGACCTATTTTCCCTAAACTTTTGGCTCTTAGTTTTGTCCTAACCTTTAATCTCATAAATTTCTCATTTTCCTACCTCATTTGAAATCTAAGGATGACTAATTCTCAAACATCTCTGTCTCTCTCTTTACGTCTTGACCACCCAAATAGGATACCCATCATTCCAAAACCTTCAAGTAAATCGAATGGGATCCATATCTTCTTCTCTCATCATCAAAGTTAGAATTTCTTTTAAGGTTTCATCATCAAAACTTGTTCGTTACATTTTGCCCTAACCCCTCTGTCTCTCTCTTCACATCCTAATCACTCGAACCGGATACCCATCTTCCCAAAACATCTTCTTAACAATAATTTCAATCTTCCATTTTATTTCAAAATTTCACATCTTTTTCCATACAAGTCTAAGGGTTAAGATTTATTTCTTGTATAGAAAATTTGAGAGGTAATTAAAAAAGTAAGTAAAAATAAGAAGGAAAATACTTGGGAATCTTGTGTTTTAGGAGGCCCATTTGCAAATAATATGGTTTTCAAATCCCAAGAATAGGAAATCTGAGAATCAGTTGTTAATTTGGAAAATAATATGGGTTTTATGCACTCTGTGTTGATTCTTTTTTTAGTGCCTAGATTGTCTTCATTTGCTTCCATGTCAACAGTCACATTAATGGGTTTTTCCAAATATCTATCTATCTATATATATATATATATATATATATATATATATATATATATATATATATGTTGTCTAAAATTTTGGGAAAACTCTCTCTTTTTCACTTCCTCACCATACTCAAGACCTATCTTTCCTAAACTTCTGCCTTTCATTTTTCCATAACTCTAAATCTCATAAATTTCTCATTTTCCTACCTCATTTGAAATCCAAAGACGACCAATTCTCAAACATCTCTATCTCTCTCTTCACATTCTGGCCACCTGAATTGAATACCCATCTTCCCAAAACCTTCAAGTAAACCAAACTAGACCCATATCTTCTTCTTTCATCATCAAAGTTGGAATTTCTTTTAAGGTTTCATCATCAAAACTTGTTTGTCACATTTTGCCCTAACCCCACCATCTCTCTCTTCACATCCTAAACACTCGAATTGGATAGGCATTTTCCCAAAACTTCTTCTTAAGAAAAATTTCAATATTCCATTTTATTAAAAATTTCACATTTTTTTCCATATAGGTCTAAGGATTAAGATTTGTTTTCTTGTATAGAAAATTTGAGAAGAAATTAAAAAAGCAAGTAGAAATATGACAAAAATACTTGGGAATCTTGTGTTTTAAGAGGCCCATTTGCAAATAATATGACTTTCAAATCCCAAGAATAAAAAATCTAAGAATCATTCGTTAATGTGGAAATAATATGGGTTTTGTGCACACTATGCTGACCCTTTTTTTGTGCCCAGATTATCCTCACCCACTTCCATGTCAATAGCCTCATTAACGGGTTTTTTTTTTTTTTTTCCAAATGTATATGTTGTCTAAATTTTTTGGAAAACTCTCTCTCTTTCACTTTCTCACCACACCCGAGACCCATCTTCCCACCAAACTCGAGACCTATCTTCCCTAAACTTTTGCCTCTCATTATCCCCTAGCCCTAAATCTCTAAAATTTCCCATTTTCCTACCTCATTTGAAATTCGAAGACAATCGATTTTTAGACATCTATGTCTCTCTTTTCACGTCTTGACCACTCAAATCGGATATCCATCTTCCCAAAACCTTCAAATAAACCAAATTGGACCCATATCTTCTTCTTTCATCATCAAAGTTGGAATTTTTTTTAAGGTTTCATTATCAAAACTTCTTCATCTCATTTTGCTCTAACCCCACTATCTCTCTATACACGTTCTGACCACCTAAACCGGATAACCATTTTCCCAAAACTTCTTCCTAAGAACAATTTCAGTATCCCATTTTATTTAAAAATTTCACATCTTTTCCCATATAGGTCTAAGGATTAAGATTCGTTTTCTAGTATAATTTGAGAGGAATTTTTTTTTTTTTTTAAAATAGAAATAAGAGGGAAAAATACTTGAGAATCTTGTGTTTAGGGAGACCCATTTGCAAATAATATGATTTTCAAATCCTAAGAATAGAAAATTTGAGCATCAACCATTAATGGGGTAAATCATATGAATTTTGTGCACTTTGTGCTGACACTTTTTTTATGTTTAGATTACCCTCATCCACTTCCATGTCAACAACCATATTAACTAGTTTTTCCAATATATATATATATATATATATATATATATATATATATATATATATATATATATATATATATATATATATATATATATATATATGTTGTCTGAAATTTTGGGAAAACTCTTTTTCTTTCACTTCCTCACCACACTTGAGCCTCATCTTGCCACCACACCCGAGACCCATTTTCCCTAAACTTTTGCCCCTCATTTTGACCTAACCCTAAATCTAAAAAATTTCTCATTTTCCTACCTCATTTGAAATTTGAAGACAACTAATTCTTAGACATCTCCATCTCTCTCTTCACGTCTTAACCACTCGAACCGGATATCCATGTTTCCAAAACCTTCAAGTAAATCAAACTAAACCATATCATCTTCTTTCATCATCAAAGTTGGAATTTTTTTTAAGGTTTAAGCATCAAAACTTCGTCTCATTTTGCCCTAAACCCACTGTCTCTATCTTCACATCTTGACTACCTAAATCAAACACCCATCTTCCTAAAACTTCTTCATAAGAATTATTTTAATCACCCATTTTATTTAAAATTTTCATATTTTTCCATAAAAGTCTAAGGATTAAGATTTGTTTTCTTGTATAGAAAATTTAAGAGGTAATTAAAAAAGTAAGTAGAAATACGAGGGAAAATACTTAGGAATCTTGTGTTTTGGGAAACCCAAATAACCCTCATCCGCTTCTATGTCAGCACCCGCATTAACGGGATTTTTTTTTTTTAAATTGTTATCTAAAATTTTAGGAAAACTCTTTCTCTCTTTTACTTCCTTACCATACCCGAGACCCATCTTCCCACCACACCCGATACCCACCTTCCCTAAACTTCTGCCCCTCATTTTGACCTAACCCAAAATCTAAAAAATTTCCCATTTTCCTACCTCATTTGAAATTCAAAAAACGGTCAATTCTCAAGCATCTCTTTCTCTCTCTTCATGTCTTGACCACTAGAACCGGATATCCATCTTCCCAACACCTTAATGTAAACTAAACTAGACCCATATCTTCTTCTTTCATCATCAACATTGTTTCATCTCGTTTTGGCCTAACCCCACTATCTCTCTCTTCACGTCCTAACTACTCGAACCGGATACCCATCTTCCCAAAACTTCTTCCTAAGAACAATTTCAATCTTCCATTTTATTTAAAAATTTCACATCTTTTTCCATACATGTCGAAGGATTAAGATCTTTTTTCTTGTATAGAAAATTTGATAGGAAATTAAAAAATCAGGTAGAAATATTGTGAAAAATACTTGGGAATCTTGTGTTTTGAGAGGTCCATTTGCAAATAATATGGTTTTCAAATCCCAAGAATAGGAAATCTGAAAATCATCCGTTAATGTGGAAATAACATGGGTTTTGTACACTCTGTCCTAACTCTTTTTTATTTATTTTTTTTGTGCCCATATTGCCTCCACTCACTTTCATGTTAGTGGCCACATTAACGGGTTTTTTCCAAAAAAAAAAAGTATATGTTGTTTGATATTTTGGGAAAACTCTCTCTCTCTCTTTCACTTCCTCACCACACCCGAGACCCATCTTCCCTAAACTTCTACCTCTCATTTTGCCCTAGCACCAAATCTAAAAAATTTCCCATTTTCCTACTTTATTTAAAATCCAAAGAAGGTCAATTCTCAGACATCTCTATCTCTCTCTTCAAGTCCTAACTACCCGAATCAGATACCCATCTTCCTAAAACCTTCAAGTTTATCGAATTGGACCCATATCTTCTTCTTTCAACATCAAAGTTGGAATTGTTTTTTAAGGTTTCATCATCGAAACTTCTTCATCTCATTTTGCCTTAACCCCAATGTCTTTCTCTTCACGTCTTAACCACACGAACCAGAAACCTATCTTCCCAAAATATCTTCCTCAAAATAATTTTAATATTTCATTTTATTTTAAAAAAATCACATCATTTTCCATATAGGTCTAAGGATTAATATTTGTTTTCTTATATAGAAAATTTGAGAGGAAATTTTAAAAATAAGTAGAAATAAGATGAAAAAAATACTGGGGAATCTTGTGTTTTAGAAGGTTCATTTGCAAATAATATGATTTTCAAATCCCAAGAATAGGAAATTTGAGAATCAAATATTAATGTGGAAAATAATATGGACATTGTGCACTCTATGTTGACTTTTTTTTTTTGTACCCAGATTGCCCTCACTCGCTTCCATGTCAGCAGCCACATTAACAAGTTTTTCTAATATATATATATATATATGTGTGTGTGTGTGTGTGTGTGTATGTATGTATGTATGTATGTATGTTGTTTGAAATTTTGGGAAATATTTCTTTCCTCACCACACCAAAGACCCATCTTCTTACCACACTCGAGACCCATCTTCCCTAAACTTCTGCCTCTCATTTTGCCCTATCCCTATTTCTTAGAAATTTGATATTTTCCTACCTCATTTGGAATCCGAAAATGGTCGATTCTTAGACATCTCAGTCTCTCTCTTCACGTCTTGACCACCCGAACTAGATACCCATTTTCCAAAAACCTTCAATTAAACCAAACTAGACTCATATTTTTTTCCTTTCATCATCGAAGTTAGAATTTTTTTAAGGTTTCATCATCGAAACTTCTTCTTCTCATTTTTCTCTAACCCTACTGTCTTTCTCTTCATGTTTTGACCACTCAAACCGGATACCCATCTTCCCAAAACTTCTTCCCAAGGATAATTCCAATCTCCCATTTTATTTAAAATTTTCACATCTTTTTCCAAATAGGTCTAAGGATTAAGATTTGTTTTCTTATATAGAAAATTTGAGCGAAAATTTAAAAAAAAAAGTAGAAATATGAGGGAAAATACTTGAGAATATTATGTTTTAGGAGGCCCATTTGCAAATAATATGGTTTTCAAATTCCATGAATAGGAAATTTGAGAATCTACAATTAATGTGGAAAATAATATGAGTTTTGTGCACTCTGTGCTAACTCATTTTTTTTTATACCCAGATTACCTTCATCGACTTCCATGTCAAATAACTACATTAACGGGTTTTTCAAAAAAAAAAAAAAAAAAAAAAAACAAAAAAAATTATGTTGTTTGAAATTTTGGGAAAAATATCTCTCTCATTCACTTCCTCACCACACCCAAGACCCATCTTCCCACCATACTCAAGACCTATCTTCCCTAAACGCCTATCTCTCATTTTGCCCCAAATCTTTGAAATTTCTCATTTTCCTTCCTCATTTGAAATCTGAAGACAACCGATTTTTAGACATCTTTGTCTCTCTCTTCATGTCCTGAACACCCAAATTGGACACCCATATTCCCAAAACCTTCAAGTAAATAGAATTTGATGCATATCTTATTCTTTCTTCATCAATGTTGGAATTTTTTAAGGTTTCATCATCAAAACTTCATTGTCTAACTTTTAGCTAACCTCATTGTCTCTCATTTCATGTTATGACCATCCAAACCGGATACCCATCTTCCCAAAACCTTTAAAAAAACCGAACTGGACCCATATCTTCTTATTTTATCATCAAAGTTGAAATTTTTTTAAGGCTTCATCATCAAAACATCTTCGTCTCACTTTTACCTAACTCCATTGTCTCTCTCTTCACACTCTGACCACCCAAACTGGATACCCATCTTCCCAAAACTTGTTGCAAAGAACAATTTCATTCTTCCATTTTATTTAAAAATTTCAAATCTTTTTCCATACAAGTCTAAGGATTAAGATTTATTTTCTTTTATAGAAAATTTGAGGGGAAATTTAAAAAGCAAGTAGACATACATGGGAAAATACTTGGAAATCTTGCTTTTTGAGAGGTCAATTCGCAAATAATATGGTTTTCAAATCCTAAGAATAGGAAATCTGAGAATCAACTATTAATCTAGAAAATAATATGGATTTTGTGCACTCTGTGCTAACTCATTTTTTTTTTTGTGCCTAGATTGCCCTCACCCACTTCCATGTCAGCAGCCAAATTAGCGTGTTTTTTCCCAAAAAATAAATAAATATATATGTTGTCTGAAATTTTCAGAAATCTCTCTCTTTCACCTCCTCACCACACCTAAGACTCATCTTCCATAAACTTTTGCATCTCATTTTGCCTTAGCCATAAATCCTATAAATTTTCCATTTTTCTACCTCATTTGAAATCTGAAGATGATCGATTCTCAGATATCTTTGTCTCTCACTTCACGTCTTGATAACTTGAACCAGATACCCATCTTCCCAAAACCTTCAAGTAAACAGAACTAGACTCATATCTTCTTCATTCATCATCAAAGTTGGATTTTTTTTTTTTTTTTTTTTTTTTTTTTTTTTTTTAAGGTTTCATCATCAAAACTTCTTCTTCTCATTTTGTTCTAACCCCGTTCTCTCTCTCTCTTCACGTCTTGACCACTCGAACAAGATACCCATCTTCCCAAAATTTCTTCCTAAGAACAACTACGATCTTCTGTTTTATTTAATAATTTCACATCTTTTTTCCATATAGGTCTAAAGATTAAGATTTTTTTTCTTGTATTGAAACTTTGAGAAGAAATTAAAAAAGAAAGTAGAAATATAAGGGAAAATACTTGGGAATCTTATGTTTTTGGAGGTCCGTTTGCAAATAATAAGGTTTTCAAATCCCAATAATAGGAAATCTGAGAATCAACCGTTTATGTGGAAATAATATGGGTTTTGCACACTCTATGCTAACTCATTTTTTTGTACCCAAATTGCCCTCACCCACTTCCATGTCAATAACCACATTAACAAGTTTTTCCTAAAAACAAAGCAAAAAAAAAAAAAAAAAAAATGCTATTTGAAATTTTGGAAAAACTCTTTCTCTCTTTCACTTCCTCACCATACACAACACCCATTTTCCCATCACAATCGAGAACCTATCTTCTCTAAACTTTTGCCTCTTATTTTGCTCTAACCCCAAATCTCATAAATTTTCCATTTTCCTACCTCATTTGAAATCTGAAGACTGTCGATTCTCATACATCTCTATCTCTCTCTTCATATCTTGACCACTCGAACCGAATACTCATCTTCCTAAAACCTTCAAGTGAAACGAACTGGACCCATATCTTTTTCTTTTATCATCAAAGTTGGAATTTTTTTAAGGTTTCATCATCAAAATGTTATCGAATCGCTTTTACCGAACCTAATGTCTCTCTCTTCACGTCTTGACCACCCAAACCAGATACCCATCTTTCCAAAACTTCTTCCTAAGAACAATTTCATTCTTCCATTTTATTTAAAAATTTCATATTTTCTTCTACATAGGTCTAAGGACTAAGATTTGTTTTCTTGTATAGAAAATTTGAGGAAAATTAAAAAAACATGTAGAAATACGGGGGAAAATATTTGGGAATCTTTTGTTTTGGGAGACCCATTTTCTAATAATATGGTTTTCAAATCCTAAGAATAGGAAATATGAGAATTAGTCGTTAATGTGGAAAATAATATGGGTTGGGGTCCAGGGGAACTCCCCTGGGAAATCTTCCTTGAGTGAGAGAGTGACCCTGATAAGGGGCACGAACGGTAAGTTGTTTTATGGATATTACTATTCTGGCAAGCAAGTCCGCTATTCCTGACTCCGAGGAAGGAATAGAATAAGGACTTAACCTTTTAAAAGCTTTCTGACAAGTATGGAAAAAAGTACTTCTTGCTTTTTAATTTAGATTGTACTAGACTTCATAAATGAGATATCAAGTTCTAGGTGCTCCATTTTTTGATAAAAATGGAATGAGCACCTACAATCGTATAATTATTGAGTGAGATTGAGAGAGGCCTCTATTCCTTACTCCTCTACTGACTTTTTTTCTTTTTGTGTCCAAATTGTCTTCATCCACTTCCATATTAGCAGCGACATTAATCGGTTTTTCCAAAAAAAAAAAAAATGTTGTCTTAAATTTTCAAAAATTTCTCTATATTTCACTTCCTTACCACACCCGAGACCCATCTTCCCTAAAGTTTTGCCTCTCATTTTGCCCTAGCCCTAAATCTAAAAAACTTCCAATTTTCCTACCTCATTTGAAATTCAAAGGCGACTGATTCTCAAACATCTTTGTCACTCTTTTCACGTCCTAACCACCCGAAGTGGATACCCATCATCCCAATACCTTTAGGTAAACCGAATTGAACCCATATCTTCTTATTTGATCATCAAAGTTGGAGTTCTTTAAGGTTTTATCATCAAAACGTCTTCGTCTTATTTTGCCCTAACCCCAATATCTCTCTCTTCATGTCATGACCATCGGAATTGGATACCCATCTTCCTAAAACTTCTTCCTAAGAACAATTCCAATCTTCCATTTTATGTAAAAATTTCACATCATTTTCCATACAGGCCTAAGGATTAAGATATGTTTTCTTGTATAGAAAATTTGAGCGAAAATTAAAAAAGCAAGTAGAAATATGAGAGAAAATACTTGGGAATCATGTGTTTTAGGAGGCACATTTACAAATAATATGGTTTTCAAATTCGAAGAATAGGAAATATGAGAATCAATTGTTAATATGGAAAATAATATGGGCTTTGTGCACTCTGTATTGACTCATTTTTCTATGCCTGGATTGCCCTCACTCGCTTCCATGTCAGCAACCACATTAACAGGTTTTTCCAAAAAAAAAAAAACAAAAAAAGTAAGTTGTCTAAATTTTTTGGAAAACTCTATCTCTATTTTACTTCCTTACCACATCCAACACCTATTTCCCCTAAACTTTAGCCTCTCATTTTGTCCTAACCCAATCTTTCATAAATTTCCCATTTTCCTACCTCATTTGAAATTCAAAGATGGTTGATTATCAGACATCTATGTCTCTCTTTTCACATCTTAACTACCCGAATCAGATTTCCATTTTCCCAAAACCTTCAAGTAAATCAAATTGGACCCATATCTTCTTATTTCATCATCAAAGTTAATTTTTTTTTTTAAGATTTCATTATCGAAACTTCTTCGTCTCCTTTTGCACTAACCCTATAGTCTCTCTCTTCACGTTTTGAGCACCCGAACCTGATACTCATATTCCCAAAACTTATTCCTAAGAATAACTTCATTATTTCATTTTATTTAAAAATTTCACATCTTTTTCCATACAGGTCAAAGGATTAAGATTTTTTTTTGTATAGAAAATTTGAGAGGAAATTAAAAAAATAAGTAGAAATACGAGCGAAAATACTTGAGAATCTTGTGTTTTGGGAGGTTTGTTTGCAAATAATATGGTTTTCAAATCCCAAGAATAGGAAATCTAAGAATTGACCGTTAATGTGAAAAATAATATGGGCTTTATGTACTCTGTGCTGACTCCTTTTTCTGTGCCCAGATTGTCCTCACCTGTTTTCATGTCAACAACCACATTCATGGTTTTTTTTTTTAAAAAAAATAAAAAATAAAAAAAGTATGCTTTCTGAAATTTTTGGAAAACTATCTCTCTTTCACTTCCTTACCACACCTAAGAACCATCTTCGTACCACACTTGAGACATATCTTCCCTAAACATTTGCATTTTATTTTATCCTAGCCCTAAATCTCATAAATTTCCCATTTTCCTACCTTATTTGAAATCCAAAGATGACTGATTCTCAAACATTTTTGTCTATTTCTTCACATCTTGACCATCCAAACCAGATACCCATCTTCCCAAAACCTTCAAGTAAACCGAACTAGACTCATATCTTTTTCTTTCATCATCAAAGTTAGATTTTTTTTTTTAAGGTTTCATCATCAAAACTTCTTTGTCTCACTTTTGCCTAACCCCACTGCCTATCTCTTCACGTTCTGACCACCCAAACTAGATACCCATCTTCCCAAAACTTCTTCTTAAGAACAATTTCATTCTTCCATTTTATTTAAAATTTTCACATCTTTTTCCATACACGTCCAAAAATTAAGATTTATTTTCTTGTATGCAAAATTTGTGGGAAAATTTAAAAAGCTAGTAGAAATATGAGGGAAAATACTTGGGAATCTTGTGTTTATGGAGACCCATTTGCAAATAATATGGTTTTCAAACCCAATAATAGGAAATTTAAAAATCAGTTGTTAAGGTGGAAAATGATATGGGTTTTGTGCACTCTGTGTTGACTTTTTTTTTTTTTTTGTGTGCGTAGATTACCTTCACCCACTTCCATGTCAATAGTGACATTAATAGGTTTTTTCCAAAAAAAGAAAAAAATGTTGTTTAAAATTTTCGAAAATCTCTCTCTCTCTCTCTTTCTCTCTCTCTCTCTCTCTCTCTCTCTCTCTCTCTCTCTCTCTCTCTTTCTCTCTTTCACTTCCTTACCATACCCGAGACCCATTATCCCATCACACTCGAGATCCATCTGTGGACCCGCATTTTTCATGTGCGTCCCCACTCGATTGGAGAGACTCGCTTTTATTATTGAAAAAATTAATTTTGGAAAAAGTCGAAGTCGCCACTTATTTTATTTTTATTTTAAGGAAAAATAAAACAAGAAAGAAAAACCCTAAAACGTGACTCCATAATTTTTGGAAAAAACATGTCTTTGAAAAACCCGAGTCTAGGTTCGGGGATCAGTTACTTACTGGGAAGGTACCTCTAGGAGGTAGCACCCCTCTAAGCCCTAAAAAGGTCTCTACTGACTAAGTTGAGGGAAACGTGGTAATTAAATGGTTGATCATGGATACCTAGGTAGGCTAGGTGATTTCAAAAAATAACATGCCAAATAAGAAAGTCTGATCATAAGAGAGAATCAAAATGCGTACCTGAACGGCTTTTCAAGCGCTATCATGAAACATAAAAGTTAGTATAAAAATATATCACAACATGTGTTTTTGTCAAAGATAATCAAACAAGCATCAAATATATATCAAGGCAATCAAATAGGATAGCAAGCATGGACATAGTACACAATGACAATCATGTTCACGGGGTTTAGAAAGTGGGTATTAGGGAATGTACCTGGATAGCATATATAACTCATAGCGTGCTTCCATAGGACGGGGTGGGGGATTAGATAATAAATAGTAAAATAAGAAACCCTAACATTCTTAACTAATTGGCATAGCAAAAATGATCAAAGAATACAAAATCATCAATTATTACACACATCTTATGTACAATTCCAAAAAAAAAAAAAAAGATATGATTGTAACAACCAACAAAGGTGATAGTAAAAATAAGTTTTGAAAATATTATTTTTTTATTATTTTTTATGTAGGGGTTTCACCAATTCCCTAATTGATATACACAAATCTAACCTGGAATTATCCCATTTATGTGGGACCATAAGCTTGGATTCGTGTCTGATTTAAAACCAAAATTTTTGTTAAAAACAGAAAAAGATGCAAACCGATAAAAAAATGGTTGCATATTATTTTAAGAAAATGAGATTATGATTCTAATAACTCTAAATGGATTTTTAAAAGAAAAGAATTTCTTAAAGGGGTCTTCGAAGAAAAAGGTTTTGATTTTAAAATAAAAGGAATTAATTTTTAAAATAATAAAACATAGAAAACAAAATACCAATCAAAACAAAAGAAAACGAAAATCATAAAATAAAGATTTAGAAAATCATGTCAATTACAATGATGAGGGTAAGACCAACCTTCATGAGTTTCCAGTGGCCTTCAAAAAATAAGAATTTAACTAACAATCACTAAGGCATCAAGTTTATGACTTCCTAATCAAATAAACTAACAAAATATTACCCAACACTAACATTTAGATTTCAAGAAACACATGAATTAAAATAAAAATAACCAATCAAATATTAAAGCCAACAAACTTAGCATATGGAGATAATAATATGGAATCAATTAAGGTAAATTAGCATTTTAACAAAATATGATGAATCAAATATAGAAGTTCAACAATCTTGAAGGTATGAAATCAATGACATGCAATTAACTGGATTAATTACTTAAAATTCCTAAAGCTCGTACTAAATGTCAATATATCAAAGCCAAAATTACCATACTTAAAACATGAAAATAATTACACGTGATTGACTTAATTAATTAAACAAAATTATAATCAACTGCAAAATTGGATATAAACGGATTAAATTCAAAGTTAATGAAATAAAAAACACACAAACACATTCAATACTAAAAATAATTAATACTAGATTAAATTAAGAACATCATCATCATCTAATAAGATTGGCTAAACCATCAAATTGAAATCACAGATACATTTAAACTAAAACAAATAAATAAATTAACAAAATAAAATTAAACTAAGACTGAAATTAAAAATATGGAATTTGTCTAAGAGGGTTAATCAAACAATTGCATTAAAATCACGAACGCATTCAAATTATAAAATAAATTAAAATAAAACTAAATTGAAATTAAATTCTACTTAATAAAATTATTGAAATATTAAAAACTCAAACTTTATTTGATACAATCATTTAAATTAAAGAATTAAGATCCACAAATGCCTTTAAGTTAAAAACGAATTAAAATTAAAGTAATTGGAATTACAAACACAAACTTTATTTAGCGTGATTATTTAAACTAAAAACGAATTAAAATCAAACTAATTTGGATCACTAACACATTCAAATTAAATCATAAACTAAAACTTAGTTAATCTAAAATAAAAAAAAAAACTTTATCTCACAACTTATTTAAACTAAGGAATTGAAATCATTAACGAATTCAAATTAAATTATAAACTAAAACTAAATTAATCCAAAAAAAAAACTTTATCTCTTAAATTGTTTAAACTAAGGAATTAAAATCACAAACATATTTAAACTAATAGCTAAATTAAAATTTAAACTAATTTGGGATTTTAAAAATATGAACTTTATCTATCAGGAATACTTAAACTAATGAATTAACATCTCAAACACATCTAAACATATAGGATAGATTAAAATTGAACTAGATTGAAATTAAAAATAAGAACTTTTCTAATATGAATAATTAAACTAACGAATTAAAATCACAAAAACATATAGTATAGATTAAAATCGAACTAAATTGAAATTAAAAATAAGAACTTTTCTAATATGAATAATTAAACTAACGAATTAAAATCACAAAAACATATAGTATAGATTAAAATCGAACTAAATTGAAATTAAAAATAAGAACTTTTCTAATATGAATAATTAAACTAACGAATTAAAATCACAAACATATGGGATAGATTAAAATTGAACTAAATTGAAATTAAAAATAAGAACTTTTCTAGTAGGAACAATTAAACTAACGAATTAAAACAACAAACACTAAACATAAAAGGTAGATTAATAGTGAACTAAATCAAAATTAAAAACAAAAACTTTTTTAATAGAAATAATTAAACTAACGAATTAATATCACAAACACATCTAAACATAAAAAATATATTAAAATTGAACTAGATCAAAATTTAAAATAAGGACTTTTATAATAGAAACAATTAAATTAAAGAAAACTACAAACACATTTAAACATAAGAGATAAATTAAAACTAAATCGAATTGGAATAAAAAAAGGGAACTTTATCTAATGGGATAAATTAAACTAAAGAATTAAAACCACAAACACATCCAAACTAAACAGGAAAAATAAATTAAAACTAAATCGAAATTAAAACAAGAAATTTATTATATAGGATTAATTAAATCAAAGAACTAAAATCATTAAAACACTAAAGACTAAAAGGATGAATCAAAACAAAATCAAAGATAAATTTGAAAGCGTACACTTACCTATAAGCTGTTATTTGTGGATATTTTGTGGGTTGCTCCTCTTTTTTTTTATGGTTATGTGTCGGCTCCTCAAAGTTCTTCGTGCGTCCTCTCAAAAGAATTGCTCTCGTGTCCTCTCTGTCCTCCAAAAGAAAAGTCTCCATGTGAAAATTCTTTCCGCCTATCTCCATCCGAAAAAAAGTTTTTTATGCTTGATTCTCTCTTTTATTTATAAGGCAGTCCACTCCTTATGGAATATCTTATTTCCATTTTTTCCTACGTGCGCGTGGATATGGGAAGTCTATTATGTGTGGCTCACTTGGAGATTTCCCCAATGATGCAGCCGTATCTTGTTTTGTAAGTGATCAGATCCCCTTTAATCTTCTTTCCATATGCTCCCGGATGTGCCTCAGCCGTGATATGCCCACTTTCTATATGCAGCCCGGATTCCTTCCAAGTTTCCCTATTTGGCCGTGATCTCCTCTCCTTAATGGTTCCAAGTCTCATGCAAAATTAAAAATAAAGTTGAAATAAGAAATCATGTAATTAGAAATAGAATAAAATCAAATAGAAAATCAAATCACATAGCCACAAAAATCCAAAATGTCAATTCATGGAATTAAAGAATAAATGAATAAGTGAGTAAATAAACAAATAAATTGAGAAGGGTATAAAAATAAATATTAGATGTATGTAATTAAAAAAAAATAAAGAAATTAAAGTAATGCAACAGATTATAATAATTTAAATGTCAAACTCAAACCTTCAAAAATAAAAATAAAAATAAAATAAAGATAGAATAAAAAATTCATTTCATGTAATAAAAAGTCAAGCCAACACTCATCTTATTCTGAAAAATAAGTAACCAAAATTAAGATCATGCCTAAGTGAACTATTCCAAAAGAAGTGTCCAAGTGACCTATTCTGAAAGATTGTCTAAGTAATCTAGGGTGAATGTGTGCAACCTAGAAGGTGCCAAGTGCATCTAAATGGGCCTAAGGTGATGCCTAATGGGCCAACTGTATCTAAATGGGTCTAGGGTGCATAAATGGGCCTAAGTCTAAATTAGGGTTGCCAAGAGTCACAACGGGGTTAGATAAATCCCTCAACTAAAGTCTCCGAGGTGGCTCAAAAAAGGTAAGTAGTATGAGTAGCTATGGGCCACCAAGGAACTACTGTAAAGTATCGAATAAGTATCTAATAGGACATGTGATAGGAGGACAAAATTGAGGGTTTACACCATCTTCCTTACATTTTGTCCTAGCTTCAAATCTCATAAATTTCCCATTTTCCTACATCATTTAAAATATGAAGACAACCGATTCTTAGACATCTTTGTCTCTCTATTCATGTCGTGACCACCTGAACCAGATACCAATCTTCCCAAAACCTTCAAGTAAACCAAATTGGACCTATATCTTCTTCTTTCATCATCAAAAAGTTGGAATTTTTTAAAGGTTTTATCATCAAAACTTCTTCATCTCATTTTTCCCTGACCCCACCGTCTCTCTCTTCATGTCCTTATCACCCGAATCGGATACCCATCTTCCCAAAAATTCTTCCTAAGAAAATTTTCAATATTCCATTTTATTTAAAAATTTCAAATCTTTTTCCATAAAGGTCTCAAGATTAAGATTTGTTTTTTAAAAACAAGTAGAAATACGAGCGAAAATACTTGGGAATCTTGTATTTTGGGAGACTGATTTGCAAATAATATGGTTTTCAAATCTTAAGAATAGGAAATTTGAGAATTAGCTGTTAATGTGAAAAATAATATGGGTTTTGTGCACTATATGCTGACTTTTTTTTTTTTTTTTGTGCCTAGATTGCCCTCATCCACTTCCATGTCAACAACCACATTAACAGGTTTTTTCAAATAAATAAATAAATTTATGCTATATGAAATTTTGGGAAAACTCTATTTTTTTTTTCACTTCCTCATCACACTCGAGACCCATCTTCCCTATACTTCTGCCTCTCATTTTTCCTTAGCCCCAAATCTCAGAAATTTCCCATTTTCCTACCTCATTTGAAATCTGAAGACAACTTATTCTCAAACATCTCTGTCTTTCTTTTCATGTCCTGACCACTTGAACTGAATACCCATCATCCCAAAACCTTCAAGTAAACTATACTGGACCCACATCTTCTTCTTTCATCATCAAAGTTGGAATTTTTTAAGGCTTCATCATCAAAATGTCTTCGTCTTGTTTTGCCCTAACCCCACTGTCTCTTTCTTTATGTTCTGACCACTCGAATTAGATATCCATATTCCCAAATCTGCTTCTTATGAACAATTTTAATTTTCCATTTTATTTGAAATTTTCACATCTTTTTCCATACAAATCTAAGGATTAAGATTTATTTTCTTGTATAGAAAATTGGAGAAAAAATTAAAAAAAAAATAGAAAAATAAGGGAAAATACTTGGGAATCTTGTATTTTGGGAGGCCCATTTACAAATAATATGGTTTTCAAATCCCAAGAATAGGAAATATGAGAATCAACAATTAATGTGGAAAATAATATGGGTTTTGTGCACTCTGTGTTGACTCTTTTTTTCTACCCAGATTGCCCTCACCCACTTCCATGTCAGCAGTCACATTAATGGGTTTTTCCAAAACAAAAAACAAAAAATAAAAAAAATATGTTGTCTGAAATTTTGGGAAAACTCTATCTCTCTTTCACTTCCTTACCACACCCGAGACCTATCTTCACTAAACTTCTGCCTCTTATTTTTCCTTAACCCTATATCTCATAAATTTCCCATTTTTCTACCTCATTTGAAATCCAAAGACTATTGATTCTCAGACATCTTTGTCTTTCTCTTTCCTTCCTGACCACTCGAATTGGATACCCATTTCCCCAAACCTTCAAGTAAATAGAATTGGACCCATATCTTCTTATTTCATCATCTAAACTTTTTCGTCTGATTTTGCCCTAATCTTACTATCTTTCTCTTCACGTCTTGACCACCTGAATTAGATACCCATCTTCCCAAAACTTCTTCCTAACAATAATTTAAATCTTCCATTTTATTTAAGAATTTCACATTCTTTTTTCCATACAAGGTCCAAGGATTAAGAATTGTTTTGTTATATTGAGAAGTTCAAAGGAAATTAAAAAAATAAGTAGAAATACGAGGGAAAATTCTTGGGAATCTTGTGTTTTGGGAGGCCCATTTGCATTCAAATCCTAAGAATATGAAATCTAATAATCAACTGTTAATTTGGAAAATAATATAATTTTTGTGCACTTTGTGTTGACTCATTTTCCTATGCCCAGATTGTCCTTACCCATTTCCATGTTAGCAACCATTAATGAGGTTTTTTTTTTTTTTTTTTTTTTTTAAAAAAAAAACAAAAACATAAAAATCATGTCTAAAATTTTGGGAAAACTCTTTCTCTCTCTCTTTTACTTCCTCACTACACCTAAGACCCATTTTCTCACCACACTTGAGACCTATCTTCCCTAAACTTCTATTTCTCATTTTGTCATAACCCTATATCCAAGAAATTTCCCATTTTCCTACCTCATTTGAAATTCGAAGATGGTCGATTCTCAAACATCTCTGTCTTTCTCTTCACGTTTTGACCACACAAACCATATATCCATTTTCCCAAAACCTTCAAGTAAATTGAACTAGACCCATATCTACTTCTTTCATCATCAAAGTTTGAATGCTTTTTTTTAAGGTTTCATAATTGAAACTTCTTCCTCTGATTTTGCCCTAACCCCACTATCTTTCTTTTCACGTCTTGACCACCTGAACTGGATACCCATCTTCCCAAAAAGTCTTCCTAACAATAATTTGAATCCTCAATTTTATTTAAAAATTTCACATCATTTTTCATACAGGTTTAAGGATTAAGATTTATTTTCTTGTATAGAAAATTTGAGAGGAAATTTAAAAAGTAAGTAGAAATACAATGAAAAATACTTGGGAATCTTGTGTTTTGGGATACCCATTTGTAAATAATATGGTTTTCAAATCCCAGGGATTGGAAAATTTGAGAATCAACCATTAATATGGAAAATAATATGGGTTTTGTGCACTTTGTGCTGACTCATTTTTTTTTGCCTAGATTGCCCTCATCGGCTTTCATGTCACCAATCACATTAACGAGTTTTTCCAAAAAAGAAAAAGGTGTATGAAATTTTGGGAAAACTCACTCACTCATTCTCTTTCTCTTTCTTTCTTTCTTTCTTTCACTTCCTCACCACACCCAAGACCTATCTTCCCACCACACTTGAGACCCATCTTCCTTAAACTCCCGCCTCTCATTTTCTAAATATCAGAAATTTCCCATTTTCAGATCTCATATGAAATGTAAAGACAACCAATTCTCAAACATCTTTGTCTCTCTTCATGTCCTGACCACTCAAACTAGATATCCATTTTTCCAAGACCTTCAAGTAAACCGAGCTGGACTTATATCTTCTTTTTTCATCATCAAAGTTGAATTTTTTTTTTTAATGTTTCATCATCAACACTTCTTTGTCTCATTTTGCCTTAACTCCATTGTCTCTCTCTTCACGTCTTGACCACTTGAACTGGATACTCATCTTCCCAAAACTTCTTCCTATGAACAATTTCAATCTTCTATTTTATTTAAAAATTTCGCTTTTTTTTCCATACATGTCTAACGATTAAGATTTGTTTTCTTGCATAGAAAATTTGAGAGGAAATTAAAAAAGTACGTAGAAATACAAGGAAAAATACTTGGGAATCTTGTGTTTTGGGAGACCCATTTAAAAATAATATGATTTTCAAATCCCAAGAATTGGAAAATTTGAGAATCAACTATTAATATGGAAAATAATATGGGTTTTGTGCACTTTGTGCTGACTCCTTTTTCTGTGCCCAGATTGCCCTCATCCACATCCATGTCAACGACCACATTAATGGGTTTTTTTTTAAAAAAAACATGTTGTCTGAAACTTTTGGAAAATTCTTTTTCTCTCGTTCACTTCCTTACCACACCCAAGACCCATCTTCCAACCATGCTCGAGACCCATTTTCCCTAAATTTTGCCTCTCATTTTCTCATAACCCCAAATCTCATAAAATTCCCATTTTCCTACCTCATTTGAAACTCAAAGACGTCCGATTCTTCGATATCTTAGTCTCTCTCTTCAAGTCTTGAACGCCTGAACCAAATACCTATCTTTCCAAAACCTTCAAGTAAACCAAACTAGACCCATATCTTTTTTTCATCACCAAAGTTGGAATTTTTTTAAAGTTTCGAGTAACCGAACTAGAGTTTTTCTTTGTTTCTAATTAATCAATCGCAATTGAGTTTTCCATTTAAGGCTTTGTTTGGCTACTGAGAAAATCTTGTGGTCGAAGTTCTTCTATTTTGGGGTTTCTTATATTTTGCTTCATTTTTGCATGAATGAGATAGGATAAATTTGTTTTGGTTAATATATGTTTGTATTTGTAAATAAAGCATAGTTTTTTTTCTCCTTTCCACGATTTGTGTTGTCATCAGATTTTTAAGGACATTGGTTGATCTTTATCATTGCTAGTTGATGGAAATTTTCTTTTAATTAATGGGATATATGACAATTACTACTAGCAAATAAAGGACGAGGGAGATTTTGTGCTTGGTCGTTTTTAACAGTTATTACTTTACTAAATTATTCCATACTATGTGATGTATTATTTGATAACTTGTGTCTATATGTTTTAATTCTTTGATCGTTTGATTTATTGTTTGTAAGAAATGTTCAATGTTGCTTCGGTTTGTGGGAGGTAGAATAAAAATGTTTGAAAAACTACCTATAAGAAATAGTGTAAAGGATTTGCACAAATTGGTTGAGGGAATGGGTATGCAGTTGTGGATTGCATATACGTATTATGTTGGTGTGTAAAAGTCTTTGATTATTGTCTTGATCAAAGTATGTTGTATATCACATTATTTAGTTACACTTGCATTCACCTACTGATATTTTAATATACATGTGTAAAAGAATAAATATAAATTTATTTATGAATGAATATAAGTTATATAAAAATGGTGGAAGAAGTTATATAAATATAGAAATTCATTTCCTACCACCATTTCTATATAACTTTTGTAAATTCATAATTAAATTTATATTTATTCTTTTACACATGTATATTAAAATACTGGTAGGTGAATACAAATGTAACTAAATAAGGTGATATACAACATACTTTGTTCAGGACAATAACCAAATATTTTTACACACCAACATAATACATATATACAATCCACAACTACATACCCATTCCCTCAACCAATTCGTGCAAGTCCTTTACACTATTTCTTATAGGTAGTTTTTCAAACATTTTTATTCCACCTCCCACAAACCGAAGCAGCATTGAACATTTCTTACAAACAATAAATTGAACCATCAAAGAATCAAAACATACAGACACAAGTTATCAAACAATACATCACATAGTATGGACTAATTTAGTAAAGCAATAATAGTTAAAAACAACCAAGCACAGAATCTCCCCATTCCTTTTATTTGCTAGTAGTAATTGTCATATATCCCATTAAAATTAAAAGAAAAATTCTACCAACTATTAGCAATATAGATCAACCAATTTCCCCAAAAATCTGATGACAACACAAATCGTGGAAAGAAAATAAAATTTTCTACTTTATTTACAAATACAATCATATATTTAACCAAAACAAATTTATCCTCTATTTTATTCATGCGAAAATGAAGCAAAATAGAAGAAACACTAAAATAGAAGACCTTTGACCCCAAGATTTTCTCAGCAACCAAACAAAGCCTTAAATGGAAAACTCAACTACGATTAATTAATTGAAAACAAAGGAAAGCTCCAGTTTGGTTACCCGAAACCTTAAAAAAAATTTCAACTTTGATGACGAAAGAAGATATGAGTCCAACTTGGTTTACTTGAAGGTTTTGGGAAGATGGGTATCCAATTCGGGTGGTCAGAACGTAAAGAGGGAGAATGAGATGTCTGAGAAATGGACATTTTCGAGTTTCAAATGAGGTAGGAAAATGAAAAAAAATTTAGATTTGGGGATAGGGCAAAATAAGAGGCAGAAGTTCAGCGAAAATGGGTCTTGGTTGTGGTGGGAAGATGGGTCTCAGGTGTGGTGAGGAAGTGAAAGAGAGAGTTTTCCTAAAATTTCAGACAACATTTTATTTATTTATTTATTTTGGGAAAGAACCCATTAATGTGGCTATTGACATGGAAGTAGGTGATAACAATCTAAGCATAGAAAAAGGAGTCAGTACAGAGTGCACAAAATCTATTTTATTTTCCACATTAACAACTTATTATCAGATTTCTTATTCTTGGGATTTGAAAACCATATTATTTTCAAATGGGCCTCCCAAAACACAAGATTCCTAAGATTTTAGATGACATAACCCATTTTAGCTTCAAGGCATGTGTAGGCACCAACTATTGTTGCTTTATACATATGGATGTAATATATCATAATTAGACATAGTGATTAAAAGAAAAACTAGTCATCTAATCAAGTATCTATAATGTAAAAGATCACAAAGAAGTTACCTATTTAATTTGTTTGGCTTTAGTATTGTATTTGTTCTATAGAGGTTTAGGAAGGTTGTGCTATGATAAATCCTAATTCTTCAACCTTTTCAAGAACATACTTAAATTGAGCTAAGTAAATCTCATCCTTGGAATGTATAACTTCAATGCCCATAAAATATTTGAGATGGTCAAGATCTTTAAGTTTGAATTTTTTGTGTAGATAGTCCTTTACAACCTCAATTGCTTCAAGATAATCATTTCTTGTAATAATTTTGTTATTAACATAAATAAGGATAACTTCAAGTAAACTACCTAATTGCTTACTAATCAAAAAGTAATCTTCCTTTGATTTTTTAAATACTACATGCAACAACTCAAGATAATTTGATAATTTAGCATACCATTGGGGGGATGCTTGTTTAAGACTATAAAGAGAGTTTTTAAGTTTTCAAACCATATTCTTATTTTCTAACTATGTGAACTCATTTGAAAATTGCAATAAACCTCCTCATCTAATTTCCCATGAAGGAATACATTGTTTATATCTAGTTAATGAAGATTCTAATTTTGTATTACAATAATAGCCAGTAAACAACACATGTTATGAGCTTAACAACTAGTGCGAAGGTTCTCTAGTAATCAAGTAATTCTCATTTGTCATACCTTTTAGCCACCAATTGAGCCTTGGAATGCTCAATGTTGCCATCTGGTTTATACTTCACTTTATATATCCATTTATTATTGATTGAAGTTAAAAATGAATGATTAAAAAAAATTATAATAAGATAAATAGTTATGCAATGAGTGACATGTTCTCACAAGAGATGAAAAAGGTCTTAGAGATAATAGATCACTTGTAGCTATCTTACAATAGTACACACCCAACTAGGATAGAGGAGTGAGTTTTGTAGCTTCATCATCAAGGTTGTGGTTGTATGGGAGGTAACTCAATGGAAGATGGATCGGGAACATGATTATTTAGGTCATCAATTTCAAAACCTGGATTGGGTTGTTGAAGAAGTTGTGGACTAGTACATTATTGTTATCAAGATCATTTGAGGGATACAATAGGATAGGGAATTATAAAAAAAATTCAAGTCATTTAGTAAAGAGAAAAAACATCTTCATGGAATTGGACATCTTTGGAGACAAATTCTTTTTATGCTCGAGTCATATAGTTTGTAACCTTTTGGGTGTAAGGATATCCAAGAAATATGCACTTAAATGCTCTAGCATCAAATTTTATTTTGGAAGCGTTGGTGTTAGTGTAGTAAGAAAGACAACCAAAAACATTAAGATATAAATAAGACTCGAACCAAAGTGTAATTCATATGGATTTTTACCGAAATAAAATATGAGTTCAATTTTTTAAGTAGGCAACTCTCAAAACACATTCGCCTAAAAATTGAATAGCTAGACTTGCTTGGAAATGTAAAGAACAAGAAACATTGAGTAAGCAACCATGTTTTCTCTCCATAATTTCATTTGGTTGTGGAGTTTTAATGAAATTAATTTGATGGATAACTCCATTATTTACATAAACTTCTCTCATATCAAATTCTTTTATATTGTTCAAGTGAGAGATTTTAATTTTCTAATTAAATTGGGTTTCAACATAAGAAAAGAAAGATTGTAAAAGCAAATGAGTTTCATTTTTACATTGCATAAAAAAAAAAAAAAAAAAACCCCAAGTACATCTTGTACAATAATCCATAATGGTTAGGAAACAATGGGACCTTAACTTGCATAATGAAATTTCCCCAAGTATCATAGTGAATTAAATCAAAAGGTGTAACAAAAATTTTATTTCCTAAAGATAAGTTAATTTACTTAGAAAGTGGACAAGCCCTACAAAGTTCATGTTGGTGATTAAAATTTAAAGTTAGAATGTAATTCTAAAGTAATTGAGTCCACTATGCCTAGGATGTCCTAAATATCGATGCCACAAATTGTAAAAGGAAGAAGCCACATCACTTACTAGCTTTAGTGTTATTGTTGGTGACTTGAAAAGATAGAGGCTTCTATGTAATTTAACTACTCTAACAATCTTCTTTGAGGATTAATCCTTTATAAGAGAAGAAGTGTAGAGGCTTGACTTATAGTGACTAAAGTTTGCTTTGTTTGCTTTCTTTGTATGGTTTGTGACCAAGAAGCTAACTATGTAGTTTGAAACATTTTCCCTTGATATGTCATGTATTTCTAGAAAAATCATTGATGGATTTAGGATTATTTTTGAAATTTTGTTTTACTTGTGTTATGATTCCCTTTCATAGATAATTAAGTAGAATCATTTATGAGTTGTGGCCTCACAATACCATATTGTCGTTCTTCTTGAAATACTAGAAAAAAAAAACCTTATTTGCAATTGAGATAAGGTCAATGAGGAGGATTTGACCACAACAATAGAATAAGTTTCATTCAAACCCAATAGTAATTGCATGGTATAATCTCCATCTCTATATGACTCTAAAATTTTCACAGATCCATAAGAACAATTGAGAATTACGTTATAAAAATTAAATCATCTATGGACCCCGCATTTCAGCTCATGCGTTTCCCACTCGATGGTGAGCTCAATTTTTGTTTTTAAAAAAAATGATTTCATTGATTAAGAAAAATGATTTGGAGTCGCCACTTATTTTTGTTTTATTTTAAAGGGGGAAACGAAATAAGAAAGAAAACCCTAAGTGTGACTCCTTATTTTGAAAAAGGTAATCTATGAAAAACCGGATCGGGCTCGGGGGTCAGGTTACTATCCGGAAGGTACAGTAAAGACCGCAGCACCCCTCTAAGTCCCTAAAGTCAGGTCTCTACTAATAAAATGAAGTTGTTGTGGTAATTGATGTGGAAATCAATGAATACTCAAGGTGATCATACACGTGAAGGAATCAAAACAATCAATAAAGAATTGACCGAAGTGATAACGGGGCATACCTTGGCATTAATCGATCAATGCGCTATCAAGAAAGGGGGTTAATACACAATTAAAAGAATAATCTCATGCATGTCATAGAGTAGGATGAATCAATCATGTGTGATAATCAAATCAACCAATCAATCAATTGTAAAATCACTTATGTAGGGCCCCCACCACAACCCGTTTATTTTGCATGAGTCAATGTCACAAATTCCATTATTCCAGAATTATGAAAAATTCATTCATGCTTATTAAAATCAAGAGGAGCAGAAGATTGTTGGAGAACCAGAGTGGAATTAAAACTATTTGAGAGAAAATCGGATTTTTGAAATTTATTTGAAAGATTGGAGTCTCGAAGATTACTTAAAAATTGGAGTTTTAGAGTTTATTTGAAGATCAGACTTTTAGAAATTAAATATGAGAATGAGAATTTTAGAAATTAAATTTGAACGAGATTGAAATTTTGAAAATGATTTAAGAGCTCGGGATTTTAAATGAGTGGATAAGTGGATGAGTGAATAAGTAAATGAATGGAATAATAACGATGGTGAAATAATAAAGACCAGGTAAATAATTGCGAAAGATGGAATTTTAGAGATTGGAGATTCGAATTTAGAGATTGAAAACTTAAGAATTTATTTAGAGATGAGATCTTTGGTATATGAATAACTGAATAAATAAATGGATGGGATAACATTAATAACGAGAATAATCATTAGACAGTAGTATATGAACGGTGGAGCTTTTGAGATTGAAAATTAGATTTGGAAGTCGGGTTCTGAAGAATTAAACTTTAACGATTAGAATAAATAAATAAATATGGAATAATAGTGCTAATTTAACGGAAATAACATTTTAAACGAATAGAAAATGAGTAGTGGAATTTTTGAGATTGAAAATTAAATTAGGATGTTGGATTTTTGAAGAATTGGATCTTAAATAAATAAATAAATATCGGAGAATAATTCTGATTAATGAAAATAACATTTAGACAAATAATGGAATTTTTAGGATTGGACATTAAATTAGGACGTTGGATTTTTGAAGGATTGGACTTTAAATGAATGAATAAATGTGGGATGGTAATTCTAGTTGACGAAAATAGCATTTAGACAGATAATGGAATTTTTAGGATTGAAAATCATATTAAGACACAAGATTTTTGAAGGATTAGACTTTAAATAAATAGATAAGTATGAGATAATAATTCTAATTGGCGAAAATAACATTTAAACGAATTGTAAAATTTTCAGGATTGAAAAATTAAATTAGGACATGGGATTTTTGAAGAATTATAAACAGATAAGTATGGGATAATAATTATAATTGATGAAAATAAGATTTAAACGAATTGTAGAATTTTTAGGATTGAAAAATTAAATTAGGACATGAGATTTTTGAAGGATTAGACTTTAGATAAACAGATAATTATGAGATAATAATTCTAATTGATGAAAATAAGATTTAAATGAATTGTAGAATTTTTAGGATTGAAAAATTAAATTAAGACATGGGATTTTTGAAGGATTAGACTTTAAATAAATAGATAAATATGGGATAATGAATCTAATTGATGAAAATAACATTTAAACGAATTGTAGAATTTTTAGGATTGAAAAATTAAATTAGGACATGAGATTTTTGAAGAATTGCTTAAGGACCTAGGTTTTGAAAATAGGATTTAAAGTTTAGAATGTAGTAAATTCATCGAGACCAACATAAGTTAATTATATAAAAATTTTCATATACATGGTGATTAGACATAACTAAATATGGGAAGATAAGATACGAATTATTTTAAGTTTTGAAAAGGTTATTCAACCTTAATAATTTATCTTTTAATTGTCTTTAAGTCGAGCTAACTAAATTGGTAAAAACAAAATAAGATAAAAAATAAAAATGAATGAATAAATTAATAAATTACTAATATTAGAGGTTTAGAACTTATTTAGAAATGAAGTAGCCAAATGGGCTAACTCAACATGGACTTGGGCCATGAGGGTGGCTGGCATGGGGGAGCATGAGGCCCTCCATCAACATGCTTGGGCCTGGGCTCCTACTCAAGCCCAATATCCTTACCATGGGCAAGCCCAAGGCACCCATCTTCATCACAGACTTGGGCCTGGCCTCCAACTCAAAAACCCTTATCCATTGCCATCATGGGCAAGCCCAAAACCCATCTCTATCACCAACTCGGGCCTGGTGCTCCAACTCAAGCCCAAATCCAATGCCATCATGGGCAAGCCCAAGCCTCCAAACTCCATCACAGCCTGCCTAACCTCATCCACGTTCTCTTCGTTTGGATTCATCGGAAACGGCAACGGAGCTTCGATGACTTGGCCACCGGCACAACAGACATAGGCATGGATGGACTCCTTGACGGCGCCGTAGACGCAATGGAGCGCGACGACGACGTCGCCCCTCTGAGATCAGTCTTCCGCGAAGGTCCAAGCGACTTGCTGGAGGGCGATCACGGCGGCGGCGGTGGTGTTGCTGATGAGGGAGATTTCATCGTCGTGGTCGGCATTGACGAGGTCCTTGATCGGGGTTCTTGAACGAAGAATGGCTGGCTAGAGATGGTTGAAGCAGAGGTGGTCGGACTGGCTGGAAAGTAGGGGTTGCCGATGGTGTTGACGAACGACAACCGTGGGGGGAAGGACTTGCATGCATGGTTCCCATGCATGTAGGTGGGTGGCTTTGGGGTTCCTATGGAGATGAGCTAGGCGCGGGCATGGTGGGCAGCCGGGTATACAAGGTTCCACGCATGTGAGTGAGAAATGGGTATGGCGGTTAGAGAGAGAAAAGGTGATGGGGAAGATGGTGGGTGAGTTAGGTATAGGGAGGTGGGCATGAGAGATGGATACGTATGCATGGGGATGGACGAGAAAGGTGGGTGATGAGGTGGTAAGGTACAAAATGGGCGTGATGGGTATGATGGAATGGTTGTGGTGTAGAGAAGGTACAAAATGGGCGTGATGGGTATGATGGAATGGTTGTGGTGTAGAGAGAGGAAGGTAGAGGAGGATGTGTGAGGGTGACGGCCATGCATGGGATGCGAGATGGTGATGAAATGGAGCTGGGACATATTAGCATGACAGATGGGGAGGCTAAAACAGAGCCCCATTGCTCTCAAAACAACCCAAAAATATAAAAGAGATAGCAGTAATCAACCCATAAATATGAACCATGAAACTAAACATATGATTGGATGATCTACTCGAAACTATTAAGAGAAAAATAAGGAGATTATATACATAAAGTGAGTCCAGAGAATCATGGTAAATATCGTACCTCTCCATTCTCCTCCTTCTAGCTCTCCCTTTCTCTCTAGATCCCCTTCCACCTCGGCTGCTGAATACTCCACCCCTCCTTGACAAAAACCTCCTCCAACCAAACCTATTCCCCCCTGTTTCTATCTTGTCCCTCAAGCCATTACCAGCTCTCCTATTCATCCCTCAGCAAACATGGCGCCTTCAACCACCAGCATGGGCGGGCAGCTGATGGATCACCACGCGTCCCGTGCTGCTCGTGTGTCCAGAAAGAGGTCCCCCCTACTTCAAAAAATGAAGGAAGAATTCCCCTCTCCCGAGTGTTCCCCCCAAACAAAAGAAAGGTTCCCCCTGTTTTTTAAAAGGGGTCTACATCATCCCACAAGGTTTTTAGTTTTATAAAATAAATAGTAACAAAATCTTAGTGACATGGAACTAATTTTCCATTAGATCTTGAAAACAAGTGATTTAGTTATTGGAGAAAGCCTTTCTTGCAATTCAACTCATAGATCTCTTGATGTCTCTACATAAATGGCATCTACTACAAGTTTTGATCTAAATGCATTTATGATCCATGAAGCCATCATGTCATTGCAATGTTTGTAAGAATCAAGAAAAGAATTTGTTGCTAAAGGTTTGGAAATAAACCCATCAATTAGGCTAACCCTCTTCTTCACATTGAGGACCTTAATCATGGCTCTACTCCACATGGTATAGTTTTCTCTATTTTAATAGAGAAGGAACCAAAACCATACCCGAATTATCATAAGGGTGTGGAGAAAAGAAGCTTCCCACAAGACAAGTTGAACTTTGTGCAAATTTATTTTAGTTGATTATATAATAGTGAGGTTACCAAAGATATGTCAAATAGGGTGATTGATTTTGTGAGGAAATTGTATGATAAGTACAAAATTCTTGACTCCAACAATCAAGGGCATGGTTTGGGTGAATCTTCATAAACTATGGATAGTGGGTTAAAGGAATACAGTGATCTTAATTTTATTTCTAGTTTTAAAAGAGACATACAAAAAGACAATAAAAAGAAAGATAAAGCTAGACTAGTACCATTAGAAAGTAATGAGCAAGTTGATGTTTTTAATATTTTAAACTGATGGAAGGTCATTTGCTCTAAATTGAAGGTCTTTTTGGAAATTGCTAGAGATGTTTTGACAATTTTGTTCTTCATCATTACATCTGAGCCAACATTTAGTATTGATGGTTAGATGTTTGATCCATTTATAGTTTATTATTTCCAAAAACAATTGAAATGCTCATTTGTGAACAAAATTGACTTTGATCCTTATGATATTCACTAACCCTTGAAATATTTTGAAAAACTTGAGTTAAATATCCCATATTTAAGATGCACATCCATTTTTGTTATTTTTATTCATGGTTGTTAATTTTACTCTAATTTATTGTTTGAAGTTAATTCATTCTTATTTGATTTCTTTCAATATTTAAATATTATATTAATTAAAAAACTATTTTTGTGTTTAGTTCTTGGTTTTGATAAAGTATAGATTTTTAGAATTTGGTTCCTTAAGGCTAAAACTTGCTATGAGATGGCATTAGATGGAATCTTTCTAAGAAGTTTGGGTAATGTTAATTGCAATGGGATGAAATTTGGAATTTGTATAATTATTTCTTTATTAATTTATGAATGTTATATAAATCATCGACAATGTTAGTTTGTTGTTTTTGTTTAATGTTGGTTTGTTGTTTGTATAGATTTTGGACAATAGATTATAAAACTTGTGAGAAGGTAAAGTTGAGAGGATGACATAAGAATATATGTCCTTCAATGAACCAAATCAAATAGTCACAAATTTATTGGTTCATTAGTTATTTCTTTTCTCCTAGAGTCTTCTTACATAGCTATAATGGATAATTCGTTTTAATTTATAAAGTAAATGCTTTTGAAATGCATATTTATTTTACATTATTAAATACATATAATAAAGTTTTATTATTAAGCTATGGTGTAACGATCCGCACGCAATCGTGTAGATATTATTCGTTTTGAGCCCAAAGGATCTTCATGACTTTAAAACGCGTCTACATAGTTAAAATGAACTCATACTTATATGGCACAATGAACTTTCCCCATATCCGATGTGGGATGTCACAAATACCCCTCCCCCCCTCCTCCTCTGCCGCCTCCCCATGCAAACACAATGTCCTCGTTATATCCTATAGGATTTTGAGGTTAAACAAACAACACCCCTTACGGGACTAACCGTAGTTCATTGTTGCCCAAAATACTAAGCCTAAATTACGTAACAACTCTGACCAAGAGAAAAAGTTACTATGACTTTTGTAGTACTCCGAGTATCGTCCTTAAGGACTAGCCTATGGAAGTTGTCAAACTAGGTCTAAAAGATTATTTTTTGCTAAATTCTTGAATTAAAAAAAAAATTGATTTGAACAAAATTGAATTTAATAAAATAAACCTTAAATAAATTCAAAAGAATAATTGATTTCTAATTCAAATGATTCAAGATTTGAGGTTCCACAATCCAACTTGGGGTATAGGACCTCAAGCAAAATAAGGGTATAATTTTAATTACTCTTAGGGTATTCAAAATGTGGGGTCAAACGAGATTAACCTGAGTTCCACAACTCAGGGTTGCATCTGTATCCTAACTTTTAATATTTTATTCCATTACTGAAATACCAAATAGATGAATGGTTATCAAAATTGGGTTTAGGTCTAGGAGTTAAGCTTTTACCACTATGTGTGGATTTGTCTTAGGGTAGATAACAATAGCAAAACCTCATATAACTAGGGATCAAGAATTACCAAGAATCCCTAGTATCAAATAATGGGTTATTATACCATCCCTTAATTCAAACTAATATTAGAGGATATTTCTATTTTCATCTATTTATGCCTAAACCCTTCATTCATTCCATTTTTAGTTCTATTTTACCCATTGTTTTCCCTTAGCTCTAACCCTAGGTTTTCATGTTTCACACCCCAAGATGGCTTTTTAGCCTCTCATGGTGGTGATTTCATTCACACAATTCATAAAAGAAGAATAAAGAACCAGTCTTGAATAAAAGAAATTAGAAACAATTGATTAAAATAAAGAAAACAAAGCGAGAATCTTTAATGTCGTCTTCTCTCCCTAAGAAAATCCAAGAACATCTAATAATTCTCCGAACTCTGAAAAATAACTCTAATGCCCTATTTATAGACTAAAAGTTAAGTTAACACATGGTAAGATCTTAAAGAGTATGTAAAATCTTCTTTCCAAATCAAGGGCTCTCAATAAAAGTTGTAAAAATTTGAGTCATGGGAGCCTTTAATGAAAATATGTTGATTTCACATGAGGATGATCCATTTCGCATAGTCATGCAAAATGTAAATGGATTAGCAACATTCTAACATCATTATGGTGCATTTGGCATGGTTGTGCGAAAAGTATCATGTTCATGCGAAACTGATTTCCAAGCTTCTACAAAAACAAGCTCTTTGGTCCATTTCGCACAATCATGCGAAATTAAGACTCCTTTGATTCCTCTTTGTACAATTTTCTTTAATCATCCATAACTCCCTCATTTTAGCTTCGATTTGCACACTATTTGAAGCATTTGATCCTGACTTCTCGAGCTTCGAAATGATATATATCATGTCTAAAAATAACCTTGGGAAGTACTCCAAATATCACCTCAAACTCATAATATATGTTATGGCTAAAATTTGAGTTCTAATTGGCATGTATGAACTTAAAGCCATATCCTTCAACCTTCTTTCTCATGTTTGTATGCTCTCCAACTCTTTCCACACTTTCATTTCTTTCTTTCTTGCTATGAATTGATCCACTTTCATTTGTTGAAACTTTCCTCATGCTTCACACTCTTAGAGCTTGTTCTAAGCATATCTAGTCTCGTTTCCACCATGATTGAAAATGACTTATCCAACTTGCATTATTTTCATCCTTTAAACCTAAGATTTAAATCAAGATATATATGTTAGATCCATGACTAGGGTCTTAGCAGCAATTCAAGTTAAGTAGGGTGAATTGAGCCTTTACATTTGCATTATTTATTCCTCATGTGCAATGAGAGCACAATTTGTGACTCTAATCAAGGGCCAAACAAACCCCCACATCAGGGTCAGAGATCGACTCTGATACCATTTGTCACGACCTGAACCCAACTGTGTAGATATTTTTCCCTCTACCCTCACGACTTTAAAACACGTCTATATGGTTAATAGGAGTTCATACGTATATAACATTAGGAACTTTCTTTCCTATCCAATATGGGATGCCACAAATACCCCCCATGCAGATACAACGTCCTCGTTGTGTTCTATGGGGTTGCGGGGCTAAACGAACAAACACCTCCTATAGGGCCAAACAAACCCCCACATCGGGGTCAGGGATTAACTTTTATACTATTTATAACGACTCGTACCCAACAATGTAAATATTATCCACTCTGAGCCTGAAGGGCCCTCATAGCTTTAAAATATGTTTACATAGTTAAGAGGAGCCCATACTTATATACCACCAATAACTTTCCCTTGATTCGATGTGGGATGTCACATATGGGCTCAGTATAAAAATAGGTTTTTCATTTAATTACAAAGCCAAGCCTTACTATAAATTATAATGGGTTATAGTATGACATAGATGCCACTCTTAATATAAACCCAAATTAATAAGCCTCGTGCTCAAACTAAAAATAAACTCACTTTAAAATATAATTGGGCTTGAGGCCTAAAGTTGGTTCACCAAAACTATATCAAACTAACCTCAGAAAGCTTGATTTAGTTCTAGTTTCCGATGGAACCTTGATAGTTTGGTTCTTAATTACATATAAGCCAACTATATCAATTTGATTAGTTTTCTTTGAAAAAATTGATTCAATTGATATATTGCCAATACTTTACCCTACTACAAAGCTCTCACAAAATTTTGAAGTTTATCTCTTCAAAATCCATACCATTGAAAGACAACGAGATTGTTGATTCAAATCCCCTCCACATGATGTTGAAATGATTTATTAAGGAATAAAAAGTATGACCCCAAGGAATGTGAAAGTGAGATGTTATTGTTGGTTAGGGTAAGTCCCGAGAAGAATGTTGCATATGAATACTGATTCACTCCCCTTTCGAAATTACATTTTCAATATTAAGCTTAGTTCCCTTAGGTTAAGCTTAGTTTGGATAAGACAAATTTTGAGCTCCAAGTTTAAGCCCACTATGGTCCAAAATCAAACACCCCTTACTTTTAATTTTCTTTCTGTTTGTTTGCAATCTTTGTTATATATTATTTATACTTGAGAAGATTAATAATAAGAATATTGAGAACAATTGTTCATTCTTAACAACACTTTGATGGAGACAACAAATAAGATTTAAGTAGAATTGTCTTTCCATAATTGATTCTAGCATTGTTCTTCTTCCGCCTTTGTTTTAAGCTTAGCAATTTTAAAAAAAAAATAAATGGTTTGCTTCAAAAAATTTGAAATTAATTTTTTTATTTTTCTAATAATTCAAGCAAGGTCTTGTGGGGATATGATAAAAATGACATATTCTCAGAATTCTGCATTAACATAATAACTCATTCTCTTTCAGGATTAGTGGTGGTATGGATGATCCAAATGTATAAACGATCCTGAAGGAGAATCAATTATGATTGCCAAACTCAGATTACACATTCCAATCAATACATCCAATTAGCAATATAATCTAATCATATCAATTATGTCATATCCTTGAGGGACTTAATTCCCATGATTGACAGTTGAGAAAGTGTGAGAAAATGGAGGGAAAATTAAAATCTTTCATTCAAAAATTCAAAAATAACAAACTATACCTGAAAAATGAACAACTTTAATGAAAATTCAATTGATTTAAAGGTTTTATGTCAATTTGGATTGGATTTTGGAAGTTATAAGTTTTTTAGAAAATAAGTAAAAAACTTAGTGGGTGTTTAATATATCAACTTAATAATTTAAAGTGACTCAATAATTTAATTTAAATTATTAAATAAATTAAATATCTTTATTAAAATAACTTAATAGTGTAACTTAAAGTAAAAAACACTTGTAAGAAATAAGAAAAAAATTTAACTTATTTATAAAAATAATTTGAAGTTAACTTAATGATTTCTTTTATTATTCCATGACCTCCTTTATCCTAATTATAATTTATAAAAATAAATAAATTAATTTAATGATTTATAATAAATTTTAAGTTAATTTCATCCAACAACTTTAATGTTTAAAGTAAGAATTAATTAATAAATTTTAAATCAATAATTTAAATATAATTTAATTTAAAATCAACTTAAATAATTAAATAATAAATATTATGTTTTATCAAACACCCAATTAGTAAAAGCTTCTATGTTTTCAACATTTTTATAAAAAAAATTTCTTTTAACCTAAAAAAAAAAAAAAAAAGATAATATTGATTATGTCATATCCTTGAGGGACTTAATTCCCATGATTGACAGTTGAGAAAGTGTGAGAAAATGGAGGGAAAATTAAAATCTTTCATTCAAAAATTCAAAAATAACAAACTATACCTGAAAAATGAACAACTTTAATGAAAATTCAACTGATTTAAAGGTTTTATGTCAATTTGGATTGGATTTTGGAAGTTATAATTTTTTTAGAAAATAAGTAAAAAACTTAGTGGGTGTTTAATAAATCAACTTAATAATTTAAAGTGATTCACTAATTTAATTTAAATTATTAAATAAATTATTTATCTTTATTAAAATAACTTAGTAGTATAACTTAAAGTAAAAAACACTTGTAAGTAATAAGAAATTTTTAAAACTTATTTATAAAAATAATATAAAGTTAACTCAACAATTTCTTTTATTACTCGACGACCTGGACTTCCTTTATCCTAATTATAATTTATAAAAATAAATTAATTAATTTAATACTTTATAATAAATTTTAAGTTAATTTCATCAAACAACTTTAATGTTTAAAGTAAAAATTAATTAATAAATTTTAAATCAATAATTTAAATATAATTTAATTTAAAATCAACTTAAAAAATTAAATAATAAGTATTATGTTTTACCAAACTCCCCATTAGTAAAAGCTTCTATGTTTTCAACATTTTATAAAAAAAAAAAAACTTCTTTTAACCTAAAATAAAATAAAGATAATATTGATTCTTGTATAGACCCATCTAATCTAAGCATGTATATCGAAAACTTATTCACTATGACCCTTTTTAGAACATGTTATTTTTATTTGTACTTTTTTGAAGTTAAAATTCATCGGGAGGATGAGGATGGACTTCATCGTATCAAAATATGGAATTAAGATCAAAAGAAAATCACCATAGAGACCCAAAATGGCAAAAAGGAAGCCCTACCCCTCCTAAGAACATTTGCCCTAAAGCTTTTGGAATACATTTTACAGGCACCCCAAGATTTCTGATACTAAAAAAGCTGAATGCATATTTGGGAATGGTGAACCCAGACCTGTTGAATTAATAATAAAAATAAAATATTTTTCATCTTCTTAGATGATACTATGATTCACCGTCATTCCCATTTCTATTCATAACTCGAGAGGATAATTGGGATCACACAGGTCATGAAACAGCTGAAACCGATAATAATAGGCAGTAAAGGATCTCAAACTAGGGAAACTTAATGTGAAGTGTAGCACCTTCCATAATAGCGGAAACCCACTTCCCCTTCTTTGTAGACATTGTCTGATTTGGACTCAATGCCCACATAATCAAGAAATTCTCATTGCATATATAATATGAAGAACTTTTCTCCCTACCTCATGTGAGATGTCACACATCAGTGAAATCACCAAAACAGTTTGTGACATCAAATAATCAAATGATCTTGTGTGCTATTTAAATCAACAACACTATGGAGCGCTTTATTTGAAACCCCTACACCATATTAGGGGTAGAAAATTGGAGGAAAACCCACGAGCTTCGGAAAATCTACAGCAATTACAATCAAATGAGGGAACAAAAATGGAGTTTTTGCACTGCTGCAGAATTGTGGAACAAAAGGAAATTGACTATTAGGCCGGAATGAGACCCTTTTGCTTGAAGGCTTCAAGCATGGCAACACCCATTTTTGCAGGAGATTCTACCACTGTAACACCAGCTTCCCTGAGGGTCTTGATTTTGTCTTGGGCTGTGCCCTTCCCACCTGATACAATGGCTGCACATACAAAAGTAGACAAAGATTCAAAACCAGGTGAGTATTAATTTCTTGTATAGAAAAACTTCTACCATAAAACCAGAATGTAACATGCCAGACAATTTGTTTCATTTCTTTCTTCAAAAGGGAGTCGGACACCAAGAGAATACAACTTACATCATTTTAACATTCGTGCAGAAGCAAAACTTTTGCATGGTTTAGGTCAAGCTAGTGTAAATGTACATTTGAACACATTTCTAAGTTGGTACTACAACAGGAAAAAGTTAGAAGCTGAAAACAAGAAATGTAAAGCTACCAAAAATATCATTTGTGTGAAATCTTGATGAATTAGATGAGAATTTCTTAAGGATCAGCAAATGGTGAAGATCTAAGAATCTCAGTGTGTTGAGTATTCTGTTGAGTTTTATCAGGTATTTACACAAGGTAGTTTATTGTATTTCGGCAGGAAGTTTCTTAGGGTTGTTGTTCCTGTGAGACTCTTGAAGGATATTTGATCCCTCTTTGTAATGGTTGTCCTCCTTCAAAAAAATGTTCCCATTTCCTATTAAAAAAGGAAAAGAAAAAAGAAATGATCAAGTAATAGGACCCCAATAACATTCTTCTTTCTTCTTAGGCAATATAATATATTCATTTCTGACCCTAATATTATTCTAAAAAAATCATAGCAAAACAGAAGGAAAGAATGTAGAATAATAAGCTTAGATGAGAATTAAATGGGCTGCATAGTCTTGACATGTGCTTGGATGCTCATGCTTACTTGGTAGTAGAATAACACTGACAGGTGGGCCTTGGCTAATATTCTTATTTGGTTATAAATTTTTTTAATTCTTTTATAGATAAAAGAAATTAGATTAAAAGAGTGGCAAAGGAGGCTTACAGCTTGTTTGGTGTTAATTCTAGGAAACATTTTTAGTCTTTCTACCACTTAAAAACAACTCTTTTAATAAAAAATTTCAAATGTTATATATGTTAGAAACACTTACTAGAATCACTACCAAATGGATTCTTAATCCTTGAAAATGGGAAGCATGTTGGGGCTATGACTCAACAAGGAACAAGAAAACCAAACTCCTTAACCACAAGTGTTACTCAAGCTACTGATAAACTCCACAAGTGATTGCCTCTCCCCAGAACCACAACCAGTCTAAGACTGTAAAGAGAGTAGCATAATCTCCTTAGTTTTGGGAAATTGTAGTTTAAACTCTCCCAAAAGTCCTTTCTTATTCCTCTTTTTCCAAATATACGAGGAAAATGAAGAGGAACAGCTGCCACCTTTCTCCCACTTTGTTGACAGTGCAACCATTCCAGCTCATAAGCACTTTCTCCGAAGAACTGGGAACCACCCAACTCATCTAGGACACACCTTGGACCACAACTCTCAAACAACTACACAACAAATAAAGAGGTGTATTTATTCATCATTTCCATTGTGCCCTTGAGGCCTGGCTCAAATGGTAAAGGGATGGGGAGGGTTTGTGGGAGGTTCTAGGTTCAAGTCTCAATGAGGACAAAATTTACCTATAAAATATAAATATATATATCCTCATTTCTATAGCACAAACAACACAAGTTAACCAAGCTTCAGCTTCTGACCTTCAGTGTATCCAACATCAAAAGTCACTCCCACACTACTGTCTGGACAAAAAACAAAGCCAACTTTTAGTGGTCTGATAATCTCCAAATCGGTTTATGGGGAAAACAGTTCTTCCATGAGGCACTAGCTTAAGAAAATTTTCACCAAGAATGGCCTCTGCATTAGATTGTTCCACCTCAAACTACCCTGTCCCTTCTCAACTAGAATGTACACCATTAATTGCTTTGGACCAACACCGCCCCCCCCCCCCCCCCCCCCCCCCGGCGGCACCCATGATAGGAGGTTACTAAGGACTTTCTATCTCTTCTAAAGAAAATAATTCAGGGGACATCAATTTAAGGGAGAGATCACCAAACCATACATCAAACTAGAACCGTAATCTTCATTGCTTAGAGAAAAGAATGTAAATTTTAAAAACTAATCCCATCCGCTCCTAATGCCCTTCCACAAGGCCTTCCCCATCAGAAAGCCCTCACCAATGTGGACACCAATACCTCTCTCAGTTCCATACTTGCTGTCAATCACCCTTTGTCAAAAGATGTCTCTCTTGATAGTAAAGCTCCAAAGTGATTTGCTAAGAACTTTATTTGAAATATCCAACTTTCTAAGCCCAGGTCCCCTCTCACTGGAATGATAATGCCACAATCCAATCAACCAGATGCAACTTTCTCCAATCCCAACCCTATAGATGATGCTGAAGTTTCTCTAGCCACTGACAAACCAAAAGTGGCAATGAAAGTTCACATTAAGTATGCAACTAAGGTCGATAGGATGCTATTTAAAAAAGTAACTTTACAAGACCTCTACTTTTTCCAGAGTTAGTCTGCTCCTTTTTGTAGATTCCTTGTTTAGCTAATCAACTAGCAGATATTTGGGCTAAGTGAGGTGCTTCTAGGCTAGAGGATTTTGTAAGGACTTGCTTGCCTCCCTGAGAGGTTCTTTGTTATAGAAAACCAGGAAAATGGTTAAAACTACATTGTTTACAATAAAATGCATCCTGAACAAATCCTAAAGAATCCATGCATCCTGAACAAGAGAATTGCATAACACAACAAAGACAGAAAATGGAGCTTCTTTACTAGATAACATAAAGCATTGTTAACAGTAAACCGCTTTTCATCGCAAATCAAATCTACAAGTCAGCATAAACTGTGTTCAAGATTTTGCATATTACAAAAAAAATAATTAGCATAAATGCTATGACATCACAAATCAAGAAAACCATACTTAAAGCTTAAACAGAATATTGTACCTCCAGCATGACCCATACGACGACCAGGGGGAGCAGTTAGGCCAGCAATAAATGCAACAATAGGCTTCTCAGTCTTGCTTTCCTGTTTGATTAGTAATATAATGAGTTTGAATACCCACAAGCAAATAGCAAAGAAATGCAGCAAAATGAAGATATTAATCCAGAGAAAGTCTACAAGATAAATTGGTGAAGTTAATTAACATAAAAACAAATAGTTATTATCATTTCCTCAGAATATCAAGTAGGATATAACTGATTAGCTTGGCATGTTATTAAAAAAGGATGGGTGTCAAGGCCAAAGAGTTTCATCCTATCTGGAGTTTTCTGCTCAAGTCTCTACTCATATGAAAGATTTTATATTGTAGATAAAATCCCATTACAAAGTGCAGATACCCTTTATGGGCTCCTAGAAGGAGTGAACTGATCATTTAGCATTTCTTTAATGCACAGAAGCATTGCAGTAGTGTTAGCCCAAGGGTTCTCCTAATCGCGTTTTGATGATAATAAACCATGGTTAAGTGGCTAATTGATTTGAATTATAAAGAATTTCAGGAGTTAGTTTGGAAATTCATCAAAAGACCCAATGGATACAAGATCAAGACTTTTGGAAGACCTTTAATCATAAGAAACATATGTAAGATGAATGCATGGGTGCACTTAGGATTTTCATATCTTTTCATGCATCTTTAAAAACTCGATTTATGCATTAAAGTTACATTTTCATCAAAACCCGAGTTTTATCAAATGAACTCTAGGAAAATTGTTTCAAAATTAGCATATTAATTTACCTAAAGACTTTGCCTAAGTGTTAAAAGAGAAAAAAACAGAAAAAGACAGGTTTTCAGACCAAAAATGGTGAACCGGTCGAGGCAGTGGCCAATTAACTCAATCGGCTATGGTACCGGTTGATCAGTTATACTTTCCTGATCGAGGTCTTCTCTCTTTTCCAGTAGCCTTTCTTTCCTGGTTGAGGGATATGTCTTCCCGATCGAGGATCGATTGAGGCCTGACGGTCACCTGCCATGCATTTAATGCCCAATGGCTAGTGAATTGGTTGACCCCCAACTCAACCAATCAAGGCTACTTTTTGGCATTTTGGCTCCCGAGATTAGAAACTTATAAATTGAGAGCTCCACTTCATTTATGAGCAAGAGAACACCTACATTTATTTGTTTACCTACTTGTTCTTGCCTTAAAAGCTCTCATTCTTTTCTTGGTGCATTAGATCTCCATTTGCATATTCTTTAGTGCACCTTTGTGATTTATCCTAACTTTGAGTTGTATTTGAGCCATTGTTGAGCTAGGTTGAGATATTTGAACTTGTTATTTGAGTGTTAGAAGCTTCAAGTGAGTAGAGACTTAAGGGATTGTGTAAGAGCCCATTGGAACTAGAATCCAAGTGTAAAGGTGTTGGAAACTTGGTTGAAACTTCAAGTTTAGTGGAACTCTCACTTGGTTAGGAGTTCGAGGAGAGTGGACATAGGCAAGGGGTGCCGAATCACTATAAATTCTGAGTTTGCTTCCTCTAACCCTATCTCTTTATATTTGTGCTTCTTTTGCTTGAATTTGTGGTGTTTGAAAAAGATTTTTTAAAACCTAATTCACCTCCTATCTTGGATGTTTTCTCTATTAAGATTAGCTTTTATTTTGTTAAGTAGGACTGCCACTTCTGTGTTTGACTCCAAGAAGAAGTTGTTGTGCCATGCAATAGCCCTTTTGAAAAAGAATAGAGGGAAAATAAATACTATTCTCCTCTTCCTAACAGCTTATTATCTCATAACTGGTTCAATGAAGCCTTAGGCATAGATTTGTTTCTGGAGAAAATAAATTCTCCATCTTCAAGGGCAGCCTAAGACATTGATCTTAAGTTGTGCACTGTCACAGAGCCTGGCACCATTGTGATCCCTTGTCTTCTCTTTCAGGTGAACTAATTGTTGTCTCAATCAATTCAGAATCTATTAAAAGGCCATTGTAGAAGATCTCAAAGGGTAAAGAACACAGGAGGAAGAACCTTATTTGATGAATGTAGGAAGAAAACATAAACATTGGTTCAAGCAGTAAATCTCGCAGTACAAAAGTACAAAAGACATTCTCCTAAACTTTTGTTGTCTAAATATTGCACAAAGGACAGTGCACCATTTTTTTCTTCATTTTGTGCAAGAGATGGATCATGAATGACTTTTTCCCTTATTCTTCATTGTCTTGTGTATATTGTTATCTCATAGTTTTAAAAGGCGCAAAAGTATCCTACAGCTTGGGCACAAGGACCAAACAAGGCATGTGCCTAAGTGAAGTGAAATGTGACTTAGGATGCATATCAATTTTATAAAATATGATTCAAAATCTAACCTAATCAATTAAAAATTTGAGACTGTAAACATTTAAAAGAAGCATTCAATAAAAAAGTAATGAAATTATATAACTTTCAATATATAATTAAAAATTTCAGGAATAAAAGTGTTTAAAAAGGAAGATCAAAGTAGACAAGGCATGCCTCTTCAATAAGGTACATGCCTTGGCAAGCTACTAGATGCTATAACTAGGGAGTGGTAGCGCCTTGAACCTAGGCGTGCTTAAAGTGCACCTTTTAAAACTATGTGTTATCTGGACTTGCCTCCCCAACATTTTATCAGCCACTTGTTTCTACCAATTAAAAGGTTTCATGCATGAAGCACACAACTGAAACAACAAACAAGAACAGAGACATCAGGTGTGTTCTGCAGTTATTAGTCACAGACAAGAAGCACTAGTCCATAGAAAGAGCTCCTTTAAGATGCCATCTGTAAGATTGCCCTCAGGACAACCTTGACACATAGTTTGATAGACCTCAAAGTGTGCACATGATTTTAGTTAACTCAATTAGATATGTCCAATACGATATTCCTTTGTTCTGTTCTCTTTTGTAAGCAACAATCATTAACCCAAATGAGCTCGCAATCATCGACTTTAACTGTCTCCTATAGTTAACAATGACAAGTGGAAAAGGTATCTTTCAATTGAAAACTTAACCGCAATCCAAACACTTCAAGACATAGCCTGGATAAAAAGAATACTCTAAGTGCATACAGCCTAACTTGTCACCACATGAACCAGTGTCCCACAACCTAAATCAAATGCAATCAATCCAAGTCATTATGAAATAGAGCAAACCCCCAATAATTATGACGGATTTGCATAAGAAAAAATCAGGATCAGCAACACCCTATCTCTACATTAAGTTTTCTCTTATATTGCTAAGACTTGAGTGATTAAAGAGGTAAGAATGTTGAAAAAAAGGTTGTTTAGTTCAGATGTTATGAATCAAGGAAATTGCAATGGCAACTATAAAGGCAATGCAAAATATCACTGATTTAAAAATTATGGTGTATTACCAACCAATTATCTGAAATGGGGATAAACCATGATGAAGATAAATATATCCTAGATACAACATAATTATTGATGTTAGTGCATGAAAAGCTAACTTGAACATCATCAATATATGTGAGCCTTCCTAAAGCGTTGCAGCGTGGGATGGAATAGAAGAAAGATTTAGAAAGAAATTGCCTATGTGGAAGCGTCAGTACATTTCAAAAGGGGGGAGGATTACTCTAGTGTGTAGTACATTGGCAAATTTACCGATTTATTTTATGTCGATTTTCCAGATGCCTAGAGTGGCTAGATTCAGATTGGAGAAGATTCAAAGGGACTTTTTGTGGGGTGGCGGGGCTCTAGTGCAAAAACCACATTTAGTTAAGTGGTCAATTGTATGTTTAGACAAAAGAAGCGGAGGGTTGGGGTTAAGAATCTTGGGGCCTTCAATAGGGCTCTCCTTGGCAAATGGGTGTGGCGTTTTGCAAATGAAAGAAAGGCTTTGTGGAACCAAGTGATCAGAGGGAAATACGGGGAGGAAAGAGGAGGGTGGAGATCTTATGAGTCTATGGAGGCCTACGGGTTTGGGTTGTGGAAGGCAATAAGTAAAATGGGACATCAAGTGACCCCTTTTGTTGGCTTTGTGGTGGGTGATGGTGAGAAAGTGAAGTTTTGGAAAGATAAATGGTGTGAAACCATCCCTTTGAGCGAGGCTTTTCCTTCTTTATTTGCTTTAGATTCGAACAAAGAGGCTTGGGTAAATGAAGTGTGGACAGCCGAGGGGGAATGGGGGGGGGAAGTTGGAACCCTTTTTCAATAGACCTTTCAACGATTGGGAGTTGGAAGAAGTGGAAAGGCTATTTTATTGCTTGGAGGGGAAGAAGGTTAGGGGGGATGAGGAGGATAAGGTGAAGTGGATGGCATCAAAGGATGGGGATTTCTCGGTGAAATCTTTGTATAGGACTATGCAGCCGGGGTCTCTTGCTTTTTTCCCTTCAAAAATTATATGGAACTCTTGTGTGCAGCCCAAATTGAGCTTTTTTGCGTGGGAGGCTTCTTGGGGGAGAGTTCTAACCTTGGATCGCTTGCAAAAGAGAGGTTGGGTTATGGCAAATAGATGTTTTCTTTGCCATAAGAGTGAGGAGACAATTGATCACCTTCTTATCCATTGTGAAAAAACAAGGGAAGTATGGATGGTGTTCCTTTCCTTTTTTGGTGTTTCGTGGGTTTTCCCCCGTTCGGTCAAGGAAACCCTTTTAGGGTGGAGGGGGTCTTTTGTGGGAAAGAAAAGGAAGCTGGCGTGGCAATTGGGACCGTTATGCTTGTTTTGGGTTATTTGGAAGGCTAGAAATTCAATTGTATTTGAGGATTGTGAGCTGTCCATTCAAAGGCTGAAAGCATCTTTTGTGTATTTTTTGTGGTCGGAATCCAAATTGTGGATAAAAGATGGTCCTTTGACCTTAATAGATTTTATAGACTAGGTGTGTATGCGTTAAGGGAGAGGTTTTTTTGTTTTGCTTTGTCCTTTGATGTTTGGGCCCTTTTGTAAGGGGGTAAGTCCCTTTATACTGTAATTTGGTGGGTTGCTTCTTTAGCACCTCTTTGCAATACAATCTTATACTTATTGATCAAAAAAAAAAAAAAAATCAATATATGTGAGCCTTCCTAATGAAATTTTAAAGGAAACTACCTTCCCTACTAAATGAAATATTCTTCATCTAATAATAAAGTAAAATGCAGGAAACAAGACAAAACTGTCATACTCTACTTCTAGATGCATGCAACTCATCACTCACATGCATAAGACACGCACACACCCCTCAACCCTCCAAACCCCATAAACACAACAGCTTACTAAAAATGAGTTTATGATCCAAAGCAGTCATGGGATATTATTGACGCAATATATATAATAATTATAAAATAAATAAAATAAATTATTGTATTTATAGTCAGTCTTACTGAATGCACTCCCCAACCTTTTGGTTTTCAATTTTACCCTTGATACTTTGGCCCCAAAAAATCCTCCCTTTGATGCTAAGGAAGCTGAAGTCCTTAAGCATCATAACAAGAGATACAACAAAAACTCTAATAGTTAAGCATGGTAACAAAACACGAGGCATGTGTTCAATAATACAGGCTTAGATGCCCCTTCTCAACCGATTATAAATGACAACAATCAAATGATTTGAACCATCAATTTGATAGCTTTAGGGTCCAAGGTTTTCAATTTACTTATTTTTTACCATTTTAGTTATACCATTACTCTAACCTTCTATTTACTTCTTTTTTTTTTTTTTTTTTTCTGAAGTTCTCGCTCATTGAAAATAATCCACCATTACTAAACCATTTAATATTTTAAAAAAGATTTATCATAATTGCATGGCCTTGGACAGCATTATAAATAAACTTGTGCAATGCACATTCATCAAACTAGTATGTTTTCCTATATATACATATGATAGACTAAAATAAGAACTTAACATAATCTTAGGAGTTTGATTGCCTGAGGATTTGAATCTCATCTAAGACTACTTTCTAAACAGATTTTATGCAATGTAGATCCAAACCCCATCAACCTAGGTACTATTCATTGGTATCTTTACAAGTTATGCCATCTATAGATCTTTCTTTGATAGATGAAGAAAATGTATCATAGATAAAAGGGGGTATACACAAGCCATCTATAGATCTTAGATTATTCATATTATAAAAATCATATTTCCACTACCTTTATTAACTGAGCAGCATCCTCTTCAGCAGTACCACCAATCTCTCCTATAAGAACAATACCTGTAATGGATATGGCATCATAATGAGATAATCTGCATTATATTTATTTTTCAGTTTTACCACATTGAGAACATCCCAACAGAAACTAAAGAGAAAAAGAAATGAAGAAGAAAGCAACCAAAGGGATTTAAATACACAGGATAACAAGAAAATGGCTAAAAACACAACAGCAAAGAAAATGTTGCTAAAACAAGAGCAGTAACTCTGATCCATGCTGCAAAAGATGTTTTATGCACCCATCCTGCACAACTCATGTTAAACAAATATTTGGCAATTAGGCCACAAAATCAGTAGATTATACATCGGATGTACCGTTAGGCTTTTCTTGTGATCAACTCCTCTATAAAGGCAACTTACTGTTATTCCTACGTTATCAGATACTAACATGACAAGACTAAGTACAAGCAGATTAAACAAGGAAATGGTGCATTTAATGACAATTTTTCTTCATCAGTGCTCAGCTCTCAGTTGCAAAAACATCATTGTTCATTTGTCATCAGCACTGTTCAGCTGACTCATTGTTCTAAACCAATATGTCAATTATCAACGACATGGACTCCATGTGCAAAGCAGTAATATACCTAAATTCTATTGATTAATCTAGAATTAAAGAGACTGCAGTCAATTCCTGTGTTTCAAAGTACCTAGAGTACACAGAGCAAGCAAAGTGATTGGTTAACATTGAAGGTAAAAAGGGATATCCAAATGATAAAAGATCTGTGTGACGACAGTTTCTATGAGCAGTGGGAGGCCAGAAACTTCTCTGTAGCATCATGGCTACTAAGCTTGCTTTCTTTTCTTTTTTTTCCTTTGTGTAAGACAGGTGTCCCTTGAGGCAGCAAAGCAAATCTGGGACTCCAATACCAAAAATAGATCATACACAACACTCCAAAACAGGCACCTTTGTACTCCAGAAGTATTACCTTTTCTATACATTTCTCTACACCATTCCACAGCACTCCTCCCTAGGTTACAATTCACTACTTCTGGAAGACTTTACAACTAGGAATAAGAACAACTATAAGTATCTCTTATGAGGGAGGAGAACAGAATCATACTCAAAAAGAACCATGACCATAATCTGAGAGAGAGAGAGAGAGAGAAATAGGTACAGAGATGGAGAGAGCAGAATTATACTTGAAAAGAACCAAGGACATAATCTTTTAGGCCAGAATTTAAAAAAATAAAATAAAATAAAATTGATAGGCAATAAGAGAATAGATATATAGATATAAAGATAGATAAATAGATAGCACCTGAGCAAAAGGCGCCACAAAGTACACATGGTGTATACATTTGTCACCAAAGTATGCAAGCAAGAGGACAAGGGAAGAAAACAAAAAAACAAACTCCCTTCTATGTACAATCTAAGAATGATCTTCTATGTACAATCTGACTCATTTCAAAAAGGTATTCATAAAAAAGAGTTTAATTGCTTGTATTGATTGTTCTGAATCTTCAAAAGCCCTTTTGATTCTTTCCTTCTACAACATCCAAAACAGACAAAAAAAGCAGCCCCCCTCCAAGCTTTTTTTAATTTTCTTGCCTATGAAAGATCCATGTCAGCTCAACAAATTTGAAAAGTTTAATTGCTTCTTTTGTTTTTTCTTTTGATTCTAAACGAAGTAATTTTTCAATTCTTTCATTTTTTTTTTCTCATTTTCCATTAGGGATGAAAAAAATATCATAAAAAACTTACATCTCGTGTTAATTTCTTTAAAGTCTTAAAACTGATACGATTTTAGTATACTTCATTTTAATATGGCAAAAAATTAAGGTTTGTATATCCAAAATCCTTTATTACATAGATACTATCTCAAACCTAATTTAATATCAATTATTTTATTAATACATCAAATAAATCATAGGTCCAACAAATCTTTCATTTAAAAAACATGCAAATACGAAATTGAGAAATTTTTATCACGATGATACATTTTTTTAAAATGAGATAAATAATAGTATTTTCAATATTTTCCCAAAACTGATATGTTTGCATATATCAAAACATTGTTGATTTTAGATTGACATCATGTGTATTTTTTTATAATCAAATGCTTTTGCAGGGGGTGACCATAAAATTAGTGTGAAGGACAGGTTTGTAAAATAAACAGTTTTTAGACATTAATTTTTTATTTATCCATTCGCTAAACTGAACTCAGCACTTAAATTTCAGATAATGCAAATAAAATTTTCACTTTTTAAGTTCAGCACTTAAAGTTTTCACCACCATTAATCCACTAAAGTTTTGAGCACTTAATTTTAGTTGTATCAAACATCGTCTAGGATCCAATCCACTAAAATGGAGGTAGTCACAGTTAACTACCCAAATGTCTATACACAAACATATCAATGGTAAGTTTTGACATATTGGTCCAAACAGTGGCCCAAACAGCAAAAACACACAACTGGAAAGCACAAAAAAGGAAAAAGAAAAAAAAAAAAAAACAGTTTACCTTCTGTCTGAGGATCAACTAGGAACTTCTTAATGCAATCAACGAAGTTTGTCCCATTAAAAGGATCCCCCCCTATGCCTACACTGGTGGACTGTCCAAGGCCGACTGCGGTTGTTTGGAAAACCTGCAAAGTTACAAATACCATAAATCCTTAAACAACTTGTACCAACATAAAGCCCTCAAGTAAACCAGACATCAACAAACACTTTTAAGTGCATGTGACAAATGAACCTCCAGAAATCTCCTATACCCCAATTGAAAAGTTCAAACCGATGATCCAGGATATCAAATCTTATTTTTGTGAGTGGCATGCTAATAAGGTAAAAAGGAGAAGTAAAAGGAGAAAAAGATAAAAACAGCAGATTGTTTAGCATATCAAACACCTTAATCGTACATCAACTTGATCGAAATCAACTTCCACACCCATGTAATGAGGGAGACACTACAAATACATAGTCCATTTAACAGAAACTCAAACAAGATGAGCGTGAGATATTTTGTTCAAACTCTCTAAAAGTGAAGGCCTATTTCCAGTTTTCAACTTTTCCTTTTAATCTTAGCTAGGATGATCCTGGGACAACCAATATATTTCTGTTATTAGTACAAAGATTATTTCATTCTACTTTGTACTTAATTTTTCCCTGATAAAGAATGTTTTTTTTTTCTTGTACATGAAAAAGAAAAAGGAAAAAAGAACAACACAAAAGCAAGAGTACTGCTGCTCCAGTTACACAATTTCTCTCATTCCATATGTTGTCATTTCGCCTTTGTCCAAGATCCCAGGATAATTACATAAACCAACCAATGCACATTAATATCCAAAGCAAAAGTATACTTTATGGAACTAGCACAACAGCCTCAGTCTTACCCTCATCCTTTATTACTCTAACAAGGACTTACCGCTTCATATGTCAAGGTACCAGATCGGGAAACAATTCCTACACGGCCTGGTTTATGAATGTACCCAGGCATGATCCCAATTTTACATTCTCCAGGCTTGATAATTCCAGGACAGTTTGGCCCAATCAGTCGAGTTTTTGTTTGCCTGTTCAGAGCAGCCTTCACCTTTACCTGAAATTCACAAATATTAGCTTCATGCTCGCTTTCATTATAATTGCAAAAGTCAATAGTAACATGTAATAAAGGCCTGACAATGGATGGCATATTGATCTAAATTCTACTCTGAAAAGCCAACAAGTATTTGCTATAAGTTGTTGATAATTATAAAATGATAAATTTGATAATTAATAAATTTTGGTTTAACCCAACATACACCTTGAACATATGCAGTATAAGGACCAAATTACATTTGGTGTAAGATAGTGTCCTCTTAACCACCTAATCCTTTTGTGCATATGGCATGTTTTTCAAAGATCACCAGAGAATTGAACACCCTTTCTTTCATGTTATGCATTCAGCATTCTAAATATCTCATTCATTAAATGTGTGGGGTCATCTGATCCACAACATCACATTTCTCCCAGTTAATTAACTAGAACAAAACTCTAACTTCGGGGAGTGAAGGGATGGATAGCTCTACATCTCCAATTAATTTGATACACATGCATGCCAAGCACATAAATTACATGCAACCCAAAGCTGCAACATATGGTTCCATATTTAGTTACAGTGTAACAGAGATAGCCTTTGTGTATGAAGAACAAAAACAACAAGTGATACACTCATTTTTTTGTGATGCTTGTGAAGAGCAAACATTGTATTTAAGTTGAAATCTTATGTGGTTTGAGGCAGTTTCAGATTAAAAATTAATCTGTCAAAAAGGGATATCATTCCTAGGGAGGTTCCTAACAGTGAGACTTTGGCTTCATTATTGGGATGCAAAAGGGGGAAGCTCCCTACTTCATATCTAGGTCTTCCGATAGGTGCTTTTTTCAAGTTAAGAACAGTTTTTGGGAGGTAGTGGAAGAAAGATTCATTAGGAGGCCTGTTATGTGGAAGAGACAATATCTATTAAAAGGTGGAAGGTTAACATTGATTAAAAGTGCTTTGTCTAGTTAATATACCACATGTCCTTGTTTGTCATCTCCAAAAATGTGCTTGAGGCTTGAGAAGATTTAAAGGGACTTCCTTTAGGGAGGGGGAAATCGTAAGAAAAAACCTCATTAGGTGAAGTGGTCGATAGCATGTATGAGTAGGAAGAAAGGCAATTTGGGCATGAAAGATTTAGCCAATTTAAACAAGGCTCTACTTGGGAAGTGGAATTAGAGATAAGCAATACAAAGGTGCCCTTATGGAAGCAAGTCATTGGTGGGAAGTATGGGGAAGGAAAGGGTCGGTAGTGCTAGAGGAAAAAGATGGTGATGGAGTTGGTTATGGTAAGCAATAAGAAGAGGGTGGGGATATATTAAAAGTGCAACCTTTTTTGAGGAGGGAAATGGAGAGAGAACAAGCTTTTGGAAAGATACTTGGTGTGGTGATGCAACACTAAGCACCTCTTTACCCTCATTGTCTGTCCTTAACAAAAAGAATGCATGGGTTGTGGATATTTGGGGAGAAAGTCAGGAGGGAGGACATTGGAATCCATATTTCTCAAGGCAATTTAATGATTGGGAGCTACAATGTGTCAATGCCTTTCTAGAAAAGCTGCAAAAGTATTCAATGAAGAGAGGTATGGAAGATAGACTGGTATGGAAGGAATTAAAGGGTGGTTGTTTTTCAGTCAAAGCATTCTATTCTTGCTTGAAGCCAAAAAGAGAAGCAACATTTCTAGTAAAAGTAGTATGGAACCTGTGGGGGCTAATGAAAGTAGGCTTTTTGCTTAGGAAGCAGCCTAGGGGAGAATTTGGACTCTAGATCAGCTAAAAAAGGGATGGAAATTAACAAATAAATGCAATCTTTGTAAAGGAGAGGAGGAATCTATAGATCATGTTCTTCTTCATTGTGCTGAAACAAGAAATTTATGGCAATTAGAGAAACGATGTCAAGTTGGCAAGGGACTTCTAGGAGGAAGAAATGCATGAAAGTGGGTAGGGCAGCTCCCTTATGCTCATTTTGGACCATCTAAAAGGAGAGAAATCATAAAGCTTTTGTCAATGACAAATAATTGGTCAAAACTCTCAAGAAATCTTTCTTTTGCCCTCTCGGGCTTTGGGTAAGAGAATCTTTAGAAGGTGCATCACTATTCATATGAGATTTTTTTTTATTGGTTGAGATCTTGATGATTATGGAGAGGTGAGAGGTGTTTTTGGTTAGTCTCTCAACCTAATGGTTTCAGAAAATTATGACAATTAGAGAAACGATACCAAGATGGCAAGGGACTTCTAGGGGGGAAGAAATGCAAGAAGGTGGGTAGCTCCCTTATGCTCATTTTGGACCATCTAGAAGGAGAGAAATCGTAAAGCTTTTGTCAATAAAGAACGATCGGTCAAAACTCTCAAGAAATCTTTCTTTCGCCCTCTTTGGCTTTAGGCAAGAGAGTCTTTAGAAGGTTCATCACTATTCATATGAGATTTTGTTGATTGATTGAGATCTTGATGATTATAGAGAGGTGTTTTTTGCTAATATCTCAACCTAATTGCCTTCATGACACCTTCGTATGCTTTCTATGTACTTTGGTGCACCTTCTTTTGATTAGGCAATATTAACAATATTATTTTTTTGCCTATAAAAAACAAGTGATAAAATTTTGTGACAAAAAATCAAATACATATTCAGGAACAAAAAAAACATTCTAACAGCTTTTACCCAAAATCCTAACCATCTTTTTTTTTGATAGACATAAAATCCTAACCATCTTCAAAGCATGATTCTCCAAGAAAAATAATTTAGTTACCATGTCATGCTGAGGGATGCCCTCTGTGATGCATACAACAAGATCCAACTCAGCTTCCATTGCCTCCATAATAGCTGCAGCAGCAAAAGGTGGGGGCACATAAATTACAGATGTATTAGCCTTTGTTTCAGCCTTTGCCTCTGCAACAGTGTTGAAAACAGGAAGTCCCAAGTGTTCTGTCCCACCCTTCTTTGGTGTTACACCACCTACCTGTCTCAAATCAGCAGAAGAAAATAAAAATAAGTTCAAGAATACATCATTCAAACGAGAGAAATTATTCATTATAGAACACTTCCATTGCTTATAAGTGCTTGAAGTTGGAATAACACAAGATTAGAAGAAAATCAGGAAAATTTTCAAATTCCATCTCCTATCAATTTTTCCAACCAACTCAGTGTGGCAAACAATTTAAATTTTCTTGAAGTCAAGAATAATTGTTCACTAACTCTTAACAAGAGTTGATTCCAAGAAACAGTTCCAGCAAGCCTAGCATTGCTCAAATTAGAATTGAAATTTTTGTTTGCTTCAATTGTTTTGACATGGCATCTTATTGCCCCCAACCCTAAAAAACTATAATAGATTAATCATAGAGTAATCCAATTCACTCTTAATAGACTCGCCAATGATTTGTTCCTCCAATGCATAGAGTGAATATGTGCCCTTCATTTTACATAAAAATACATGGTATGACATTGGATTCAGAAAACCAAACCAGACAGTCTATTCGCTGAACAACTCAATTTGAATGATCATAAGATTCATAACCAAATTGATTTGAGTAATACTAAGTGAAACCAAGGGAAAATCAAGGACATGAGCATTAATCAACCCTGATTTTTCTAGAGATTACATCCATATTCAAAGAATCAATCTGGACTATTTGTTAGCATGATTTTGCATTTTTTTAATTAACTTTTTCACCAGGATCGTACTTCCAATACTAAGTGATTATCATTTTCAATCAAATTAAATCATAAACTCATTCCCACATCCATCAATAGAAGAGAAGTTTTCAAACAAGTTGATCGATAATTGACTCCAAACTACAGTTTTCAACATGTTCGCCGCTCAGTAACTGAGAAAATGAAGGAAAATGAAAAAAGAAAAGAGCATGAGATAATCAAAATAAATAACATAAATGTAAAACTCATTTATATATCTATACATAGACAGAATCATCAAACTAACAAACTATTGAGGCAAACTGGAATTCTCAACATTGCTAGTGTTTGGTTGCCAAGAAAAATGAAGGAATAAACAGAAGAAAAAGAAGAAAGAAAAACCAAAACAAAACAAAACAAAGAAGCATAAGATAGTGAACAGAAACTACTCACTCCAAACTAGAATTTTCAATATATGTTCCAATTTGGTCTCAGAGAAAATGAAGGGGGGAAAATCAAAACAACAGGGGATAATCAAAATAAATGAAAATTGTTCAAAAATCATTTATCCGGAAATCACCATAATGACTTATCATTGATTTCAAACTAGAATTCTCAACATATGTTCATGTTTGGTTGCCAAGAAAACGAAAGGTAAAAAAATGCAACTGCATGAGATGATCAATGAATATAAATCACTTAACTCCACATTAGAATTTCCAACATGTTCTCCTGTTTGGTTTCTAATAAAATGGAGGGGGGGAAACGCAACCTGAGATAATCAAAACTAATTTAAAATGAATCCAAAACTCATTTCCGCATCCATCAATTAACATAACTCATCAGACTATTAAATCATCTGCTCCAAACGACAATCCCCAAAATATGCTCCAACCGTCCAATGAAGACAAATAAAAGGGAAAAAAAAAAACAAGAAAAAATCAAAATAAATAAAAAATTACCGAAAAGCTCATTCATTTATGTATCTATCAATGAACAGAAATCATGAGAATTCGCAAGAAATGCTCCGTTGGGTTGCCGGGAACACGAAGGAGAAGAATCAAACCATTTTGGTGCCATATTCGATGGCTTGTTCAGTGTGGAATGTGCCGTTCTTGCCTGTGATGCCTTGGCAAATCACCCTAGTGTTCTTGTCTACGAACACCGCCGGCGGGATGCGCAGCCGCCGCAAAACCCCGAGCCTGAGCCGAAGAAGCGGTGGAGGAGCTGAGCTTCGACGCGATCGAGTCGATCAGCTGTTGGGCGGCGGCTCGGCGAGCCATCTTCGTCAACATTAGGTTCCTTTGCCTCGTTTCTCTCTCTAAAACTTTCACTCCTTAGAATTTGCCTTTGCTTTTCAGCTTTTGAAGTTGGTGGGTTCTTTCGACAAAAATACAAAATTTCTAGGTTTTTATTTAAGAAGAATATTTCATTGTAAAGGGTTCTTCGATTAAATGGGAACCAATTTGAGAAATCCGACTCTCCTTAACAAAAATATCTTCATTTTTTTTCATCATGAAAATGACCTTTTACCAAATATATAATGTATATGTTAATACTTTGAAATAATTAAAAATATTTATATCAAAAATAGGTTATTATTTAAAAAAAAAAAAGGATTAAATTTACAAGAACTATTTCATCTCTTTTAACTGATTAATTAAATAAAATCAATTTTAAAATTTTCTAATTTTTTCGTGCATTATATATTTCTTTAATATCTTTTATATATTTATCTTTTTATATTTCTTCAATATATTATTTTTATAAAATAAATTTAATGATTTATTTATTTAATAATTTTTAAATTTATTTACTTATTATCAATTTGAATACATATCTTATTTTCTATTTTAAATAATAATTTCTATATAAAATAAAGTAACTCTTAGAAAAATATATATAAATTTATATAAAAATTATTATCTTTTTAAGGTAAATAAAAAAAAAATCTTATATTTGACATATTTTTTTATTTTTAAAAACAAAAAATAAGAATGCATTCCAACCAAAATTTTATTTTTCTATTTCCATATTTTCTTTAATATATTATCCCTTTTTATAAAGAAATTTAAATAATTTACTTTAATAATTTTTTTAATTATTTTGGTTAGTTTCTAGTTCTATCTTTTTTATCATTTTAAGTTTAATAAGTTATTTTATTTTATTTTTACTCCATTTCTACATTTTGTGTTTTTATCTATTTAATTTTTAGTAGTTTTACATTATAATTTTTAAAAAATAAATACAAATTTAAATAGTTTCAATTTTGCTCTAAATATTTCTATTTCTGTCTATCAACAATAAGAATATTGTCTATGTCTCCTCAATATTATTCATAAGAAGGATTATAAGAAAATTCTTTTTGAATTGATTAAATTAGAGAACTTATTTCAGAACAATTCCTCCTCCAACTAGAAATGCTTTAAGGAAACAACACGAAAATTATAGCATATGTGCATGGTACTTCTATTTACTGGTGTTTTAAAAAAATAAGGTAATAAAAATAAAACTTCAAATATTAAATATAAAATATTTAAAAACTATTTTATAAAATAAGAAGATATAAAATAAAAGTTCATTAAAATTAGAGGAACCAAAAAATTGATAGAATGAACCAATTCAACCAAGTTGATTTTCAATTATCATAAAGCTTACTTTGGTTTAAAATTTGTGGATGGGGCATATTCAAACTAATCCTCCAAGATTTTATATTTTTTATAATTTATAATTATTTGATATTGAATGAGAATATTTTGATTTATTGCTATGTATAAAGCAATTTATTTCCATTATATTATGATATTTAAGGATATTGTTGATGTGCATATTCTTATTTATTGGATGTTATTGATGAAGGACATTCACCAACTCAAGGTAGTGAATTTGGTACAAGCCTCCTTTTTACAAACTTTCTACAAATTTTTCATTTTTTTTAATATTGTAATATGGTTAATTTTCTTAATATTTTTCTCTTGATTTTTTTTTCTTAATTGAGTGTTTCATCTTGGTGAGTGTGTTTGTACTCGATCATCCATTGATGACTCATTGGTGTAGCTATGTTTGATTTTTGAAAATTTTGAAAAAATAAAATAAATAAAAAAAGAGAAAAAGAAAAATAAAAGGAAAGAGAAAGTGAAAAAAATAAATTTAAAGTCAATCGATTATTTTTATATGCTATCTAAAACTCATGTTACTTATTTTAAGTCTTCTATATAGAAGATTAGATAATTTTAAAATACATAAATTTTTTTAACTAATTTTAAGTATATTTGATTCTCTTTCCTATTTTCCATAGTAAAAACCAAATATAAGATTACTATTTTCCTTTTCATTTTTTTTTTTTCCTATTGCTTTATTCAAACAAAAAAGTAGCTTAAAAGTTTATGGAAACCCCATTTTTATGCCTCAATTTCAAATACTTTTTCCCAATTTCCTTGAACATTTCATTTGTTAGTGCTTGATTCTTAGATATTCAATTTTGGGCATGGAATAAATGTACTGTAGTTATAGTTAATCTCTTAGATTATTACTATAGGAAAATTTTGGATTACATTTTTGAACTGCATAAGATCCAAAAAATAGTTGTTTCACCGTTCAATTATGCGCCCCAAGTCATGAATGGAACCACACTAAAATCGAAAATCACTCCATTTCACAACACAAAAGCCTTTTACTTTCTTTTTTAGAGAACTTTTCTTCTTGAGTTTTTTCGATCTTTCTTTTCTTAGAAAAAAGTAAAAGTGAGAGCGAGAGGGGAATCTTTCTCTTTTTTAAAAAAAAAAAATTTATTAGGGTGGTTTTCGGACAGTTTCTAGCAGTTCCAACTCCAAGAAACTACTCTCCTTCTTATCTCTTATTTAGTTGGATCGGGTTGGGTCAACCCAACTTGGGCACCCACCTAACTCTAACATTTCCCATTTGCACAAAATGGACTAATACAACCTGATCAATAATCATCCAAGTCCATTCTTTCAACTTTTGAAGGTGATTCACATAAGCAAATGGGTTGTGTGATCATGCAAGTACATCTACAATTTGGAAGCTTATAAAGTTATGTACCTGTTAGGGATACATAATAACTTAACCCCAAAATTATGAGTGAACAATTATAATCATGTCTCGTTGTACCCTAGATTTATTTAGTCACACTTTAATGTATACACTTAATTCCTTAAAGTTGCATACTACACAACATTATAAGTGTATTCACAATTATATTAACTACAAAAGCAACATAACCAGTCAACCGTGAATACATCTTTATCAATGTAACTCAAAAAAATAAAAATAAAAAATCTTCTAAGCTCGTGTCTTTTAGATTCAAATTAATTGCTTGCCCAATATGTCCCATAAGGAGAAATTATTTTCTTTCCGTTGGAAACATATCAAAGTAGCAACATTAATTTATCACCACAAAACATAACCAAAAATACAAATAGTACAATAGTGAACTATTATAATTGTAATAAGCCCTAAGGATTTCACACAATGAATATGTAGTGATTAATCACTCACTTTCCTTATTAGTCACTTTCAAATGCATGTAGTATGAAATACATGCTATAATGGTTTTTCTTCAATTGGAGAGTGTATGCCAAATTACCACCATACAAACCTTAACTAATAACTCCAAATCTTTTATGCTAGAATTCAAGTCTGGTTACATAGGTAAATGTAATTCTGGGCTATTACATTCAATCAAGATATCACTTATCGTAGACCTCATCTTGATACTTAATTAAAGCGGCACACATTGTCTTTGTATACTTTTCACTCATTAATCATAGTATACCATGTCTCATCCTAACTCATAAACTCATTAACTAGGGTGATTACTTGTGTAAGAGAGTCAACCTCTACCTGATGCAATATATTTAAAAGTATATTTTTATAAGTACCATTTACACATTCAATGATATAAATAACAAATATTCGCCTCATTTGATCACATATGAGTATCCTATATCCAATCAATAATGATCCATCTCATATAATCAACATAAATTATAATTTATGCAGTCCTAATGACTTTACATGTATAGAAAGCATGTCTCTCAAAATGGATTTTATAAATGGATCAACAACCATCTCACGTGTAGGTAAATATTTTAAGATCACCTCATTTTGCATAATAATATCTCTTATCTATATGCTTAGTTCTTCCATGATATTTTGGGTTATTTACATAAGTGATCACAACTTGACTATCACTATAGACTGTTGTTGGCCCAAAAACATCCTTGACTATTCCCAAGCTTTGCAAAAAGCTTCTTAACCGTACAACTTCTTGTATTGCAACTAAACAGGCAATAAATTCAATTTCCATGGTTGATAGAGCTATATTAGTCTATTTCTTGCTTCTCCATGAGATAACACCATTGTTAAGTACTAATATGTATCCAGATATTAATTTGCGTCCATCTAGATCACATGCCCAATCATCATTTTAATAACCCACCAAACACAATTCTTTGCCTTAATAACAAAGGGAATAGTCCATAGTGACTTTTAGACACCTAAGAATTCTCTTTACTGTTTTCCAATGCATCATTACAAGATTTGATTGGTAGCGATTAACCATCCTAACAACATAATAGATGTCTAGTTTTTTGTACATCGTAGCATACATTAGACTCCCAACAACATTGGAGTAGGGAATATTACTCATTTTCCTTTTTTCTTCTAGAGCCTTTGGACTCATTTCTTTGTTTAGGTTTTCATTGAAGGGAAAAACTCGGATCTCTCATTTTCCTAAGTTTGGGTCAAGTTAGGAACATGCATAACTATCCTAAGTTTTTTCTAAATCCTATGCACAATGAAAAAATAACATTTTTATACTTTAAAAGGATTCAGAAAGTGCTGCCTTAGATTTGGATGTTCTCAAATCAATTCCACATGGTGAAGATGAAGATTGAAATCATGGAAATCTCATAAACACGAAGTCGTCTGCCCGATGACACGAACCTTGATCTTGGCACACTTCTAGTGGGGAGGAAAAGAGAGTGGAGGTTATGACTCTCTATCTCTCTAGATGGTGGAAGACAAAAGATATGGAAATCCTAACCCCTAGGGGGTACTTATAGGGTTCTGCAGCAGGCTTAAGTGACTTGAGCCTACATGGGCTTGGGCCACTTAACCTAGCCCAAAATGAGTTCTAATTAATTAATTAACCCAATAGAGCCTACTAATTAATCAATTAGCCTAATCCAGAGACCTTGTTCACTTACCCTTATGCAAACCTTATGTAATTACCAAAACGCCCTTATGCATAAAAGTGAACCTAGAGCCAATTTGATCCTCATAACCCATGCCAGCAAGGTATATGAGCTCGAAGAGGGAACCATTAGGACCCATAGGAATATTAGCTCCCTTAGAATCCAATTCTAAAGTTGATTCAATGTCCTACTTTACAGAATCAACTGAACTCTAGTATCTTATGTAACAAACAATGAGACACTAAGTGCTTGGGTCTGTGACCTGCTATCCATTATGTTTAGTCTCTCTATGAACTAGTGTCCTTAATCTAACAAGGTGAAAAGTATCAACCTTTCAAGACTACCTTTACCATCCTTTAGTTACAGATTCTCCTATTGTGTGTTCAATTAACATATCTTAGCTCTCAAATAGCCTATGTCAAGTTCCACTTAAGGAACTACTATGACCACATTTTCCATGAACACACCTCCTTAGGATCACCCAAAGGGATACACTGTTTCAATCCCAAGAGATATCATGGTGCCTTTATTAAGAATACCTATTGTTACCAACTTCCATCAATAGTGACTCAATCCATACAGAATATATGATCAGCTTATGATCTCACCTGTAGGTCAATATTCTCTCAAGGTTGAGAGACAATACAATGAAACAACTTACTGGAGTCATGACTACTTGATAACCTTAAGTCATAACTCACCATAGGTCATGTCCAATGTGTAAGCATACACATTAGTGCACTCACCATAGGAAACCCATCTCAATAGCCAATACCAATCATCCCTCTAATTAGGAGGTGGTGCACTACAACCTCTAATGGGTTGCCTAAACCCATGAACCAATTATGAACAAGTCATCTATTTTCAAGGAGCCCATGACTTAGATCTTCTATGCAACTCCTAACGCACCTAAGTCACATACAATGTAAAAGATGCAAGCAATAATGCTCATTAAGTATAATACATGGAATAAGAACAGATAAAAGTGAAACTAGAACATCATTAAATAAATAATGAATTCCAAATTTATTACATCATGTGATGCTTTTAAGGGCTCTACCCTAACATTCACCTCTTACAAATGGAGTGTCAATGGGATTGCAATATTGCATAATTAAATCGTTATAAGATTTTCTCAATATAGTGTTCTTCTAAAAGAGCCACTAGTCTGTTAGAATGATCTATATGGATCTTTACTCCAAGAATATAAGATGTTTCTTCTATATTTAATCTCCATAGTAGATGATAACAATCTTTTAATGATTTGAACAAACTCCAAATTATTTCCAACTATAAGTATATCATCCACGTATAAAGATAATAACGCATATTTATCTTTATATTGCTTAATGTAAACATAATGGTCCTCATCAATCATTATGAAATCGTATGAAGTTATTGCACAATGGAATCTTAAGTATCATTGCTTGAATGATTGCTTAAGGCCATAAATCGATTGATTTAATCTGCACAATTTGCGCTCTTGGCCTTGGATAATGAAACCTACTGGTTGTTCCATATAAATTTCTTCATTCAACTCTCCATTAAGGCAAGCTGTCTTAACATCCATTTGGTGTAGCTTTAAATCCATATGAGCTATTATAGCTAGAATGAGGCAAATTGAGGCAAACCTAACTATCAGAGAGAAAGTTTCTTCATAGTTTATATACCCTCTCATTGGTGTGGACCTTGTATTTTCGCATGATGCGTTCGCACTCAATGGTGAACTTGATTTTAATTTATTTGGTGAAAATATGATTTTTAGAAAAAACTTGGAGTCGCCACTTATTTTTTTGTTTTATTTTTAAGAAAACAAAATAAGAAAGAAAACCCTAAGTGTGACTCCTTATTTGGAAAAGATAGTCTCTAGAAAACCAAAGTCGAGTTCGGGGGTCAGGTTACTTATTGAGAAGGTACAGTAAAAAAAAACCGTAGCACCCCTCTAAGCACCTAAAAATGGGTCTCTAGTAAATAAGGTGAAGCAAGTGTGACAATTAACTAGGAGATCAATGAATACCAAAATGATCATAGATCAAAAGCAAGTCATGATAATGAATAAATAAACAAAGTGAGAGTGAGAGTGTACCTTGGCAGCAAGTAATAAAACGCTATCATGAAACAGATTTAGTACACAATAATGAATACAAAATGTATCACATGCATATCAAAGAGTAAGACAAAGATCGGACAATATTCATTAAGTATAACAGTTGATAATCAAAAGAGAAAACTTATATGTAAGGCCCCCACCAAAGCTCAATTGATTTTGCATGAATTAATCTCACAAATTCCATTATTTTGAAATTATGAAAATCATATTCATGCTTATTAAAAATAGTGAAAAACATGAAAATTATTTTAAAATCAGAGAAAATTTGTAAAGGTGCTTGCTTGAAAGAAAAAGGCAACAAGTTTATTAAAAACGGGATTTTTGGTGACCCTAAACCTCAAGGAAAGACAGAAAATTGATGACTTAAAATTATTTGAAAGCTGAAGTGAATTTAAAATTATTTGAAGAAAACTAGAGTTTTGAAAATTATTTGAAAAGTGAAGTTTTCAAAATTATTTGAAAATTGAAGTTTTGAAAATTAAATTTGAAGATTGGAATTTTGAAAGATCATTTGAAAATGTAAGTTTTTGAAAATTTGGATTTCGAAAAAATATTTGAAAATGAGAGTTTTGAAAATTATATTTGAAGATTGAAATTTTGAAAAAAAATACTTGAAAATAGAAGTTTTGAAAATTAAATTGGAAAATTGGAATTTTGAAAAGTTATTTGATAATGGGATTTCTTAAAAATTAAATTTGAAAATTGGAATTTTGGAAAATTATTTGAAAATGAAAGTTTCTTAAGAATTAAATTTGAAAATTGGAATTTTGGAAAACTATTTTAAAATGGAAGTTTTGACAATTAAATTTGAAAATTGGAGTTTTAAAAATTAAATTTGAAAATTGAAGTTTTGAAAATTATTTGACATCAAAAGATGAAAAATTAAAAGGATGACACTTGGCCTTTGGGGTAGTGCACTAGAGGGTGGTCATGCATAGCCATCTAGGAATGAGTCTCGGGGTAGAGAGATGCTGGTAGGGATGGGTAGAACATTGGTGTGCTGCTGAAACTTCATTAGATCAAAGTATCAAGTAGTTCCAATCTCTTCATAAATCCAAGCTTTCATTAAAGCTAAAAGGTGATGAAAATCTCCATTAAAATCAAGTTTTCATCACGACTCAAAATGGCATAAAAAAAAATCAAGAGCATTATCCACTAAAACATGCACTCATGCAACCATATATTCTACATTATTTCAGCCACCAAAAAACCATTTGATGGCTGCCACTTTCAACCATTAAACTTCCCATATTGTATCCACTTTAAACAATTATAAGAATTCTCCATTATGAAACCACAACTTCCTTAATGTTCAGCCATAAGAATCTTCATTATGTAGCCACAATTTCCTCTTAACTCTACTGAAAATTCAGCTGACAATACACCTTATGCAGCCACTTAAATTCATCTTTTTAACATTAAATATTTAGCCACATTCTTTATTGAAACACACATGGAAGTTCGACTACATTCCCTCACCAGATTCTCACCATAAAAACCGCCATATGTGGCCCACAATATCACCTTAACTCTATTGAAAATTCAGCCACCAATACACCTTATGCAGCCGCCTAAATTCATCTTTTTAATATTGAAAATTCAGCCACATTCTCTATTGAAACATGCGCTGAAATTCGACTACATTCCCTCACTAGATTCTCACCATAAAAACCTCCATATGTAGCCCATAATACCACCTGAACTCCACTAAAAATTCATTCTCCAAGAATCCACCAACAACAATAAAAATTCAACAAGTTTAGTTTAGCTTCAGCAAGCACAAATGGAATAATTGAACTCCGTTTTCAGCAAATAAAAAAAAAAAATCTCATTTTCTCCAACCATAACCCGACCATTGATGATATCATCCTACCATCAACAGGAAACAGAGAAGAATAAAAAAAACATGAAAAATAGAGTATGAACTTAGCTCTTTTTCATGGATCATCAAAGAGTTAGGAATAAGTGGATTTAGCAAAGAAAGCAAGCATGATTCTTATGTATCAAACTCAAGCAAAGATCAATGCATCAGGTATTTACCAAAGAAAAACAAAGATACCAAAACATAAAGCCAAAAATAGAGCATGCATGTAAGGAGTAGATCTAGCAAAGCAAACGAGCGGCCCTTGATGAGCGCTCCAATCAATAAAGCAATGCCTAGAATAGTTGCTAGAAATGGGAATGAAACAATGCGAAAATTAGATACAAAGAAGCTTGAGGTGGCTTTACCTAGAATGCTCACTTATAAACTTCGGAGTTGTCTCACTTCCAACTTTCTTTTCTCCTTCCTCTTTTTTGTTCTACTGGCTCCATTTCTACAAAATTTTTCTTCTTCGTCGCTCTATAACTTTTTTTTTTCTCACTTTCTAACCCCCCTATAAATTTTTTTCCTCATTCTTAAAAAAACTTTAGCTTCCTTTTAAGTTTTCTTTCAGTCCCTTCGGAAACCCTAAACTACCCATTTTCTCAAGCATCATTTTTCACCATTAGTTTTTCAAAAATCAATTTTTTTTTTTTCCCATGTAGTCCACCGGTTCCCATGTAGCCCCTTATTTTCCTCCTTCCCAATTCTCTTTCTTTTTTCGTGTCTTTCCATTGCTTCCACAACTTCTGATGTAGCCCCATTGGGCTACCATTGGAATTTTGAAGGTTGTGATGGGCCTAGTAACAGGAGAAAGAAAAGAATGGGCCTGGTACCGATGCATACAAGATGATGCATAAAAAGTGGCATTGCTAACTAAACCGTGCGGAGCAGCCATGTAGTTTCCAATGGACTTCATTCCTTATCAAAAATAATTCTTTTGTTTTTCTTCAAGAAACTTTTTTTTTTAGCCTAAGTAAATAAAATAAAATAAAATAAGCATTTTGAAAAAAAAAATGAATAAAATAAAAAAAGATATAAAAAATAAAAACATAAAGTAAATAATAATAATAATAATAATAATAATAATAATAATAAAGTAATCAAAATAAAATATAATGGTAAGAATAATAATGATAATAATAAAAATAATGATAACAAAAATATAGAATGACCATATATATAAAAAAGTAAATAACAAATGAATAAATAAATAAATAAAAAGATAAATAAATATAAGTACGTGACACATATTCATGCAAACTACGTAAGCCATGTTAGCCATGCAAGCTACATAAGCCATGTAAGCCATACAAATGGCTTAGGGGTGTTGGAGCAAACCCTAAAGGACTAGGCGTACCTAAATGGGCCAAGTGTGCCTAATGGGCCAGGCGTGTCTAATGGGCTTAAATAAGTCTAAACAAATTGTCATAAATGTGTATCAGGTATCCAGAATGACTCAAAGAGATAAGACATATGAGTAACAATAGGCTTCCAAGAACTGCTATAAAGTATTGAAAGGGTACTTGATTAAGGTATATGCCAAGAGGACAAAATGGAGGGTCTACAGTTGGGTATAATCAAGCTTCATAACTTTTAATGGATCCATCTGCCTTTCGTTTTATTTTAAAAACTCTTTTGTTCTCAATTACTTTTCAATTTGAATGTAGATGAACCAAGTCCTAGGCTTGATTATTTCGCATTGACTCCAATTCCTTTTTCATTGCTTTTCTCTATTCATCCTTAGTTGGACAAGTAAAAGCCTCTTGAACATCATCATATTGAGTGACAATATGAACCTTCCTTTCAATCTCAAATCGTCATTGAGGAATAATTTGTTGAGAATTTTTTCTCAACATCAACTCTTTTACCATACTTGCTATAGTTATCAGTTCACTCTCACTAGGTTCAAGCATCAATTGTTGTTCAAGTATAGATCTTATGTCTGGATCTATCATATCTTAAAGATGTAAATCTCTATCACTTTTACTTGTATGTAGGAAATCGTCCTCTAAGAATGTGATATCTCTTTATTCTAATTTAGTTATTGTTTCATCTTCATGCTTGCCTATGAATACATACCCTTTGGAGTGTTCACTATATCTTATAAAAATACATTTCCTTCCTCTAAGACCTAATTTTCCATATTTATGAGAAGGATTGTGAACATAAGTTGCTGACCCCCACGATTGCAAATTGTTAAGATCAGGTTTTCAATTATTCCATAACTCATATAGAGTATAGGCAACAATCTTTGAGGGTTAAGTAGTGGTCAACAACGTACCTCCCCAATATGAAATGGGAAGATTTACTTGACCCATCATTGACCTAACCATGTCTAACAATGTTCTATTCCTCATCTCAACAACACCGTTTTATTGTGGAGTCCTTGGAATACTCAATTATCTACTAATACCCTTTTCATTACATAAACCTTTAAATTGTTCTAATAAATATTCTTTACCCTCGTCTGTTCTTAATATTTTAATTTTTTTATCCAATTGATTCTCAATTGGATCAATTACAATGGTATTTTGACTCTATATATGTATCTATTCATCATCACTACTTATAATGTTTTATCTATGTTGAAGGTAAAAATAAATTGCATCATTTCTTTTCATTTACTCATTAAAAATCGCAATTTCAATTTCGATTATATTAACCCTAAACTATAAGACTTTCCTTCATATTTAATGATACTCATCATACATTTTGTAAACAGTATTCTAATCTCACATTTGAATCATCTATGGACACAACTATACAATTACCCAAAAAAAAAAAAAAATTATTGTTTTGTGCTAGCAAACCATAAATACCAAAATATAGATAAAGTAAATACATTAAACAACAAACCAAAATATACTAATAATATAATGAAGATTTACACAAAATATTAAGACACGATGCTATCATCTTTCTTATTGCTACCTACACAAATAATGGCAATACAACAAATTTAAAGAGCCATGTTACTTCCAAAATACGAATTGTAGAATTGCATTCTCATAATATATTATAGGGTGGATTAAAAAAATAATTTATAATATACAATATTAAAAAAATATTTACAAAACTACTATAATTTTAGTTATGTAAGAAAGTAAGTGCAATAAAAATTGTCATGTTAGATCCAAAATTATCTCTTCAAGAGACCTTTTTATATATATATATATATATATATATATATATAAATAAATGATAAGAATTGATGGGAAAAAAATTATGAAAGAGATATGAGTTTGTGAAGAATATATATAATAGATAAAGTACAAAAAAAAAAAAAAAAAGAGACATTTGATAAGATAAAGACTCACAATTCATAGTGTAAATATAAGAAGCGGAAGAATAAAGGATACATTAGCAAATTATACTTATTTTTATTTTATATTTAGTTTTCAAATGAAGGATACATGAACTTTGTATAATTGCCTTGAACAATTATTTGATGAAAAAAATGTGTGAATATAGAAGTATGAATAACAAAGCCACTTCATGATTTTCATTCTATCGTTTGCTTTCATTATTGTGGACCTGCATTTTTCATGTGCATTCCCTCTCGATCAGTGAGACTTGTTTTTTATTGTGAAAATTTGATTTTATGAAAAAAACTTGGAGTCATAACTTATTTTAGGTTTTTTTTAAAGGGGAAAAAAAAAAGCCCTATGTGACTCCTTATTTGGAAAAGATGTGCAAAAAAAAAAAAAAAATCTGAGCTTAGATTCGAAGCTCAGATTACCTATCAAGATGGTACGGTGAAAAATTGTAGCACCCCCTTGATTCTTGCCCAGTTGGTGTACCTTGATTCCGGTCCTCAAATGGGAGTAATCAACAAAATTTATAACCTATTACACCATGTACTAGGATAGCCTCAGCTAGCATAGCATAGTGGCTCTAGGATCGTTCACTGGAATGGGTTTTCACTTCACAATTGATATTAATTCAAAGATGAATTGGTGCTTTTTCATTTCAAGGTTAGCTCTAAAAAAAAACATAAATATGTTTGAAAATGTTGGTTTTAAAGTGAAACCAATAAAATAACGGAAATTACTTACAAAGAAAAGTGTTTCTTGGAGTTTCAGATCACTAGGCTCAAGTTCCTTATACAAAAAGGGAGTTCCGGTCACTTGAATCTTTTCCTCGCATTGGGGATGTAACATATAGTTATTTCTCGAACCGGTGTAGTACAGATGCTTCCCATTAATGGGTTCAAACACTAAATCCCTCTCACTGATGCATCTTGCAATGGTTCATACCTATTGGCCATTCAAGGTGATCCTTAACCTTGGATTACCCGTCAAAAGCTCTCAAGAGATAACTAATGGATGTCTCCTTGGAGTCCAAAAGCTTACCAAGTGTTGGCTATTATAGAAAATCCTACCTTTAAACCACCTCCCAAAGGCTCGCAAGAGATAAACTAGTGCATCTCAATGGACGGAGATCACTTGCCTTATCAAGTGTTGGCCCAGGTGATTTCAAGGTGTTTTAAGTTAACTAAAAAGATAAAAACCATTAACGAGTCACACTTTCTCTTCATTAAAAGCTGAAACAACAAAACTTCCAATTTTTGCATGCGGAAACTTACCCGGTTTTCTTCACTCCAAGAAACAAAGAGCCTAGCCACTTATCCTTTGAGGAAACATCCTCAGAGTTTATTTGGCTAGAAATAAAAATAACAAGAAAACAAAAATATGAAGGAAAAGCAGAGCAAGTGCTCTGTAAAATATATTTCTTACTATGATCCTCTTCTCGTCGAATTACATATATCGGATCTATGATGGATTAGTTGGTTCTTTATAGTGGTTCAAAGATATATATAGAGAAGATATTTTCTAAGAAATATCCCAATAATATATTTGACTGATTACAAGGAGAAAATAGAAATTTACAAAATATCTTGAGAAAAAATCTAACTGAGTCGGTTGCAAATATATGAGATTGCACAGGTGGATTTCGCAAAGTGATTCACGCGTTGAATTATCCATTTTGCAAGTTTGAACTTTGATTTTGCAAGTTGAATTTGTGATTTCGAAACTTGGAGATGATTTTGCAATTTGGAGATGATTCACAACTTGATTTGCGGCTTGGAGGTGATTTTGCAACATGGTTCGCAGCTGTGAAAATGGAGTTTCAACTTGCAAAGTGGCACACATGTGCTTACAGGTGGTTTCGCAATTGCAAAACACCTTGCGAAATTTCGCAAGTGGCACCTTGTGAAATTTCGCAAGTGGATTTCATTTCGCAGCTCATTTCGCATAGCTTGATGCGGTTGTCTTCAAACGGCCATAACTTCTTTGTTTCAATTCCAATTCATGCACCGTTTGAAGCGTTGGACTTCTGACTTCCCAAGCTTTGAAACGACATATATTATGCATGAAATGGACTCCAGGAAGTACTCAAAATATGTCCAACAGTTGCTATCCTCTTGAATTCTTCATGTTAGATTCCTCTCTTTTTCCTCCTTGCATTCTTGATTGGCTTTGGCAAAGAACTACGAAGCTCCAAAGCTTGGATTCTTCATGTAAATGAGCTTCCATTTGCTTTGACATGGATTATATAAAGCTCTCCCTCATCTTAGATTGCTTTGGCGATAAAAAAATCTATCAAAAACACCAAAACTTAACACAATTTGATTAGAAACGATTGCAAGGGGCCTTAACATGCCAATTGAGTTAAAAGGTAATAACTACTACTCAAAAGTGTTTGAAAGAGTTAATTACAAGTTATAAAATAGCACTTTTTGAGTAGTAATCACCCCTCTAAGCCCATATACCTATGCTCTCTACTAAATGAATCAAGAGAATTATAACAATTAATTAATTAATCACACATACCAAGATTAAAGACACAAATAAATATATATAAAAAGAATGATGAAATCATATTATAAGAATGTACAAGATAAATGATTCTCAAATTATGTAAATTGATTTATTTAACTAATTAAAAAAAATATTTCAAAAGTTACCAAAGGAGTTTATTAAAACAATTTTTGAATTAATGATTTCAATATATTTATTTATAGAAAAAGAGTCAATTTATTTTCAATAAATGATTTGATTCAAATTTATTTGATATTCAATTTTCAAAAAAGTTATTTACACTTATTATTACTAAAATAATTTATTAAAAACAATTTCATTTATGATTTTATTTACAAGAAAATGATTTTTATTTACCATTATTGTCACAATTTTATTTACAAAATTATTTCAATTTAATTTCTATTTAGAAGAGTGTTTTTTTACAAATTATTTATAAAATTGATTTTTGTATGACTTTATCTATAAGAGATATTTCAATTAAAAAAAGTTTCAATCCCTTTTTTATTTACCAAAAATGACTTATTCTTTGATTTTATTAGAAAAGATTTATAAAAAGAAATTTTATTTTGTTTAATTTAAAAAATGGTTTATTCAATTTAATTAGAAAAAAAGAAAAAAGAAAATCATCCTTCAACTCCACAAAGAGAGATTTCAATTTAGATGTTTCTAATTTGAAAAAAGGAAAAAGAAAGAAAGAAAGAAAAAACATTTATCCAATTTTGCTAAAAAATAATAATAATAAATTTTCAAGTTTTATACATAAAAGCAATCCAATTTGATTTTTCAATTTGATTTTTGTTTTTTTTTAATGACTTTATTTACTACTTAAAAATGGAATTTACATCTGACAATTTTATTTAAAAGTTTTGAGTAGGGTTTGGGTGCCCAAATGGGCTGACTCAACTTGACCCAATTAATAGAAGAGATAAGGGTTTTTGGGAATTTTAAAATTATTTAGAAAATGTCACTATTTAAAAAAAAAGTTTTTCTCTCTTTCTTAAAAGAGAACTCTTGCTCTGTGAGAACTCTTTCACCCTAGAAAAATAGAGAAAGAATACGTGCTTTTCTCATTTCTTTCCGTGAAAACAAAAGTGAAGAAATATGTTTTTCTTCTCACCTCGTAAAACAAGAGAAAGAATACAATTTTTCTTTCTGAAAAAACACAAAGTCCTTTCTCTTGAAGTTGTTCTTATTTTTCTTTGTGAAAATGAAGGTCAAGACTCTTGTGCTGTGAGAAAATAATGGTTCTCGTATTCGTAATTCCATTCATAACTTGAGACGAGAAAATTGATAAGTTAAACAACCAATCTGGATCTTGGGCATTTTAGAAGGTAACGAGAAGCCTTATTTTTCATTATTGGTATCAAAACCCTATTAGGTTGTTTTCTATATTTTATTTTTATTTTTTGTTTATTTTTCTGTGTTTTAGAGGAAGAAGAATATTTTTTTTTCCTGACAAAAAAATAAACAAGGAAGAAACTTTTTTTTCTGGTTGTGTTTCAGAAAAATTGAAAAAATAACTAAAAAAAAAAGGATAAATATGATGCTGGATATTGTTCTAGATCAATAATAATAATAATAATAATAATAATAAAATTCAGGAAAAAAAATTGATTAGAGCCACTTGGAGAAAAAATAGGTACAATGGGTGCAAAGACAAGAGCCACAATTTTTTGGTTATGGTTCCCAAAAAAGCCCTTCTTTAAGACAAATAAAGTGGAATTACTCTTGTTGGTTAGAACTTCTCTCATGTTTTTTGAGATAAAATTTTGAGTTGAAGACAAATTATGTTGATTTGTTCAAATATAATTAGACTATAAAAATAAAAATAAAAAGGAGGGTCTTAAATTATGAGTATTCATTACTCGTTGAAAAAAATGATAAATCAATAAAAATGAAGGAGGAATTGCCTATGAAGAGCCTTGATCCCTTGACCATAAGAATAAGAGTCTTGTATTCTACCAACTAGGCTGTATGTTTTTTTATTTTCATAGAAAGATTATGGTTATTCAAAACAACATCTAGAGTTATAGAAGGCATTATGAATAATCCTAATATTGTTGTTTCTTTTAACTTCAAGTGAGGAGATTAGTTCTTTTTCTACATGTTACTTTTTTATGCTTTATACATGTAATGTAAATATCTTATATGCAAGATATGACATGAATATTTATCGTTTGATAAATGAGTATGTCTTTTATGTACATTCATGTCTTCAATTCTTTTGTATATGTTATTGATACATGCTAGTTGTATGATATATATATATATATATATATATATATATATATATATATATATATATATATATATATATATATATATATATATATGGAGTGGGAGGTTTTAGGCTAAAAAGAAATTGAAGTAATTTCTTGCCTAAAATTAGAAATACTTGCATAGATTATTTCTAATTTGTAATAATTATAATTATATATAGGAACTGATTGAGAACATAGTGAACTTTCGTTTCTATTGCAATTTAAGGTTATTATACATTAGAAGATGATTAGAGCAAGTAAAAGTATCAATATCCATAAAAGTACCAATTAATAAAATTGTACAATATCTACAAGTAGTTGAATATATCAACTACAACTGGGAACATCATAGCAGAATTAAACAAGGATGAGAAACTGAATGATGATAACTACAAGGTTTTTCATCACAAAGTTTAGTATATCCTTGTAGAGCAAAAGACTCTTGAAACACTGAATCATATCATGTAAGAACCTAAACAAAGAAACTATGTTCAACATAGAAGAGATTAGAAGACTTATATGGCTTGGAAGAAAAAAAGTTTTTTAGCTCACATTACATTGTTAAAATGTATGTAAGATGATATCTTGATTGAGTATGAGGTTTACTAACTGCTTATGAAATGTGGCAAGCTCTAAAGGAAAAGTATGGTGAACTTTTAGCTACTAAGTTGAGAGAACTTGTACTGAAATTTGAAAATTACAAGATGCGACCGAACCATATAATGAAACAACACCTTAAGGAGATAAAAAGAATTATAAGAGAGCTTAATACATCCAAACATGTCTTCATTGATGAGCAAAAAGTTGAGGTGGTCATCAAATCTTTACCAAAGAGTTAAGAACATATGGTAGTGAATATGACACATAATAAGAGTGTCAAGACCTTTGATGATATAGTTTGCCAGCTTGAATTGGAAGTCAAACGACTTATGGTTGCTAGGACTAATGAGCAAGCTCATGTAGTTGAATCCAGTTCTCGCAAAAACTTCCGGCTTTAAGCGTAATAGAAAATTCTTTAAGAAGAATAAGAGATCTGATGATGCTTCAAAGAAAGGAAAGATTGAGACACACAAGAAGTTTAAGTGTACAAAGAAGGATAAGAGCAAGTTTAAATGTCATAACTGTGGCAACAAAGGTCATTTTACTCATGAGTGCACTGAGTCAAAGTAGACTCAGTCCCCACTAACCATATAGCTAGAGACCAAGGAGAATATATAAAGTTTCGGCAAATTAGTTTCGGTACAAGATGAATCTATGTAGGAAACAACTTTAAAGTTGAGGTCAAGGGTATTGGAACGTGTAAATTGGAGTTGTGTAGAGAATGTACCCTATTCCTATACGATGTTATTTATATTCCGAATATTCGATGAAATTTGGTCTCTGTGTTAGTTCTTCTTGGTTTAGGTTTCAATTTGAATTTTCATGATTCAATAATGGAGTTGTATTTGGGAGCAACATAATATGGTTCTTGATTTATTTTGAATGGTTTTATTGTTCTTGACATTGATAACTGTGTGTTGTCTAATACTAATGATATTTATTATTCATTGATGACTACTTTTAGAAATGCATGTGATAATGTGATCATATGACATGCTAGACTTGGGCATATTAGACAAGAAAGAATGAATAGACCAGCTAAAAAAAATCTTCTTGGTTAATTCACTAAAATTGATATGCCAACTTGTGAATATTGTCTAGCTAATAAAACTACAAGAAAACCATTCGAAAAGGGAACTAGAACTAAAACATCATTGCAATTGATCCGTTTTTAACATTTGTGATCTATGAGTGTTAAATTGAGGTATGAGGCCTTGTACTTCATCACATTTATAGATGACTTTACTTGTTACGGTTATGTTAATATGATTTCTCATAAGTTAGAAACATTAGATTGTTTCAAACACTACACTAATTTAGTTGAGAATCAGTTAGATAAAAGGATTAAAACATAAAGAACAAACCGGTGTAATGAATATCTATCAAAACAATTTAAAGATTTATGTGATGAAAAGGGTATTGGTACATAATAGACTATTCCAAGGACTCTACAAAAAAAATGTTGTTGCTAAGAGGAGGAATAAAATGTTGTTACACATGGTTAAGTCAATGGTGACTCAAGTCAATCCTCCTATTTCATATTGGGAAGATGCATTGTTGACTACTTTTCATGTCCTTAACCAAGTACCCTCAAAGTTTTTTTCATCTACTCCATATGAATTATGGAATAACCAAAAACCTGATCCTAGCAATTTTCAACCTTAGGGGTCATTGGCTTATGTTCACAATTCTTTTCATAAATATGGAAAATTAGGTCATAGAGGAAGGAAATGTATCTTTATAAGATACAGTGAACACTCTAAAGAGTATGTGTTCATAGATGAGCATGAAGATGGAACAGTAACTGAATTGGAATTATGAGATGTCACATTCTTAGAGGACGATTTCCCATGTACGGATTTACATCTTTATGAAATGATGAATCTCGACATAAGATTTACACCCGAACAACAATTGATGCTTAAATCGAGTGGGAGTGAACTAGTACTTGTAGCAAGTACAGTAAAAGAGTCAATGTTGAGAATTTTTTTTTGATAAATTATTCCTTAACGACGATTTGAGATTGAAGGGGAAATTCATATTGTCACTCAATATGATGATGTTGAACCTAAGTTGGTTCAAGAGACTCATAACCAAGGACGAATGGAGAAAAACAATGGAAGAGGAATTGGAGTCGATGTGAAAGAATCAAGTCTGGGACTTGGTTAATCTGCCTTCAGATTGAAAAGCTATTGGGAACAAATGGACTCTTAAAATAAAACTAAAGGTAGATGGATCCATTGAAAATTATAAAACTTGATAAGTGGCTAAAGGGTATACCCAACAAAAAGGTATAAACTATGAGGAAACCATCTCTATAGTAATTAGATTTGCCTCAATTCACCTCATTCTAGCTATAACAGCTTATATGGATTTAGAGCTACACTTAATGGATGCTAAGACAACTTTCATTAATGGAGAGTTGAGTGAAGAAATTTATATGGAATAACCAATGGATTTCATTATCCAAGGCCAAGAACACAAAGTGTACAAGTTAAATTGATTGGTTTATGACCTTAAATAATCATCCAGGTAGTGGTACTTAAGATTTCATTGTGCAATAACTTTGTATGTTTTCACAATGATTGATGATGACCATTGTGCTTCTCTTAAGCAAAATAAAGATAAATGTGTTATTATCTTTATACATGGATGATATACTTATAGCTAGAAAGGATTTGGAGTTTGTATAAACCATTTAAAGATGGTTGTCGTCTACTTTTGAGATGAAAGATATGGGAGAAGCATCTTACATTCTTGGAGTAAAGATCAATAGAGATCATTCTCATAAACTAGTCGCTCTTTCACAAGAGCACTATATTAAGAATATCCTTGAATGATTTAATGTGCAAGATTTTAATCCCATTGACACTTCATTTGTAAGGGGTGAAAATCTAAGCAAGGAAATGAGTCCAAAGACTTCAAAAGAAAAGAGAAAAATAAATAATGTTCCCTACTCCAATGCTATTTGGAGTCTAATGTATGCTACAGTGTGTACAAGACTATATATATCTGCTATGTTGTTGGGATGGTGAGTCGTTACCAAGAAAATCCTAGAATAATGCATTGAAAAACAATAAAGAGAATTCTTCAGTATCTAATAGGCATTGTGGACTATTCATTTTGTTATCAAGGTAAAGAATTGCGCTTGTGGGTTATTCACGTGCCATTTGGGTAGGTAGTCTAGATGAGCACAAATCAACATCTAGATACACATTCTTGCTTAATAATGATGTCAGCTTATGGAAAAGTAAGAAACAAACTTGTATAGCTTTGTCAACCATCGAAGCTGAATTTACAATTTGTTCAGCTGTAATATAAGAAGTTGTATGGTTGAAAAGATTTTTGCAAAGCTTGGGAATAGTCGAGATGTTTTTTAGCCAATGACAACCTAAAGTGACAGTCAATTTGTGACCATTTATGTAAAAAAACCTGAAATATCATGGAAGAACTAAACATCTAGATACTAAGAACAATTTTAAAAGAGATATTATTGCACAAAAAGGAAATGATCCTAAATATTTACCTACATGTGAAATGGTTGTTGATCCATTCATGAAATTCATTTTAAGAAACATGTTTTCTGTACATGTAAAGTCATTATGACTATGTAGGTTATGATCTATGTGTATCATATGTCATGGATCGTTATTGTTTGGATATATGATACTTTATATATGATAAAATGGTATGAGTATTTGTTATTCATATAATTGAATATGTAATTGGTACTTACATATATATGTATGTTAACAGGAAGAGGTTGGCTCTCTCACACGAGCAATTGCCCCAATCTATATGTTTATGAGTTGGAATGAAACATAGTATACTAATGATGATAAATTAGTGAAAAGTATACAAAAGATGATGAGTGTCACCTTGATAAAGTATCAAGATGAGGTCCACAATAAATGACATCTTGACCGAATGTAATCACCCATAATTACATTTGCCTATTTGAACTAGACTTGAGTTTTAGCATAAAAGGTTTAAGAAGAACCATAAATGCAAAACTCAAACAAGCCACTGGTGTGAAGCTTTTAGTTGAGGTGTGTATGGTGGTAGTTTGACATACACTCTCTAAGTGAAGAGAAATGACCACAACATGAATTTCATACTGCATGTGTTTGAATGTGATTGATAAGGAAAGTGAGTGATTAATCCCTACATCCTCACTGTGTGAGATCCTTAGGGCTTATTACAATTATAACAATCCATTATTGTACTCTTTGTACTTTTGACTATGTTTTGAGGTGACAAATTAATGTTGCTACTTTGGTATGTTTCTAACAAAAATGAAATAATTTATCCTTATGGAACATATTAGGCAAGCAGTTAATTTAGATCTAAAAGGCATGAACTCAAAAAGGAAGACTTTTTTTTTTTGAATTACATTGATAAAGATGTGTTCATGGTTAACCAATTATATTACTTTTGTAGCTGATATAATTATGAATAAATTTATAATGTTAGATAGTATACAACTTCGAGGGAATAAGTGTGTACATTAAAAATGTAACTAAATAAGTCTGGGGTACAACGAGACATGATTATTACTATTCACTCATAATTTTGAAAGGTTGAGCTACTAAGTATTCCTAACAGGTGCATAAGTTTATAGCTCTCAAATTGCAGGTGTGCTTGCATGATCACAAGACTCATTTGCCTGTATGAATGGTCTTCAAAAGTGGAATATAATGAAGTTGGATGAGTGATCGGGCTAATTCAACCCTTCTTGTGTAAGTGAGAGATGTTGGAGTTGGATTTGGGTGCCCAAGTGGGCTGACCTAAGCCAACCTAGTTAATGGGATGAATAAGGGGAGTAGTTTTTAGGAGTTTTAAAACTATTCAGAAACTGTCACTATTTTGTTTTTTTTAATTTTTTTTCTCTCTTAAGAGAAAACTCTCACTTTATGAGAATTCTTTCTTTTTGGAAAAACAAAGAAAGAATACGTTTTTCTTCTTTTTTTCCCTAGAAATAAAAGTGAAGAAATATGTTTTTCTTTTCCAGGAAAACAAGAGAAAGAATACAATTTTTTTTTTTTTTTGAAAAAACACAAAGTCCTTTCTAAAGTTATTCCTATTTTTCTCTATGAAAACAAAGGCCAAGGCTCTTATGCTATGAGAAAAGAATGGTTCTCATATTCGTAGTTCCATTCATGACTTAAGGCGAGAAAATTGCTCAGTAAAACAACCAATTTTAATCTTGGGCATTTCAGAAGGTAACATGAAGCCTTATTTTTCATAAAAAAAAAGAAAATAATTTGATTTACTTTTATTATTAAAAAAAGAATTTTATATAAGAAGGAAATTTTGTTTGACTTTTATTAAAAAAGAATTTTTATTTAACTTTACTGAAAAAAAAATTGTCTTTTAAAAAATATAAATATTTTCTTAACTTAAAAAAGATTTATTTTTTTATTTTTATTTCTAAAAAATAATAAAAATAATAAAAATAAAATAAATTATGAGTTTATCTAAAAAGTTGAATTTTTATTTACTTTTGTTAAACATAGATTTTACCATTTTATTTACAAAACTAATGCAATTCATTTTATTTAAAAACAATTTTTTTTAACACTTTTATTTAGAAAATTGAATTTTACAAATTTATTTACAAATTCCAAAATAGTTTTTATTCTAAAATGATTTATACAGCTATTATATATATATATATATATATATATATATATATATATATATATATATATATATATATATATATATATATATATATATATATATATATATATAGTTAAAAGTAAATTCCTTGATTTTATTGGAAAAGATTTTATTAACAAAAAAATTCTAAATGTTAAAAAAAATGCTTTCGATTTCATTAGAAGTAATAGTTTTTTATTTTTATTAATAATGCTTACAAAAGAAAAGGAAAAATCTATTTTATGAAAAAAGACTTTTCCAAACTGCACAAAAAAGAAAAAAAAAAAAGAAGAGACGTTATTTTCTTTAATAAAAACCATAAGTATTACCTTAGGAATCATTCTCTCAATAAAATGTTTGGGATTTTCAACAATTGACTATTTCCAAACCAATAGAACTTTCAAAACCCTTGTATATCATGGAAGATAACAAGGGTAATGTTAGACTTCAATTTAAAAAAAGAAAAGGACCTAGTAGTCAGATCTCCTCTACGAGACCTTCCTTTGAATACAAACCTTAAAAAGTGTCTGTTAAGTTAGAAGAGGTAGATTTTACTCCAAACATTCCTCAACCAAGGTATGTTAACCAGGAATCACATGTTTTCTTTCCAACTCCTTCACAAATGATGGATAATGAACCAAAACAACTCCTAATGATCAAAATACAAGAACCTTTTGAAATAGATAAGGAATATCTAAGACGAGGTAAAAAAATCAAAACATAATTAAAAAAAAAAGAAAATGGTTTTTCTCTAAACTTACTAATGAGGTTAGGGAAAAATTCAAAGAAGATTGGTATCAATATATGGAAACAAATGAAATAAATGTTCCAATTTTGACCTATTTTGATATCTATGTTTTAAACAACAATATTGATTTTCTTTTTGGGGAAGTCAAAATGTTTCAACAAGGTCAAATTTGGAAGACTACAACAAACAAAATAGTGGTCTCAAACTACCCTCCATTAGAAGAAATATCAATTAAAATACAAAACACATAAGTAATAGCTTCACCCTTCAAAACCATAAATTCAAAAGAAAATGAAGGAAGAAATGCTTTGTTAAAAGACTATAAAAGCCTTCAACAATAAAACAACTTTACCAATCGGATTCTAGAAACAATATCCTCTCAACTTGATATGAAAGAAACAAAATTAGAGACTCCTAGAACCAATAGTCAAATTACTTTACCTCAAATCTTAAATAAGAATTTTGATAAAAAATCGTCTTATTTTCAAACGAGTGGAAGTAGGAGATCAAACATTAAAACTTTCAAAAACAAATGATGAACTAATCAGATGTTTAATAGAAAGATTAGAAAAATTAGATCTTACAATAAGACCTTCCACTTCAAATACAAAGATTGTTAATGTCATTACAAAAACTCATAAATTCAATCTTGACGAGTTAAGACAGATATTTGAGGAAGATGACCTTCAAATAAATAGAATAACACATCTATTTAGACAACAAACTAAAACTAGGAATTATTATCCTAGACCAACCCTTCCCAATCTTCAATAGGAAGAAAGGAATCAAATTATCTAATTAAAATATGATGGTGATGGTATCTATGAATGAAACATAGATGGTAAAAGTGAACACCAAATCTTGAACATTCTTCAAGAAATGATCATGGCCTTTATATCTTATAAATCAAAATGAAATATTGATCATTCTTTTGCAAAACATATAGTGGCAGGATTTACTAAACATCTCAAAGGTTGGTGAGACAATGTCCTAACCGATGAAGAGAAAAGAATGGCCCTACACAATATAGATGAAAATAGAAATCAAAATGCGGTACATACCCTTATTTTCGCAATAAACAAACACTTCCTTGGAGAACCAAGAAATTTCCAAGAACGTGCCTTAGAAATTCTTGCTAACTTGAGATGAAAGAAATTAGGAGACGTCAGAAAGTACAAAGATGTATACCTTTCAAAGGTATATACTAGGACAGACACAAAACAATTCTATTGGAAGGAAAGATTCCTTCATGATCTTCCTAGAACCCTAGTAGAAAGGGTTCAAATTAAGATCAAAGAAAAATCTAATGGGATAATACCTTATAATTTCCCAACTTACGGAGAACTGATAGACTTCATAAACTAGGAAGCATTATCTCTTTGCTCTTTTATCAAAGTTAATGCTAAGATTAAGGAAGATCTTAGAACCTCAAAGAAAGAGTTAGGATCTTTCTATGCCCATTATAGGTATGAGAAGATTCTTCCACCTTCTATCAAACAAGAAAAATACTATAGATCAAAACATAGGAAGTGAAAATCAAGTAAAAAATAATCAAATTTAAAGGAAAAAAAAATTATAGAAAATCAAAAGAACATTCAAAAAGAAAATATAAAAAGAAATAAAAATGTTCAAATGTGGCAAGAAGAGACATGTAACCCTAGATTGCAAAATCAAAGAAATTATAGAAGAACTAAACATAAGAAGATATCTCAAACAACAGATGATTATTCTAATAAAATCATATTCATCTGATCAAATGACTTCAAATGAGACAAGTAGTAAAAAAACATCTTCTAATTAGAGTAGACTTCTCTAACTCTTTTCTCACAATCATCTTGTGATTTTGTAGAAAACTGCATTTGTGGTGTCAAAACATTAAACATGTTAACAAGTGAATAGAACCTATTAATTGAAATGATAGATAAAATTTCAGACCCACAAATTCAACAAGTATATATAAAAAACGGAATTTCAAAGACAATAAAGGGAAACTAGGGAAGAAAATATAAATCAATACAACTTAAAAACTGTATTAGATCAGTTTTCTAAACCTTAGCCAACCAATATTCAAGATCTTCAAAACGAAATTAGTCACATTATGCTTCAAATCAAAGACTTAATAACTCGAAACCAAAATTTAGATAATAGACTTCAAAAAATAGAAAATGATCCAATAACTTTCAAATAAAATGATAAGGCAGAAGAAGACGAATTCAATTTTGATTTATATATTAATAATATTACTAGGATGAAATCTCAAAAATTGTATGTCAAAACACAACTCCAAATAAAGCTTAACTTCTCTAAAAGATTCTTATTCATTCTAGATTCAAGGGTAGACTTAAATTGTATACAGAAACTAGTTCTTACTGTATATTTTGAAAAAACTACTCAAAGAGCAGTAAGAGCAAATCTACTACCCTTAGACATAGAATGTAAAATTTCAAATGTTCATATATGTAATCAAAATGTCTACTACAAAACCTCATTCCTTTTAGTTAAGAATACGCAACCAAAAGTTGTGCTAAGAACACCTTTCTTAACTTTGCTTTATCCCTTTAAGGTGGAAAAAGAAGGGATAAAAACACAATATAATGTACAAACAATCTATTTCGAATTTGTTAGTCCTATCCAACTTCGAGAACTTAAACTCCTCTAAGATAATGAAGATAAACTATTGAATTTAATTTAAAAGAAAAAACAACATATCAAATTTCTAAGTAAAGAAATTCATTATCAAAGAATAGAAGAAAATTTTCTTAAAAAATAAATCCAAGATAGGATAAGTAAAGTAAAAAATAAAATTGAAACAAAATTGTGTTTTTCTGTTCTAATGCTTTTTGAAATAGAAAGAAACACAAGGTTTCTTTGCCATATATAGAAAGATTTGATGAAAATCAAATATCTACTAAGATAAAACCAATTCAAATGAATGAACAAATGTTAAAGTACTGTAAGAAAGAAATAAAAGATCTCTTAGATAAAAAATTAATAAGAAAAAGTCACTCACCTTAGAGTTGTGCGGCTTTTTATGTCCAAAAACCCTCAAATATTGAACAAGGTGCTCTAAGACTTGTAATAAATTGCAAGCCTTTAAATAAGGTTCTCAGATGGATTAGGTACCTAATACCTAATAAACGAGATGTTGTTGGACGCCTATATAATGCTTCAATCTTTTCAAAATTTGATATGAAATCAAGATTTTGGCAAATCCAACTTCATGAAAAAGACAAGTACAAAATGACATTCACTGTTCCATTTGGGCATTATGAATGGAATGTAATGACATTTGGTTTGAAGAATGCTCATTTAGAATTCCAAAATATAGTGACTGACATCTTTAATCCCTATACTAATTTCTCCATAGTATATATTGATGATGTAATTACATTTTCTAATTTTATTGAGCATCACTTCAAATATTTAAACATATTCCAAAAGAGTGTCAAAGAAAATGGCTTAGTTGTCTTAACCCCTAAGATTAAACTATTTCAAACTAAGATTAGATTCTTAGAATTTGAGATATACCAAGGAAATATCAAACCCATTCAAATATCCATAGAATTTGCAAGTAAGTTCCCTAATGAAATCAAATATAAGACCTAACTTTAAAGGTTTTTAGGGAGTTTTAATTATGTGTTAGACTCTACCCAAACCTTAGAACCATTATCAAATCCTTGTAACTTAGGCTTAGACAAAATCCCAAGCCTTGGACATAGGAACGCACAAAAATAGTCAAAATAGTCAAACAACAAATTAAGAGTCTTCTTTATTTAGGAATTCTTAACCCTTTAGTCTTTCCTATTATAGAGACAGACACCTCTAACATAGGATATGATGGTATTCTCAAACAAGAATTTCAAAATCAAATCTCCATTGTCTGTTTCCATTTTAGCGTATAGAGTGGACCTTAGAAAAACTATTCAACTATTAAAAAAGAAATTTTAGCAATTGTTTTATGTATTAAAAAATTCCAAGAGGATGTTTTCAATAAAAAATTTCTTCTTCAAGTAGATTGCAAAAGTGCCAAAGAAATTCTTCAAAAAGATGTTCAAAATGTTTTTCAAAATAAATATTTGCTCGATGGTAGACAATTTTAATTTTTTTATTTTGAAATCGAATTCATAAAAGGAGACTCTCTCCATGATTTTCTCTCATGGGAATTCCTACAGGGGAAATGAGTAGCTCAAAGTCCAAAAATAGGGCCAACTCAAAAGCCTCTTATGTTATGTCTATTGAGAAGCCCAAAGTATCAAAAACCCCAACTCCCATTTCAAACCAATTCCAAGTCTTAGAAAGCATTCCTAAACCTTCGCAAACCTTTGCCTAGGCAACTGCTTCAAACCAAGCTTCTTGTAACTATGTTACAAAAAGCCATTTGATGAAAGTTCAAATTCTTGAATCTCATCATTATTCGAAATCTGACTCGCTAGATATTTCAAAAATCTTTTCAAAAAACAAGTTTTTTCTTCAAAATGATTTTTAAAAACTAAGGAAATTTTATGAATTTATCCTTGTTGACATAGATTTTGTGGAAATTACTCACATTCAAAACAAAGATTCCACAAATATTTGTTATTCAAAATGCAAAATTTTCAAAATCATTTTAAAAATTTAGTGGGGATAGTTTCCTAATAGCCACAAAATGTTTTCTCAAAACTTCAAACCAAGTTCAAATGATTATCTTGATTATATTGATGTTTGGTTTTACACCTTCTTCTTTTGACCTTTTTATCATTCCTAGTTCTTCCAATCGAATGATAAATTTCAAAGTGATTTTCCAAATTGGTTTCAAGAATGGTGGCTATTCTTTGGTGCCACACCTAAAACCTTTTACCCTCAAATCAAGTGAATTTATGATTATTTCAAAGAGCATGCTAGGGGATTGATCTCTGCATCTTGTTCTCAAACTCTTTTCTTTACCTCAAGATTTCAAATTTTATGGATTTTGTGTTGGGACTTTGTTCAAACACAAATGATTCAAAAACCTTTTCCCGCATATTTGGCAAGGGAATTCAAAGTCAAGTGGTGGTTAAACTTTGTTTCTACCACTTTTCAACAACTTCCTCTTATAAAAAATTGGATTGTAGTAAAAGCTCCATCCAATATTCAAAATCCTTTTCAAATGCCCTCTATTATCCCAGAGAGCTTTATTTCTTCCCAAAAGCCTTCTCTTTCAAAGCTATTTTCAAACAAAGAACTCAAGGCTCATCTTAAACTTCTACAACAAAGAGTCTCTGAAACTTTGTCTCAGTTTGGTTATGATTTAGATGAGAACACTACTTCTTCAAGCTTCAAAGAACCTCAAAATGAGGATATATGTTATGGTTTGCCATATACTCCATTGGAGTAAGGACTCCTCAATCTTCAAATTTCTTCAAAATTGACAAATTGGTTCAAAGAAGAAACTTTGCAACACCTCTCTTGGCCTCATCTTCCTTTAGATTGGATGCAAAGGTCAAATGGGTCGGACCTCCAAGTGACCATCTTCAAATCAGGGCACGTTTTAGAAGATGTATACCTTGATAGCCTTCTAGAAATCCGGACTTCAAAATTTTCAAATTCAAGTGGGTGATAGATAGCTCACATAGACAACTCATGCAAGAAGACAAAGAAGCCAAATCTTCTTTCAATGGATCTCAAAGCTCTTCAAATATGTGGACTTTAGGCTTCTTCAAATCCATCCTTAAAGATTTATATAAAGGACTTTTCCCTTCATTATAAGACTTCAACCAAAATTGAGAGAATTGAGAGAAATTTTGTTGTAAGAAAAATCTTGTAATGAGAAGTTCTGCTCAAAGAAGCTTTGCTCAAAATCTCATGCAATTTTCAAATTCAAAGTTCTTGTAAGTTTTCTTGTTTTTAATAATATTTCAAATTTCAAGTTCAATTTTTGTCTTTCTTAAGATCTTGTTTGAATACTATAAACTTCATTGAATCTCTATCTAGTAGACTGGGTTTTAAGCGAGACTGCTTGTGACTTCTCCAGTCTTTATTGGGAGAATTCTCCAAAGTTCATATTGATTTTGAAATTTGAGGTATTTCATATTATTATTTTGATTTCATTTCGATCCTGCTAAAATGAACCAACAAATAGACAATCCTTATTAATTCAAATAATCTATAACCAATAAATGTATTCCTTTAATAACAAAATAAAAAAATATTAAAAAAAATTATATATAGAAATAATATATATGGAATATTTATGACAATAATATGTCTACAAAAGGATGAATAAAAAAAAGCAGTCAAACATATACACAAATATATATGGAAACAAATACAAATATGTGTAGAAACAAATACAGATATGTGTAGAAACATGTACAAATATGTACATAAATAAATACAAATATGTACACAAATCGGAGGACGTGGATGAATAAATATGTACCCTTTTACAATGCAATCCCAAGAGCTCTTAATATGTTTCAAAATGAGGCCCAAACACACAATCAATTTCCATACTCTCTTACCAAAATGAAAGAAAAAAAAAAAATACAAAGAGAACTTTGAAAATCTTTGAGAGTCGTCCTCCCTTCCCCTCTCCCCTTCTTCTTTTACAAAAAAACTCCAACTCTTCAAGGAGTTGTCCCTACCAACTTGCCATTGCCCATACTTTGCCTCAACCACTCTACCTGTCTCCAACATAAATGCCATCCTTATCTATCTTTTCCCACCCTCAATGTAATACCAAGTCACCAACCCAAATACAAGTAAACCTAAGCAAAAATCAAAAGAAAATAAATTGAAGCCCAACAATCGAAACCAAATACCAATAAACTCAAAATCACCAAATTGAACCCAAGACCCAATCTCTTAAATTAAATCCAATAATCATAGGCCTACAAGCCCAAATGAAAACCATAACAAACCCAAATAAAGAAAAACCCAAAATAAAATAAAATAAAATATTAATAAAAATAACTTATTCGTGTTTCTTGAAGCTTAGGATGAAAGATCAAGTGATAGAGAGGTGGTGATGGACAGTGAGTCATACCATGGAGACAACGTGGTAGAGGAGTCATAAGGCGACACTATGATTGGTGGAAGTTTCAACTATGGCGCATTGGTGGCAACCAAATTGTGAGGTTGCGTGGTATGGATGCTAAAGGGTTTTGCCATGGTTGTGCAAGTGTGAGAAGGTAGCCAACAGATGTGAGAAAAATAAGGGAAATGAGAGAGAAAGAGAAAACGTGAGAGAGAGAGAGAGATACGTAGTATAGGTGTTGAGAAAAAAGAGAAAAGAAAAAGAAAGGAGAAGAGAAATAGAGAGAAAGGTCGTATAGAAGGGGTACTGAAATGGAGATAATAAGAAAGAAGATGAAAAAAAGAAAATGGAAATGAAAGAAACCATGAAGGAGAATAGAAAAATGGGAGATAAGATGAACAGTTGGATGAGGGAAGATGTGGTATTTAGGGTTTTTATTAGATGAACAGTGGGAATTGAAACAAAAAAGGAAAGCCAAGTGTAGACCCCCCCCGGGAGAGAGAAGGGAGCTGAGACTTTTCTTTTCTTTTGGTATATAATCTTCTGACCACCCCGGGAATTAGGGAGGAGGGGCGGCCAGATTAGACGGAATGCAGCTGGTGGTCAGAGAGGCCATGCCGTTGACGAGTGAACAGGAAAAAAAAAAACAAGTAGCAGCTTGTTGAAGAAAATAGAAACAGAGGAAAGGCGGGGGAAAAAAAAAAAAGAAAGAAGAAAAAGAGGATCAAGGAGGTCTGGAAAGGAGGTGAGTAGGGGGAAAACCATTTATCCTTGCTTGAGGACTCAGGTATGACCATTATGAGCGTTATATTATTTGCTTTTTTTTCTCTCTCTTCACATCGTTGATCTTAGGCTGGGTTTTTTTTTTTTTTTTTTTTTTTGTTATCATATTCATTCTATGCTTTCTTTCTTTGTTTTCCCTCAAATGACTAGGAGATAGTTTACTTCCTTTGAGTTTGATGATTGATTAAATGCACACTAGCTTACTACTTGTCCCACCAGTTGGCACTTCGTTTGTTGCTCATGAAATGAGGTCTTGCCTGATGACTTCTTGAATTCTTACTCTGTTTTACCTATTTTCATCTCCCATGCTTTTGGGCTCACGTGTGTCTACTTGTGAAAATTTGTTGGACTGCGCATCACCCTTTGAGGAAGCTTCGGTTGTCCCTAATCTGGAAGCCAGGGTGATTGTTACGGGTGTGAACCCCCAGGACCTCATTGTCCTGTCCGTTAGGCCCTATGGGCGAAGGGCAGTTTTGAAGTTTGCCTAGTACGCGGGTGCTCATGCGATCGTTGGAGGACACACACCAGATACATTCACCAATCAGCTCCAGGCATCTCTCAGTGAACCCCGTCTTCTCATCCTCACCGACCCAAGAACAGATCACCCGCCTATTAAGGAAGCTGCACCAGGAAACACTCCAACTATTGCTTTGGGACCACGCCGCCGCTGCACTTGCCCACGACTACGCCGCCGCTGCCATCGCTCCGGGACCACGCCGCTGCTGTCATTGCTCCGGGACCACGCTGCTGCTGCCATTGCCCGCGGCAGCGCCACCGCTGCCATAGCTCGCAGTAGCGCTGTCGTCTTCGTCTAGAAGGGCGAGATCCGGAGCTGTCCTCGCACCGCCGAGGCTCGGAAGCTGTCCACCAAGCCTGGAGAATCCACGCCTCGGGCACCGTCGCTGCTGCCGCCGCGGGGAGGTGGCGGAGGTGTAGCAGCCAGACGCGGGGGCGGGGGGGGGGGGGGGGGGGGGGGGGGGAGCTAGGATGAAGATGAAGCCCAAGCCCATTTCCAACCCTTAACCCATTTTCAAAGCCCAAGGCCCATTTCCTAACCTCCTTCTAACCCTTTTTCAAAAGCCCAAGGCCCATTTCCAACCTTTATCCCATTTTCAAAGCCTATTGTTATTATTATTAATGTTATTATCATTATTATTATTATTGTTAATTAAACTTTATTATTATTGTATTTATTATTACTAATTCAATTTTTAAAATCTTACTATTATCATTATTTTTAATTCAACTTTCATAATCCCATTGCTATTATTACTATTATTATTATTATTATCATTATTAATTCAACTTCTAAAATCTTATTATTATTGTCATTATTAATTCAACTTTTAAAATCTTATTATTATTATTATTATTAATTCAACTTTCAAAATCTTATTATTATTATTATTATTATCATTATTAATTCAACTTTTAAAATCTTATTATTATTGTCATTACTAATTCAATTTTTAAAATCTTACTATTATCATTATTTTTAATTCAACTTTCATAATCCATTGTTATTATTACTATTCTTATTATTATTATCATTATTAATTCAACTTTTAAAATCTTATTATTATTATTATTATTATTATTATTATTAATTCAACTTTTAAAATCTTATTATTATTATCATTATTAATTCAACTTTTAAAATCTTATTATTATTATTATTATCATTATTTCAAAACCTTATTATTATTATTATTATTATTATTATTATTATTATTATTATTATTATTATGATGATGATCATCATCATCGTCCTCACCCTAAGCCCTTCTAATTCACCCTAGGCCCCTCTAATTCCAAAGCCTTTCTCACCCTAGGCCCCTCTAATTCCAAAGCCCAATTCGTGTATCCAATGTCCTGAGCCCATTTCCACTGTCCCAAGCCCATTTCCGTAGCCCTGCTCACCCTAGGCCCTTCTAGTTCCAAAGCCCTTTTAATCCCTTTCGTTTATCCATATTATTATTATTATTATCATTATTAAAAATCTATACTCTAGCCGTTTAATTTCCTGAAGTTCATTTATTATTATTATTATAATTATTGTTATTATTATTATCATTAAAAATCTATATCCTCCCAATTTAATTTCCTAAAGTTCATTATATTATTATTATTATTATTAAAAATCTATACTATAGCCGTTCAATTTCTTAAAGTTCATTTCTTATTATAATTATTATTATTATTATTATCATTATTATTAGTATTAGTATTATTATTAAAAATCTATACTCTCTCTCAGTTCAATTTCCTAATATTATTATTATTATTATTGTTATTATTAAAAATCTATATCCTCACAATTTAATTTCCTAAAGTTCATTTCTTATTATTATTAGAAATCTATATTCTCGCAGTTCAATTTCCCAAAGTTCATTCCTTGTTAATATTATTATTACAAATTCAATTTTCAAAATCTATACCCTTGTAGTTTAATTCCCTAAAGTTCATTTCTTATTTTCTCTGGCAAATTTCATTTTAATTATCGAAGCTCTAATCTTTTAAATTTAATTCCCAAGACTCCAATTTTCCAATAAGCTCCAAGAATCCAATTTTCACTCGAATAGTTTTAATTCCATTTCGATTCCTAAATAATCCTCTGTTCTTCTTGATTTTACATAAGCAATAGTGAATTCTTCTTAATCCTAAAACACGGAATTTGTGAGACTAGTTCATGAGTAATAAATTGGGCTTTGGTGGGGGCCCTAGGTTCGATCTCTTTCGATTTGTCAACTGTTGTGCTTAGTGTATTTTGCTTGAGCTTCGTTTTGCACTCCGATATGCATGAGCTATATTTTGTATTCATTAATTGTGCACTAATCCTGTTTCTTGATAGCGCATTATGGCTCGTGGCCGAGGTACGCATCCACTCCCATTCTAGTCAATCTCTATTGCGTGTTTTGATTCTCATATTGTGCATGATTTAGGTGGGTATCCATTGACTTTCTCGTTGATTGCCACATTAGTTTCATTGTATTAGTAGAGACCCGACTTTAGGGACTTAGAGGGGTGCTATTGTCTTTTATCGTACCTTCCCGATAAGTAACCTGACCCCCGAGCCCAATCCGGTTTTTCGCAGACCGTCTTTTCCAAAACAAGGAGTCACACTTAGGGTTTTTCTTTCTTATTTTGTTTACCCTTTTAAAAATAAAACAAAAATGAGTGGCGACTCCAAGTCATTATTTTAATAAATAAAATTATTTTCAAATTAAAATTGAGCTTGCCCTCAAGTGAGAAACGCATGAGCCGAAATGCGGGGTCCACACCAAGATTTAATCCCACACATGGGTATGGAAAATTGAGCCAAAATTTAAAAGGGAATGAGACAAATTTGAGGGTCTACAATTATATTAAGCTAATAATGAATAAAAAAATATATGTTTTGACTTTCTTTTAGAACTTTTTTTTTAAATGGATTTTTTCTCTCTTCCACTTTATTTTATTTTATTTTATTTTTTGTTTTTTAAATTTATTAGAAACTATATGATTTTAGTGTATTTTCGAATTTTAATTTCATACTAATTAAAAAAACTAATTTAAATAGTAGTTTTAAAACATGCTGAAATGTTTATCTTTTCTTTTAAGTGAATGGCCAATTGACCCAAAATTTCCTATCAAGAATACCCCCATTAATTTGAATTACACTCCAACCCACATTCAAAGAGTACACATTTTGTACTATATGAAAGATGATTCAAAGAGTACAAATGGAATATAATCATAATGTAACATTCTAAAACCAAGGTTTGATTCATTTCAATTTTAATAATAACAAAATAAGGTTTGGAACTAATCGTTTATCTAAGTATATTTAGATAAGAAGAGTTCCAAAGTGGTTATAATAAAGAAAAATTAAGAAAAAAAACTTAAAGAAAAGATGAATCAAGATCTATTCTCTAGGATCTCATTATAAGGTTGTTGGTGCACTATGTTCATATTCCATTATATTTTTACTTAAACACAAAAAATGATTTAAGGGCTAAATTGTTTTAAAGTCTTTTATTGAATGAATGATTTCACATTTTCAATCAAAAGCTTAAGCCAAATGCTTTTTAAATTTATTATAAAAGGTTTTAAGAAGCTATGCACAAGTTTTCAGAGGTTCTAGACCTCAAAACAACTTATTTTAGTATTTTTATAGTGCAATTAATTGAGGAGTAAGGAATCGGTTGAGCCAATTTGGCTTAAACAGTCTATGGCTGCTTTTGTTCCTCTTCACTTCCAATAGCTAGAGTATAGCTAGTTGAGACAGAACCTTGACCGGTCAAGTACTACTTTAACCGGTTGAGGGTTTGAACCCCAATGGTCACTTGTTAGTACAATTAATGCACAATGGCTAGTAAACCGATAAACCAATCGAACCCAAACTATGCCTAATGACTAGTTTGGGGTTTCTTTTTCTATATAAAAGCTCCAAGCTTATTGTTTTAAAGAAAGATAATTCAAATCTTTGTTGAATTTATTTAAGCCTTAGGGAAGCATTTTTTAATAACTTTGCTTTAAATTTTGTATATTCATAATACATTTATCCTAGGTTGTCTTACATCTATTTGAACTTAAACTTGTACTAAGATTTTATGATATTAATTTGTTATCATTTCTTATAACCTTTATGAGGTGAGCTTAAGTATGAGATATCACTTGAGAGAAAAATCTAAGTGTGAAGTATCACTTAGTGTTTTCCAAGTGTAGGGTATCATTTGGGGAGTTTAAGAATGAGACATCTTTTGAGGAAATTTGTAAGTGTCCTTTGGAGTCGATTAATCTAGTTGTAAAACTTGAAGAGTTGTGTTGGAAGCCTTGTTAGTGGAACCTTCACTCTATTAGGAGCTTAAGGAAAGTAGACGTAGGTCAGTGAATAACATCATATTTTGTAAAAATGGGCAATGATCACATCTTTAGCTTGCTTTCACCATTGAAAACACCCTACAACTAAACAATTGTATGTCATCTTGTCTATGCCCAATTTTCTCATATTTTCTTTTAGTTTTTGATATTTGTAGGCATATTTAATGAATAATGATGACCTTAAAATCCTCATGGAACATCCCAAATGCGAGAATGAAAGGTGAATTGAACCAAAAGATTGAACTTGTAAGAGGTTCTCAGGTGTTGACCTTCTCCAACTAGTAAAAGGTTTTGAAGATGTTGAAGGGACTAGACATGTCCAATCGAGTTAAAATAAATTTTTTTGGATTTCTCACTTTTTGAACTTAAATCTAACAAAATTTTAAATTTTTTGGAGGTCATTTGCATAAGAAATAAATTGGAGAAACAAGTATTATGTTCCAGCTCAAGAAAGTGCCACCAAGAGCTCCATAAGGGTAGAACTCCCTAGTGGTGTCACCTCTTTCTTTTAAGGGGCACATGATTGTAGCCCATAAGTGATTCTTTTGTATATTTAAATAAAAAGAAATGGGCTAGATCGAATATCTTACCAAGTCCTAATCATCCTTGGGCCTCTTTCACATGAAGAGGAGATATTCTCACATAAGAAAATTTAAGGCTTGCTAGAAAAGAATGTAAAATGAGGAATATGCAATCACTGAAGGGGTTCAGATCTTTCCCCCTTAAGGGAAGTTCTTGCATGTTCTTGCTAGTTCTTGAAGTCAACCTTAGGAAGGGGAGATCTTGGATACACTTTCGTTTTTAGGTTTTCTTTATTTTCTTGTTCTTACTTTCTTTTATTTCCTTTATTTTGAATTGATTTTATTTAATGCATAATTGAATCTTTTATTGTCATTGATTATTGCAATTTTTTATTTGATTTAAGGCCTGATGTTCTATTTCTTGCTTTCCATTTTATTCTTTTAAGTTTATTTCAATTCAATGTTTATTGAGTAGTTATTTAGGTTGGGAAAAGGGTACCTAGGGCTTCCCCTTCTACCATTGGAATGACTTTGCTTATGATGTTTTTATAATTTGTGTTCACCTAATCTTTGGATCTCTTAAATCTAATTGAAGGTAAAATTTCCTTGTTATTTGACATTTGGAGTTTAAGGGTTGCTTTAGGGTATCTTAAGTGCTCAAGGCTAATACCTTTTGACTTGGAATGATCGCTTTTAAGCCCTTAATATTACAATTTGGCAAATTGATGAAATTGTATGAAATGTGTATATGTGCATGATAATCTAATTAATAGGTTTAAATATTTCAAATCAATTCAAATGTTTTTGTGAGATATTTTTTTTCACCAAAGAAACCTTTAGATATCTTGGGTAGAATAATAATAGCAAAGGACATTCCATGGTGAGAAAAGGGAATCCATAGGGATTGCCCCTTAACTGCGTTAGTACTTTTTAACCAATTCTTGTTTTTTACTTAACAACTTTCCAACCACTTCTTTGCCCAAAGTAAGAATTTAAGAAAGTGGTATTTTTCACCACCAATTTCATTCATTTTCTTAATCTTTTCACCTCACATGCACTCCAAGATCTCTTCTATGAGTTTCAATACTCAACTCACCGGGTCCTTTTTAAAACTGCAACCACACTCTTACACTTGGGAAACCACTAAAGTATTCACACATATTCTGGAGTAGTCAATCAATTTGTACCAAATCGTTATAAAAACTAGTATTTTTAATTTCTTTTCTCTACTCTATTTATTTTCAATTTGTTTTTATATAGATTTTTATTATATTATTATTTATATTACCTCTTGCATTCTATAAGTTTAAATTTGTAAAAGTTATGATCACCTTGTTCATCCCCTCCATTTTCTAGGGTGATTACCTTACATTGGTTGATAACTACTAAAAAGGAGAGTGTATTTTAGATAGTAATTTGCATAAGTTTCATATCAATACCTAATTAACATATTGTTGCTCTTGTAAAAATTACTAACAATTTTATAAGCTTTATATTGATTTCAAGGTGTGATTGTTGATAAATTGAGTGATAAGAGAGATAAATCTAATTGAAAGAAGGTAAATGGAGATGATGAGCTAAATTTATAATGAAAAATAGGTGGTTGTATTTGTGGGAATTTAGAAATCATGGAGTATGAGATTTGAGGTATTTGATTCATGTTTTCAACAATAAAAATTAGTTTGTATCCTATTCTAGAATTGAATAGAGATAATCAAATTGGTATGGAAGAAAAGAGTTTGGAGGAGTGTGCAAAGAACTTAAAAATCAAGATATGGCAATTCTATATCATCATGCGAAATTTGGAATGATTATGCAGATTGGGATAAAGGAGAAAGAAGTTGCATGCAAGCAAATAAGTGATTTCACATGAATGTGCAAAATTTTGCACACACATGCCAATTGGTCCAACAAGTAGTTCAAATGTTGCAACTAGCCTACTTCAGTTTTCGCATGTTCATGCGAAATTGCTAGTCCTCATGCAAAATGTTAGCCCAAGGGTTCTCCTAATCAAGTTTTGATGATAACAAACCATAGTTAAGTTACTAATTGGTTTGAATTATTAAGAATCTTATGTATTAATTTGGAAATTCATCAAATGACCTAATGTATGCAAGATTAAGACGTTTGGAAGACCTTTAATCATAGGAAACAAATATAAGATGAATGCATGGGTGCACTTAGTTTTTACATATCATTTCATGCATCTTTCAAAAACTCGGTTTATTCTTTAAAGTTTTATTTCCATCAAAACCCGAGTTTTATCAAATGAACCTTAGGCAAATTACTTCAAAATTGGCATATTAATTTACCTAAAGACCTTGTCTAAGTGTTAGAAGAGAAAATACTAGAAAAGATAGGTTTTTGGGCCAAAAATGTTGAACCAATCGAGGCACTGGGCCAACCGGCTCAACTGGCCAGGGTACCGGTCGACCGATTCCCTTTGCCCGGTTGAGGAGTGCAAAAAACACTTTCTCTCTTCCAGTTTCCTTTCCTTCCCAGTTGAGGTATCTTCCTTCCCGGTCGACCTTCAGTCGAGGTTCGGTCGAAGTAATGGTAACCCGCCAAAGCATTAAATGCACCAATGGCTAGTGATCCAATCGACCCTCAACTCGATCGGTTGAGGCTACCTTTTGTTTTTCTTGGCTCCCGAGGTTAGAAACCTATAAATAGAGAGCTCCACTTCATTTATGAGTAAGAGAACACCTGCATTTATTTATCTACCCACTTGTTCTTGCCTTAAAAGCTCTCATTTCTTTCTTGGTGCATTAAATCTTTACTTGCATATCCTTTAGTGCACCTTTGTGATTCATTCTAGCTTTGATTTGTATTTGAGCTATTATTGAGCTAGGTGAGAGAAGTTCATTATTGTAAATTGAGTGTTAAAGGCTTCAAGTGAGTTGAATCTTGAAGAGATTGTGTAAGAGCCCATTGGAGCCGGAATCCAAGTATAAAGGAGATTAGAAGCTTGGTTGAAGCTTCAAACTAGTGGAACCCTCACTTGGTTTGGAGCTTGAGGAGAGTGGACGTAGGCAATGAAGTGTCGAACCACTATAAAATCCGATTTTGATTTCTCTAACTCTATCTCTATTTATTTGCTTCTATTGTGCTTAAATTTGTTGTGTTTAAAAAGAATTTTTAAAAACTCAATTCACCACCTCTCTTAGGTGTTTTTCTCATTTAAGAATCGCCTTTATTTTCTCACAAAATTATTATTTTTGGTGCCCAATCTAATATTTTTTAAATTGGAAGATTTTGAAAGCCCAATAAGATGATGCAAAGTGTCTTTAATTTGTTTGAACTATAATTAGTAATTGAAATATTGTAAAAAGAACTTTTTGGGAACTTTAAATTTTGGATATTTTTAGAGACTTTTTTTTCTTTCTTAATAGAAATTTATATTTTCTTTCATTTTCTCACTAACCAAACATGTCTCGTAAGACTAAATCTCCAAATGTGAGTAGCTATATCTCTTTTTTCTCGAAAGAAGAGAGATCTAGAGGCAAAATTTATAATGATTTAGGAAAATGAAGTTTGGTTTGACAAGGTATTTTAATCCAATTAATTAATTGTTTGATTGAAATTTGAAAATTTTTCTCTTCAAATTGTCTTGAATGACCACTACAATGTAAACTAAGTAGATTCATTAAATTCTTAAAATTAGATTAAATAGTCGTATTGTCTGAATCATTGGAAGATAATTTTAGATTAATTGAATATATGATTTGAATTGATCTTTTGGATTAAATCCCCTAATTTGAAGAAAAATCGTATTTAAATTTAAAGCTAAATAAAAACTTGGTTTAGATAAAAAATAATAATAATTATATTTTCAATCTAATTTGATAAAAAATAGATCTCAACACTTATTCACCGTAGAGATAGATTTTTTTTTTTAGCTCCAAGAGCTTTTTCATATTAATCTTCCTTCAAAAATTGATCGTTTTAAATTGAATTGTTCTTCACAATTCAAACTCATCATCAATATCATTTTATAATGAATTGTCAATCCATTTTCACTTAATCACACTTATTTATTTTCATCTCATTCAAGCCTCAATTACAAAAAATATGTTATCCGAATAGATGGCACCTAAAGATGTTATACTACACTTCCTTTTATTAAAAACTATTTTTGACCGAGATATATGCATGTATGTATCATAGTATATACATTATGCAAAAGTAATAATATTATCATATTTTAATAAATATTTCATACTATAATCATTTGTATTAGATAAAACTTTCATTATATTTCTTTTTACCACTTTTTATGTTAATGCAAACTTAAAACAAAACAATATTTTATAAATTTCATTTTAAAAAATATTTTTTACTTTTCATTAATTTCAAAAAAATAAAAATAGAAACTATTTTAGTGAAAATAGAAAATAAAAATTAGAAAATATTTTTCAAACCAAATGCAACCTTATATTTCAATTTGTGGGCTATTTTAGGTGAGTTGAATGTGAAAATTATCGATAGTTTAACCTTTAAGATTATTAATTTCATTGTCATACCAAAAATTAAGCTTCAAACACTAAATATAATGGAAACTTAGGGCTAATTTTTCGGTTTGTGGATTATTTTGAGTGACTTGAATACGCAATTATGAAGAGTTGAACCCTTAAGATTAATGAATTCACTACCATACACAAATTATTTATAAAAAAAATAAAGGAAAAATATGAGACACTAAAGAGTGAAAGAAAAATAAAAAATAAATTTAAAATTAATAAATTATTTCACATGTTTCTTTTAATTAGTTTCATTTAATAAAAAAAATAGAAAATAGTTTTTAGTTTTTTAAAAAGACAACAGAGCATAGTCCGATAACATATTTGAATTATTTTCACTATCTAAAAAAAATACTATATTAAAAATTAAGAGAAAAAATATAAAAAATAATAAAAAATAAGACATTACTTATAAAATTTATTTTTAAAAAATATTTGAAAACATAAAAGCAGAGCATTCCAAGTTTTCAAATAGATTTTAATCCTAAAAAATCGAAGAATTGTTTTTAAAAATGATTTTTTTTCAAAAAAAAATTTAGAAAAAAAAAACATTTGAAAACTTATTTTGGCGATGTTTTCATGAAATCAAACATGATATAAATAATATGAGAAAAAATAAAATAAAATATAGAGAATGATATCAAATAATAAAATTCAAAGAAGGAAGAATTCAAATTTGATATTCCAAATAGTGTGATATTGGATGAAAATTTTATGCTTCAAATACTAAATATGGATCATGAAATAAAATCCATGTGAAATACCAGATATTTTGGTATACAGTAGAGTATGTAAATTTACCAAAATGTCAGTACGTAAGACTAAATGTACAAAAATACTATTGTGTAGTAAAAAACGCAAATGATGCTGCCCAGGATCGAACTGGGGACCTTTAGTGTGTAAGACTAACGTGATAACCACTACACCACAGCATCTTTTGCGTGCAAAGTGGTCACAGTTATAAAATTTATTCAAATCTTAAAATTGAATTCATATTTGTTACTTTATATACTGAATATTTATCACTTTAAATATTAGATGGCTATTTAAATAATTTTATTATTTATTTTTTTTTGAAAAAATATATAAAATTTTCAAATTAAAGGATGAAATTGCAAATAACCAAAATATATATATTTTTCAATAAAAATTAGTTTGATAATGAAAATTATAAATAAAGTTTTCAATCATCTAATTTTAAAAAACTAGTAAAAAATTGTCAAAAAAATTTTAAAGAAAAATTTCAAATAATAAATATTTGGTTTGAAAATCGTATTTAAAAATTTTAATAATTTTTTTTGGGCATTTAAATGTGATGTAAAAATGTTTTAATAAAATTAGAAAAAATATTTCAATTAATAATTTTATTTGAGAGGAGTTTTGATTTTTCTTTTTCTCGAATCTACAAATATAAGTACATTGAGAGGAAGTTGAGTTAATTTAGTGGAAAGTTAGGTGAAGAGAAGTTAATTGAAAAGAATTGGATGGTTTTAATTTAAAACTAGATATACGTAGACACCCAAAATTTTCTCATACACATTCTCACTTTTATTTTTATTTATTTTTACTTTTTTTTTTTTTTTGGTTGGACTTTTGGTTAGTTAGCTTTAAGCATAACTTTCTTGATTTTAATCTATTTTCATGCCTGCTATACCCATTTTTAAGGAACCAATTTAGACCTTCCATGATTTTTTTCCTTTCATTGCCACCATCCACTCCACAAGAATCCCTAATACCCAAAAGAACAAAAAGCCTCGGTCGTCCCCCACCCACTTTACACCTTATTTTCTCATTCCTTTCATTTTTACTACCCATTTAAACAAAAAAAATAATGGATTCATAGTTCGCTGATCGAATGGAATTAACGATATCATAAATATATAATTTATATTTTATTAAAATTTAAAATATTAGATAATCTTTTTCCATAACTAAAAAATTAAAAATCAATAATATTTATTTTTCATATTTAATATTATCAAATTAACATATAAGATGTATTAATATGTTAACATTTTATTAAATAATATATAATATTTAATGAAAGTTATTTAATTTCTTCCATATATATTACATTGTTTTATTTATATTATTTACATTTTTATTATGATAAAATTTTTGAGAAGAATTTTATTGTATAATTCATTGTTGTGTCTCTTTATATGAATAATATATGTAGCAAAGTGGTGTTGCCCGTACCTTTTGAACCCGAGGTTAGTTGTTCAAACCCCAAGTTGCATTCATACGTTATAGATTTTCTCAATCCTCCCAGCAACCCAACATCATAATAAGATGAGAAATAAAATGAGTTTATATTGCCCATTATTATATCCCACATTGAATAAGGGAGAAAGTTACTATATATATATATATATATATATATATATAAGGGCTTAAAGTAATCCTTGATGTGGGGGATTGTTTGGCCTTGTAGGGATGTTTGTTTGGTCATATGGGGATATTTGTTTGTTTGGCCCCACCATTATGAGGGGGGGGGGGGGGGTTGGGGGTTGTTTGTGATGTTCCATATCAGATAGGGGAGAAAGTTGTTGGAACTATATATATATGAGTCCTTCTTAATCATGTAGACTCGTTTTAAAGTCATGAGGGTCTCTTTGGACTTAGAGCAGACAATATCTACACTATAGAGTGTGGGTCATTACCGACACATGTATCATAAGTTGTGGCTCAAGATATGGCACATCTTTACACTCTATTTGGGCCCATTTTTCCAAATAAAAATATCCATGAAAGAAGAGAAATGAAGTTTGAAGTAGTGGCCCAATCCACCTAGCCAATGGTTTGACCATTGGTCCATTTAGTTTAAGAGAGGTTTGATGGCAATCCGACCCAATTAGGCTACTCAAATCAAATTAGGCTCCATATGATGATTAAACTTATTAGTCTTGTATGATGTTTAAAACATTGCTTTTCTTTTTCTTTCCTTCATTCTCCACACCATCATACCCATGATGGCTATCACTCTCACACTAGCGATGCCACTGCCGACAACGCCACTAACAACTAGCAATCCTCTCTAACACTAGTAGTTGCCTCTTCTTGGCCACTTCTTCTTCTTCTTCTTCTTCTTCCCTCTCTCTCATATCATACTCATGACTCCCACACCATCACCCCATCATGAGCACCACCATGACCATCCATGATGAAACTTACCACAAGTGGCTATTGTCACTTCGACGCCAACAACACCAACATCATTTCTCCACCATGACACTCATTCCTTCCATTGTCATTTCAAAAGTTTCAAAAATGGTAAGTCTCCCTTTCTTTCTTCCTTTAGTTCTTCATAGTGCATTGTTTGGAGACTTAGGTTCTACTTTATTAGGCTTTGGATTTTGTTTATGAGCTTTGAAGATATTGGGTTTGCATGGTTGTTGATTTGGGCTACTAATTTATGTGATTTGGGATTGTATATTTATTGGATATTAAATTGGGCTTGAATAATTGGATATTGTTATTGGGCTTGCTTAAATTTATTTGATTTTTGTTGATTGGACTTGTTTGTATTTAGGCTGGTGTTTTGGCATTAGACTAAGGACGAAAAGAGGCAAACTTGGTGCATAATGTATTGGTGGGAGACAATTGGAGCAGTTGAAGATAGGGCATGGGTAGAGCAGAAGCTTCTTAAGGGGATGATTGGATAAAAAGAGGGGAGCAAAAAATGAAAAGGAGATCCTTATCCTCATTTTTGCTTGTATTTGTTTTGTTATTCATACATATTTTATTTCATTTATTTTGATGTCTTGTAAATATATAATCATCCTATTAGTTTTGTTGTTGATCTATTTAGTCATTTAATGTTCCTTTTTTTTTTTTTTTTTTTTTTTTTTTTTCTGTTTGTGGAAAAAAACTATAATAAAATCTTGTTTCAAAAATTATTATTTTTAATAAAATTATCTTTGGAATAAAGATTTAACCTTTTCAAATAAATGGAATTTTTTTTAATAGAATTGTAACTATATATCTTGTTTAATGATTTGAATAAGGAAAAAAATAAAAAATAAAAAAAAATCTTATCTAGAAAGAAAAACAAAAAATCTTTTTTAAAAAACAAATTGTAATTTTTTTATATGAAAGTTAAAAGAGAAACAATTTTAGAATAAAAAAAAAATCTTTTAAAAATCTTTCTTTTAATAAACTAGAATTTCTTTTTTTAACAAATTGAGTTAGAAAATCATTTTGGATTATAATTATTTTATAAATCAAATTGCAAAAACCTTTTTTTCTTTTAAATAAATAAGAAATAAGCAAAATTCCTATAAACTTGTATTTTAATTATTTATTTAAAGAAAATAATTTTTATCTCTTTCCAATTAAATTTGTAAAAGATATTCATTTAATAAATGTCAGTCGAAAATTCTTTTGGATAAACTTGTTAGAAAATATGAGAATTTATCGGATTATGGGAACTTGTGGATGATCATCCACATTGATGTATATCTCTTTGTGACTCCCTATAAAAGGGAGATACCTCTAATGAAAATCTATTCTATTCTCTTTCTACATTCTAATTTCTCTTTCTTGTTTTCTTATCCTTTTACTTTATAATTTTATAACACGTTATCAGCACGACTAGTCTTTACAAAAGAAATAGAAAGATTTTTCTCTATTAAGAGAAATAGAAAGACGTTCTCATTTTCAGAGAAATAGAAAGACTCTTCTCTCTTCTTTCTCACAAAAAGGTATGCGATAAACTTATGTCATGATTTTCTATTTTATTACCCTTTGATCTCTATTTTCATTTATTAGAAAGATTTTTCTCTATTAAGAGAAATAGAAAGACGTTCTCATTTTCAGAGAAATAGAAAGACTCTTCTCTCTTCTTTCTCACAAAAAGGTATGCGATAAACTTATGTCATGATTTTCTATTTTATTACCCTTTGATCTCTATTTTCATTTATTTTATTTGAATACATAAATATGTATAATCCATATAACCAGAAGTTATGGGGTAAATTCATAACCAAAAGTTATGGGGAAAATTACAGAATTACAGATACAGGAATAGAAGCTATGTGTATGATCCCTAATTATTTATTTTTAATTATACGGTATAACTAGATGTTATACCAAACAATAACATATAGCCATAATGAAAGTTCACAACCTGAAGTTATGCACAAATTTACATAAAATAATTCATAGCTTGAAGCTATATATTACTTTGCACATTTTTGTTATGATAAAATAATCATAGCCCGAAGCTATGAATATATATATATATATATATATTAATTAAAATTTAATTCTTATTTCATATTTATACATTTATACCATATTTATAATTGATAAATTTTAGGTCATTATATTTTTAGATATTGTTTACTTGAAATATTATTAAAGCATTTTATTAATAGTTTATTATAATAATTGAAATATTTCTTTGATTAATATTATATATAGCTTTCAGATAATGTCAAACCTTGCAAAGCTTGAATTTGTTGCCCTCGATATTTCAGGCAAGAACTACTTATCTTGGGTTCTGGATGCTGAAATTCATCTAGATGCGATGAATCTTGAAAATACCATTAAAGAAGGAAATGACGCATCCCTGTAGGATCGCACCAAAGCTTTGAAATTCCTTCGCCATCACATTGATGAAGGATTAAAAGGTAATACCTTACGGTTAAAGATCCTTTCATTCTTTGGAATAATATAAGGGAACGATATGACCACCAAAATATTGTAATCCTTCCAAAGGCACACTATGATTGGATGCACTTGAGATTACAAGATTTCAAGTCTGTTAGTGACTACAACTCGACCCTATTCAAAATTAGCTCACAATTAAAATTGCGTGGAGAAAAGGTCATTGAAGAAGATATGCTTGAAAAAACATTCACGATTTTTCATGCCTCGAATGTGCTCTTGCAGAAGCAATATCGAGAGCGTCTTTTCACTAAATATTCAGAATTGATCTCATGTCTTCTTATGGCTCAACAAAATCATGAGCTATTATTGAAAAACCATCAATCTCGTTCTACTGGGTCTATGTCATTGCCTGAAGCCAATGCCACATTTGTTCAAACCCTTGGACATGGACAAGGACGTGGATATGGACGGGGTCGAGGATATGGTTGTGGTCGATGTCGTGGTAAACACAATTCTTCTCATCGTTGTGGTTCTCAAAGTAAAAAGAACAACTCAAACCACCAAAAGTGGAATAATTCAGAGGCACAACCTGAAAAGGAGATAGAACCACAAAGTAAACATGCTCATGAGAATAAGTGTCATAGATGTGGCATGAAAGGACATTGGTCACGTACTTGTCGTACTCCAAAACATTTTGTTGACCTTTATCATGCCTCAATAAAAGCAAAAGGAAAGGAAGTTGAAATGAACTTCATTGATAGTGATGACCTAGTAGATCTAACCCATTTAGATGTTTTAGATTTATTTGAGAATCCTAATGGGAAAATTGACCATCTAATTGGTAATGGAAATTTTTTTTATGATTAAATGTTATGTTCTTATCTAGTTCTTTGCAAATAGGTTTATTTTGTTATCATCTTTAAAAACATTGTTTATTATTCATATTTTATAGTTTATTTTATATTTTATTATTTCTTATTTAAATTCTTCTCTTTATTTATACTTGAAGATACATGGATCTTTCTCATACCTTGGTACATCATACGACATCCAATGTAGATGCATGTCTTGCAGATTGTGCCACAACACACACAATCCTTTGTGATAAAAAATATTTTTCCAACATATCGTTGGTTAAGTCTAATGTTAATGCAATATCAAGTCCTGTAGACTTGATTCAAGGCTCTGGAAGAGCAACTATTATTTTACCTAGAGGAACTAAAATCCACATGAATGATGCCCTTTATTATGCTAAATCCAAGAAAAATCTTCTTAGTTTCAAATATATTCGCCGAAATGGATATCACATTGAAACTATGAATGATGATAGTAATGAATACCTTCTCATTACTTCAATTATTTTTGGGGAAAAACACATCTTGGAAAAGCTTCCTTCTTATTCTTGTGGGTTATATCAAACGATCATTAAGCCCATTGAGTCATATGCTATCATGAACTAGAAGTTCTGTGACTTAAAAACTTTTATGATATGGCATGAACGTCTTGGCCATCCAAGATTATCCATGATGCGTCGTATCATCAACAATTCATTAGGGCATCCCTTGAAGAACCAGAAGATTCTGATGCCCAATGATTACAATTGTGTTGCTTGCTCACAGGAAAATTAATTATTAAACCATCATCTACCAAGGTTGAATATGAATCACCAGCCTTTCTAGAACGTATTCAAGGTGATATTTGTGGACCTATTCATCCACATAGTGGACCTTTTCATTATTTTATGGTTTTAATTGATGCATCAACTCGTTGGTCTCATGTTTGTCTTCTTTCAACTAGAAATATTGCCTTCACCAGGTTACTTGGTCAAATAATTCGACTCAAGGCACAATTCCCTGATCATCCTATTAAGACAATTCGTCTTGATAATGTTGGTGAATTTTCCTCTCAAACATTTCTTGATTATTGTATGTCGGTTGGTATTGATGTTGAATATCCTGTTGCTCATACCCATACTCAGAATGGATTAGCTGAATCTCTAATTAAGTGTTTGCAACTAATTGCAAGACCATTACTCTTAAGAACAAAATTGCCCTTGTCTACTTGGGGGCATGCTATTCTTCATGTTGCCACTTTAATTCAAATTCGGCCTACAACTAATCATGATTGCTCACTTTTACAACTTTCTTTAGGCTCCCAACCAAATGTTTCACATTTTCGTATTTTTGGTTGTGCTGTCTATGTTCCCATAGCTCCACCTCAATGTTCCAAGTTAGGACCTCAACGTCGACTTGGTATATATGTTGGTTTTAATTCTCCCTCCATTATCCATTATCTTGAACTAGTTACAAGTGATGTTTTTACTGCCCACTTTGCAGATTATCATTTTGATGAAAATGTTTTCCCACCATTAGGAGGAGACAAGTCAAAAGAATGGCGAGACATTACATGGTATGTACCCTCCTTGTCTCATCTTGATCCTTGCACAAGACAATATGAGTTAGAAGTTCAAAGGATTGTTCATTTGCAAGGACTTGCAAATCAATTACCTGATGCTTTCACAGATATAAAGAAAGTAACAAAGTCACACGTGCCAGCTATGAACGCCCCGACACATATTGATGTCCCTGAAGGACAATTGGAGAATGCCATAGCAAATGAATCTAAGACACGCCTGAAGCATGGTAGATCTATTGGCTCAAAGGATTTAATTCTTAGAAAAAGAAAAGGAACAACATATGAAAAACTTAGTACTCTTGAAGAGTTCACAAATATGAAAGGGTCAAATGATGAAATCCAACTTGACAAATAATTAGCTCCTGAAGAGGCACAAATTGATCAAATACTGGTATCTAGAACTGAAGAGATCTCAATGAGTCACACGGGATAAACAAAGGACCGTAGCAACATTACCATAGATAATATATTCGTATTCCAAGTGGTTATGGACATCATGAGAAATGATGAATATCAAGAACCACAAACTGTGAATGAATGTTGAAAAATGAATTATTGGCCAAAATGGAAAGAAGCAATCCAAAATGAGATAAACTCGTTAACAAAACAAGAGGTATTTGGACCTGTAGTTCAAACACCTGGAAACATAAAGGCTATTGGATATAAATGGGTCTTTGTGAAAAAAACAAAATGAGAATGATGAAATCATAAGATATAAAGCACGACTTGTTGCTCAAGGTTTCTCTCAAAGACCTGGTATAGACTATGAAGAAACTTATTCCCCTGTAATGGATGTAATCACATTTCGATACTTGATAAGTTTAACAAGCTTTGAAGGACTAGATATGCATCTTATGGATGTTGTTACGACCTATTTATATGGGTCTATAGATACTGACATATATATGAAAATCCCTGAAGGATTCAAATTACCTGAAGCAACTAATCTAAAACCTTGAAACATGTACTCAATCAAACTACAAAGAGCTTTGTATGTATTAAAGCAATCCGAACGTATGTGGTATAATCGTTTGAGTGAGTATTTGTTAAAAGAAGGATATGTGAATAATTCAATTTGCCCATGTGTTTTTTTATCAAGAAATCAAAATTTGGGCTTACAATAATTGCAGTGTATGTGGATGATTTAAACCTTATAGGAACTCCTGAAGAGCTCACAAAAGCAACCAATTATTTAAAGAAGGAATTTGAAATGAAAGACTTGGGGAAAACAAGATATTGCCTCGGCCTGCAAATCGAGCATTGTCCAAATGACATATTAGTCCATCAATCGACATATATAAAGAAAGTATTAAAACGATTTTATATGGACAAATCACATCCAGTCAATTCTCCTATGGTTGTTTGTTCACTTGAAGTGAACAAAGACCCATTTCATCCAAAAGAAGAAAATGAAGAATTGCTTGGTCCAAAAGTACCATATCTTAGTGCAATTGGTGCATTAATGTATCTTGGAAATTGTACTAGACCAGACATAGAATTCTCTATCAACTTACTAGCAAGATATAGTTCTGCCCCAACTAAAAGGCATTGGAATGGGATTAAACATATATTGTGATACCTTCGTGGAACAAGTGACATGGGTTTATATTATTCAAAAGAATCAAAATCACAATTGACTGGGTATGCAGATGCAGAGTATCTTTTAGATCCTCATAAAGCTCGATCTCAAACGGGATATGTCTTTAGTTATGGTATAACGACAATATCTTATAGATCAGTCAAGCAAATAATGGTAGCCACATCTTCAAATCATTCAGAAATTCTTGTAATTCATGAAGCAAGTCGTGAATGTGTATGACTAAGGTCAATGATCCAACATATATAAGAAACATGTGAACTACCTTTCATCAGAGGCAATGCAACCATGTTACATGAAGATAATGCTGCTTGTATTGCACAAATTAAAGGAGGATTCATAAAAGGTGACAGAACTAAGCATATCTCCCATAAATTTTTCTATACTCATGAGCTCCAAAAGAAAGGTGAGATTGATGTTCAACAAATTCAGTCATGCAATAATCTAGCATATCTATTCACAAAGGCGTTACCTTCAACCACATTGAAAAAGTTAAGGTATGACATTAGAATGTGAAGATTGAGAAATCTACCATTTGAAATGTTGAGAAATCATAATCATGTTTACATGAGGGGGAGAATGCTAATATGGATATATTGCACTCTTTTTTCCTTCGTCCAGGTTTTGTCCCACTAGGTTACTGGCAAGGTTTTTAATAAGGCAGTTACCATATTCTTATGATCATCCAAGGGGGAGTGTTAGAAAATATGAGAATTTATCGGATTATGGGAACTTGTGGATGATCATCCATATTGATGTATATCTCTTTGTAGTCCCCTATAAAAAGGAGATACCTCTAATGAAAATCTATTCTATTCTCTTCCTACATTCTAATTTCTCTTTCTTGTTTTCTTCTCCTTCCACTTTATAATTTTACAACAAAACTAATAATTTTTTTTTATTTTTTTTAATAAAAGGGCAAGATTATTTTTCCTAAATAAAATTATGAGAAGATTTTTTTTTTTTTAAAATAAAAGGTCAATAAAATTTTGTTTTTAGATAGAATTGTAAAAATTCTCTTTAAAAGGCAATTTTTTTTTTTAATGAAGTTGTGAATAGAAATCTCAATTTAGTAGAAGTTAAGGAAAATTCTCTTTTTGAAGATAAGGTTGTGATTTTTTTTTTTAAAATAATTAAAGCAAAATTCATTTTATATCAAATTTATAAAGATTCCTTTAAAAAAATAAATAAATAATGAAAATAAGATTGGACCACTTTTGTTAATAAAATTGGAAAATCTGTATTTCTTTAAAAATAAAATTGGATAAACCATTATTTAATAAATTCAAAACCTTTAAAGACAAACAATAAATTTAAAATTTCTTTTAAGTCCTAATAAAATTGTAAAACTTTTCGGATAAAATATTTTTTTCATTAAATATTTTTTTAATAAAATCAAATAATAAATCATTTTTTGGCAAATAAAAAGGGACTAAAATAATTTTTATAAAATTTTTTCCCAAAATTCACTTTACTATTAATAATTTTTTTTGCATAAATAAAATTAGATTGAATTTTGATATTTTTATAAATAAAAGTGCAAAATTATTATTTTTATTTAATTGAAATATCTTTTAAGATAATATTAGAATTTTAAAAAAATTTAATTTGTAAAAAGACATTTTTCTTAAATAAAAATAATTTTTTTTTGTAAATAAAATTGTAAAGAATCACTCTCTTCCTAACAAAGGTAAATAAAAATCATTTCATTGTATATAAAATCAAATTCATTTTTTTTTTTATAAAATTGTTTTTAATAAATTCTTTTAACAATAATAAATGTAAATTTTTTCTTGAAAATAAACACAAATGAAATTAAATCAAATCATTTATTGAAATAAATTGAAACTTTTTGTTTGGAAAAAAAAAAATTGAAATCATTAATTCAAAATTGTTTTTAATAAACTCATTTGGAAATTCTTGAAAAAATAATTTTTTGAAAATTTTTTTAATCAGTTTAATAAATCAATTTGCATAATTTTCTTGTCGTTCTTTCTATACATTCTTGTAATATGTTGTTATCATTATTTTCATGTACATTTATTTGTATCATTATGTTCTTTGTATCCATGATTAATTAATTAATTGTCATTGTTTTGTTCATTTGCCTAATAGAGATCGTAGACATACAAGTTTAAAGGAGTGTTATGGCTATTGTATCTTCTCGACATCAAATTTGGACTCAATTTTTACAGGCATGTCTTTTCCAAATAAGGAGTCACAAAGTTTTCTTTCTTGTTTTGTTTCATTTTTAAAAATAAGTTAAAATAAATGATGACTATAACTAAAAAAAAAAAATTAATTTTTTCACAAATAAAAAACGAGTCTCGCCATTGAGTAGGAACACAGGTGAAAAGTGTGGTTCCACATATCTCATTGTTTTATAAATGTAACATGTTTTCAATTATCCATAACTTACTTTCAACATCATTTGTTCCTTACTTATAAATATTATTTAATAATTATTATTTTATAAAAAATTAATTTAATATTAGCATTATTTGTTTGTTTTATAATTTTCTTAACATTTCATTCAAGATTTTCGTATTTTTTTTGGGGTTAATTTTCATGATTTTGGCCATTTTGACTTACTTAAGTTCCATTGATATCAATAAATCAGAATATTGGCATTTCAAGTGGGACTATGCTAGGGTGTCAAATCTCCACTTACGAAAAGAGAATATATGTATGTAAAAAAATTATCAATTCGATATCTACGAAAAGAGAATACATGTATAAAAGGTGTATGTATATAAAAAAGTTATCACTTCTACCTAGGAAAAGAAAGAAAATAGTTAATGTTTTATATTAGACTCCACTTTCTAAGTCTCTTAGCTCCAAGGCCATCCAATGGGATTTGGGTGATTATCATGCATAAGGGGATCCATGCAGAATTTCACCAAAATCAGACTGCTCATACACACCATGTTTGGTGTAAAACTTTTTTTTCCTTCTCCTTCTTTCATAGGTGTCATACATCTTGCTGCTTGGAGATCCATTATCCTATAAGACCCTGAATCACAACAAAAACCACCCCAAAAATCAAAGCTATTTCAATTTACAGTTGGTTAATGAATAACATAAATAGTTTTACTGACTTTGATATAGTTTTACACCATTAAATTACCTCATCAATCAGGAAAACTTTGCAGTAACCAGGCACTGGAGTCCCTTGAGTTCACCATCTTCATCAGTTGCACCAAAATTCATAACCATTATTGATCCTTCCTCAGCTCCCAGACCATCTGTTTTTTATCAGCCCTCAAATGGGAAGCTGCAAAATCAATCCTCACAGGTCATGATGGACCCGTGCTTGGGAATCACCTATGGCGCATCAGAATCTTCAGATCTGCTATGATGACTATTAATACTTCTATGTTTCCACTATACTATTTCCTGGATTCTTTAAAACCTTTCTGCCTTTCTCCAAATCTCTCACCATGGCAACATCATCCCATCTCTGAGCAGCTGCAAATATATTACACAAAAGAGCATACCTCCCACCATGGTGTGGCTCCAAATCAATGAGACGTTTGCCAAGCTCTTCACCTAGCTCAACTTGGCCATGAATTCTACACGCCCCAACAAGGGCGCCCCATAACTCAGGATGGGGCTTCATTGGCATTTTCTCCACAAAATCTAGCGCTTCCTTAACGAGCCCTGCACGCCCCAGCATATCAACCATGCAACCGTAGTGCTTCAGCTGAGGTTTTATGCCATAAACTTGAGTCATCATGCTGAAAAGCCATCGACCCTCTGCGATTAACCCTGAGTGGCTGCACCCGGTCAACAACGCAATGAAGGTTATGGCATTAGGAGAAGGACCCACAAACTGCATTTTCCAAAACAACGACAATGCTTCCTTCCCACATCCATTTAAGGCCAACCCTGCTATCATTGAGTTCCATGAATTCACATTCCTTTCGGACATCGAATTGAAGACTCCTGCAGCATCAAGGATGCTCCCACATTTGCCATACATGTCCAACAGCACTGTACCTAATGTCACATTAATCCTCAGCTTCTTCTCTTTGATGTAGCTATGCAGCCACCGCCCTTCCTCCAACGCCCTCAGTTGAGCGCATGCGGAAACTGCACTGACCAATGCTGCTTCATTCGGAATCATCTTATCCCCAATCACCATCTCCATGAACAGCTCCAAGGCCTCATTGCACATCCCCAATTGCGAATACCCCGAAACCATTGCGCTCCATGATGCCGCGTCTCGGTCAGGCATTTCATCAAACAGCTTTCGCGCTTCGTTGATTCTACTGGACCCAGTATATCCTGAGATCATTGCATTCCATGAAACAGTATTCTTCAGCGGCATTAGATCAAACATTTTCCGGGCCTCATCAATCTGGCCCGAATTAGAGAACCCAGTGATCAATGTAGTCCACGACACAACATCAACCAAGCTATAACTTTCATCAAACACCTTCCGAGCAGATCGCAGTTCTCGAAAACTTGAATACAAGGCGATCATGTTGTTCACAACGAAGACGTCGCGGTCGAGCCCGAACTTCACGACATGGGCGTGGAGTTGGTGACCAAGGAGGCTCGTGGGTGAGGCGGAAGAAGATTTGATGAGGAAAGGGAAAGTGAAATTATCAGGAAAGTGGCCTGCATGCAACATGCAGACGTAGAAAGTGACGGAGTCGAGAGTTCTGGAGGAGGCCATGATGATGGTGTTGAACATGAAGGGGGACGGGTTGTGGGTGTGGAGGAAAATGGTTTTGGCGTGGGGGAGGTCGGAGGCGGAGGGGGAGAGGGCGGCGCAGGCGAGGAGGCGGGTGACGGTGAAAGGGTGGGAGGCGAGGCCGGAGATGATGAGGTGAGCATGGGCTTGATGGAGGTGGGAGGCGGCGGTGAGAGCAGTGAGGGCTTGGGAGAGAGATGGGTGGTGGAGTTGCTCTATAATCCTTGCTGCCATCTTCATGTTTTAGTTTTTTAGTCTTTTTGACTACTGATGTTTTGTGTTATAAACTTGTAATTAAAGAGCATTTTTAGAAAGAACGAACCAAATCGAATTTATCAAACTAGTGTTTTTTTTCGGTGGTGTTCAATTTTATGATGAAAAACAGAAATGTGGATGCCGAGGACTCGAATTCCAAAATATGGGCCTTGACTCAAGGTTTGATCCTGTGATTGATTGTATAAAATCTGGATTGACAATTAACTTGTCAAGCTAATATTTAATAAATTAAAATTTTATTTTTAAAAATATTTAGGGTTTGATTGACCATGTGGTTAATTAAAAAATAATTTTCTATTTTAAAAAATGAAATATTGTTTTAAAATATTCATAACGTTCTTCTCTATTTTCAGTTTTTTAAAATAAAACAAAATAAATAACAAATTAATAAGGAAATTTATTATTCTCAGCTGCTGACTTGAGTCGCTTTTTCCCTAACCCCAAATCAAAATCTGAAGGTATATAATTTTTATTTATTGTTCTTTAGTTTCTTTATTTGAAATATAGCACATCAACGATTTTGGAATATTGGTGGACTTGAACTTTTGTGTTGGGTTGTAGAAACCATGTTAATCCCAAATAACCATATGACCTACAAGTCGCATTGAATCTAAATGGAACTTACACCATATCTGGTTGCAAGTTGCATTGTTATTTTGGGAACTATACCTTAAATACTACCTTAATAGCCCTTAGGTACCACCTTAACGTACATTAGGTACTACCTTAACGGAGCTTAGGTACTACCTTAGTTAAACTTGGGTACTACTTGTCCAAAGCCTTGGAACTTCATTTGTAACCCTTAGAGCATGCCATTATGTGATTATTTAGTGTGTTCAATTGATTCACCTTTGGTATTTTTGGGACTGTACCTTAGGTACTACCTTAATAGCCCTTAAACACCACCTTAATCAACCTTTGGTACTACCTTAATCGACCTTAGGTACTACCTTAGTTAAAGTTAGGTGCTACCTATTCGAAGCCTCAAAACTTCATTTGTGACCCTTAGAGCATGCCATTATGTAATTATTTAGTGTGTTCAATTGGTTCACCTTTGGTATTTTGGGGACTGTATCTTAGCTACTACCTTAATAGGCCTTAGGTACCACCTTAATCAACCTTAGGTACTACCTTAACTGACCTTAGGTACTACCTTAGTTAAAGTTGGGTACTACATATCCAAAGCCTCGGAACTTTATTTGTGACCCTTAGAGCATGCCATTATATGATTATTTAGTGTATTTAATTGGTTCACCTTTAGTATTTTGGGGATTGTACCTTAGGTATTACCCTAATAGCCCTTAGATACCACCTTAATCAACCTTAGGTACTACCTTAATCGACCTTAGGTACTACCTTAGTTACAGTTGGGTACTACCTATTCGAAGCCTCGGAACTTCATTTGTAACCCTTAGAGCATGCCATTATGTGATTATTTAGTGTGTTCAATTGGTTCACCTTTGGTATTTTGGGGACTGTACCTTAGGTACTACCTTAATAGCCCTTAGGTACCACCTTAATCAACCTTAGATACTACCTTAACCGACCTTAGGTACTACCTTAGTTAAAGTTGGGTACTACCTATCCAAAGCCTCGAAACTTCATTCGTAAGCCTTAGAGCATGCCATTATGTGATTATTTTGTGTGCTCAAGTGGTTCACCATTGGTAGTTTGGGGATTTCTCTCGATTTCAACTAGTTGGGTAGTTATAATTTCTAATCAAATTTAGAAAATATGTTAAAACAACTAACTTTCTAAAAATTTTAAACTAAAATCTTTAGGTTTCTTGTTGAACTTGAAAATTCACAATTTAGTATTTTCTACCTTCAAATTTTTTGTCAACTGATATGTGTTTCTTACTGAATCCAAATTCTTCCAACTAGTTTCTAAATGATTGAGTTGTGGTGAGGACCCAAGATTGTTTATTGAATTGAGTGGTAGATGTGATGAAGTGAGGGTAGTGTCTTGTCTATTTCCTACTCATTCTCATTGCTCTTTTCTTCTTTGGTTGCTCAATTTTCTAACTCATGTTTTGATCCCAAAATTTGGTATTTCATTTCTATATAGGGTTCATTTGTTTCATGGAAAAATATGTTGGAAAAAATTTCTTTGTGATTATGGCTTGTTGATACATGCAATTGCATTACCGAACATGCTTTTCTTCATGTTGGAGTATGGGCATATTATGTCATTCTTCAACATAAGCATGGACAAATTTCCATAACCTATGAAGTTTAACTAACCAAAGAAGGGACAAAAAAGAAAAAAAAACAATATAATCCAAAAAAATGATACTTTATATACTTATATTGATTTTCAACCACGGATGATGAGTGACAATTCTCTTTCTGAAATGGTATTCTTTACATGTTTAATGGGATACTTCAAGGTGGTAGATGAGATTACTCTCATCAAAATTGTTAACTTTGAGTAAGCCTTTGGTATGTAAGCTTTTGATGGAGTATATTTGGTTCTTGACATATGAATTTCTACTTATTTATTGTTATTTATAATGCTTTTCGCAAATTATTTCTCCTTATAGCTTCAATGAGATGAACCTACAACAATGACCTAATACTTGATGAGGTTGAAAAAAGGAAAGGAACTGAAGCTTCTTATTTTCATCACAAAACTAAAGATTCTTAGTTTCATGACAATGGCCTAAGTGTCTTTTATTTATTTATTATTATTTTTTAAATTTGTTGCTATGCTCAAAATTTTTCTTCTTGTTTTGAATCATAAGAGGAGAAAACTTAATATTCTCCTTCCTGTCATGAGCCACAATTGTGATTTGACCTAATTTTTATGCTAGGATGAAATGGGGGAAGTTGATATTATGTGTGAAAGTTTTTTGTCCAATTGGATTCATGAGATAGGTGTAATTTATGTTTTACCTAATGGTCCATCTTCTAACAATTTGAGGAATGAAACTTCCTATTGGTTTCTTTTGGCGGTGCTTGTAGATGAAAAACAACATGACATTGTTATTTAAGAGATGCATGGACATGTTGTTTGCAGTTTTGCTTTAGGGTTGCCTTAAACTGGTGGGAAGAAAAGAAGTTAGGCGAGAAAAGTATAAGAAAAGAAGAAATAAATACAATAGAATTAAAGTCAATAAATTAATTTTGTGTTTATTTCAACTCATTTTAATTTTATAAAAATAAATTTTATATAAAGATTAAATAATTTTAAAGTGTTTGAGTTTATAACCTCTCTGAACATTGCTATTCTAGTTTTTTGAAGGCAAAAAACATCACTCCAAATGAGGTCAAAGATATTACTAAGAATAATAGTTTTGAAGTTACCATAGTTCTTAGAAATCCATCAAAAGTTGGCTATAGGATCTCTAGTCCAAACCAAAAGTAGCATCTCATTCTAAAAAATATTATCTTAATTCTCCACATAAATCTCAACTGGATAAAGATCTTTGATAAATCTAATCTGGTCAAGAAGTAGCACTATCATAAAGAAATCAAAACGTTGAACTCATAAAATAAAATAGCCACTTGAATTAAGAGGTCGTTTGACAATGATTCTAGAAAGTGTTTCTAACATTTTTAACACTTAAATTTTTTTATCATTCAAGTGTTAGAAATAGAAATGTTAGAAATGCTTTCTAGAATCATTCCCAAATGTCTATTTCTAACATTTCTAACACTTGAATGATAAAAAATTTCAAGTATTAGAAATATTAAAAGCGCTTCCTAGAATCACTACCAAACGGATTCTAAATTACACATCTTTGATATTTGAAAGTAAAATTTAAAATAAATCATGTTATATCACATATTTTTTTCAACCATGATGATGTAGGAATCAAGTGTTCGTTTGTTCTTTCCACTAATAGCAGTAACTAAGATACACATCATAATAAAAGAGAAAAACACCAACATTTCCAAAAGAACTAGTGGATCAAAATATTTGAATACATAGCTAGCATTCAAACTTTTACAAAATGATTAACAAGTAAATTCATGGCTGCACAAAGACTGCCACCAATAGTAATTAGATCATCAACTACCAAAGCATGATCACTAGGCTCAACTACTCCAACATGCATCTCAAGGCACTCTAGGCTCAGGGGATCTTGCTTTGGATAAATGCTGGAGAAAGTCAATTGGCACTTCTCTTGTTGCTTCTTGAATTTAGCTAAACTTTCTTGCTAGGCCATCCGAGCATAAAATTTATACTCAATAGTTAATACTCAAATTTCCTGCAAACATATAAAAGAATATTTTAACTTCGAGACATGAAATATTGGTTTAAAATTAACTCAATTTCAAAACCATGACTCCTGGAAAGTAGCTACACATGTTAATAATTGACAAAAAAATTAACTACTTAGTTATTGAGATATAACTAAAGTTATATTGAAAAGTTAACTAATTAGATATTTGGATATAACTAAAATTATATTAAATTGAAAATAAGTGATCTTCATAAAGGGATCATGCCTTAGTAGTATTTGCAATACCTACAACTTAATCAAATGGTATCCACACCGATATTTTCTTTTTCTTGGAGTAAAAAAGGCTAATAAATAATGTAAGATCCCACAATTGATAATCAACATGTCTGATAAAAGATCCTACTATCAATTAAAGAAATGTTACAATACCTTCTTTGCTATAGAAGTTAACCTAAAGTGTAGAACTCATAGAAGCCATTTCCTTTGGCCATAGAATATAACTTAAAAGGTAGAATTCATACATCAATTTCAAACTCATGGGTCTACACACACAATGAAGATGCATGATGCATCCAAAAGGTGTAGCAAGGCAAGAAGGCAAGGCTCATTACTTATCTAATAAGGTAAGAACTAACATCCTTTCATTTTTTGCCTGTTTTAAAATTGAAACAACTCCATTTTCTCACAACACTCAAAATGAAATTACATTAGTTGTGAATAAAAGATCATTTTAGGGCTACAAGAACATCCTTTCATTTTTACCATCATATACCAAGTAGACCATTTTTTTTACTGCCACGATCCAAGGTATGAACATGTTCCCTTAGAGGTAGTTTTAAGGCATGCTGAAATATTTAAGAATGAACACATTGGCAAACTCAAATAAAAAGGAAAGGAAACAACTTAAGAATGAATCAAAATATGAACGAGGGAATAAAAAAAATCCTTAACTCCATTCCAAAGAACAAGCTGTCATAATCCACTTCCATCACACAGTATTTAGTTTAGGATAGATTGATGAGTTGACAAACCTTGCATAATTTTTTATGTTGTTGCTTGGCAAAATAAGGCAAATTCAAGTCTCCATTCATCATTTTTAGTAAAAAATGCTTAAGTTTAGGTCCATCCATCCTTCATAAAAGTCCCCAAATCGAACATGCCATGAGTAATGGCTTTCACTTCTTGGCATAAGCCACATGTAGACGTTGATAAAAAAAATCTTAGTCTAACATGATCACTATGAAAAATGGGGTACTGTGTATTTATTACTATAAGTATAACCTCTGAATCTACTCAAAATCAAATGAAACTTGAAAAAGAAATCATCTGAACCATTCAGTGATTGATCTCTAAATCTACCTCAAATTGGTTCTTTGGCTTTCATCAACCCATCATATTTCCAACATTCATCTATAAAACAAAAAGAAATGTTTAAGATGGTACATTAGGTTCAAGGATTTGAAGAGAAAATTGAGTATTCCAACACAAACCACTAGATTCCTAATATTAGGGGTCTGCAAAACACTAATTAAAGAACCATAATTTCACATAAAAGAGGATTTGACAATTTTTTCATATGAAACTGTACAACTTGAGTTAAAATCTTCCTAAAAGTAAAAGATTGAGGGGTAAAAAAGGTTCTACTTAAAAGCATTTCTCTAGGAATTCTATAACCAGCTTTCAAAAGCATTTCATATTATGATAAGGGAATGCTTCTTAGATATAAAGTCCAATTCTGAAGCCAATGGTAGCTTTTTTTTTTTTTTTTTTCCTTGAATGTACTTAAAAATTTAAAAGAAAATGAAATGCAAACATAAATATTGAAATGTCATTAGAATATATTGTATAAATAAAAAAGTTTTGGATATGTAAGAATTATGATAGGTCATTGTATTTCAACTTGTAAATTTCTTACCTCCCGAATCCACATGAAATGGTAATTTGTGGGCCAGGACTTCTACAACTTTGAATTGTATGAGTATGCTATACAATTAAAGCCAAAAAATTATGTACAAAGATAACAAAGATGTAGAAATAGTGATGCTTACATTCACTATGAAGGAGACAAAAATAAAGAATCAATATTTTCGAGCAAAAACCAATCCTTAATCATTGTAAAAAGGAATGTAGTTAAAAATATTACATCAACGGTCTCCAAGCCTAGTTGTTGAGATAGGGATTGCACATCCTTCTTGCTCAATGCAGGCCTGTAGTTCCATCTAAACAATTAGGAATGCTTTGGAAATCATACTAAGAACAGAGTGAAAAATAATAATAATAATAATAAGAAGAGGGAATGTACCCAATTCTACTCCCATAAAATACTTTGAGAAAATAAAGAAATTAATTCCGACTCCTAATATGTTAAGGAAAATTAGAGTCCTTGATAAATTTCTTGACAACATCTTGAAATATTAGTTTTAAATGTTCTGGTAATGTAGTTTAAAAGAGACTCTGTACAGATATATTTTTTTTCTTAGGACCAATAGAGATTTTTTTAAAGGTAAATGACTTAAATTCCTTTGTCAAATGCAATATGAATCATTCTTGGAATGCATGAATAACCAATAAAAGAAGAAAGACACATTCCTAATTTGCTCAAGTTCTAAAAAATACTCTCTTATCTATGCTATCTAATTGAATTCAACTCAATAAAGCCTTTATCTCAAATATTCTTGAATTGCAAGGATAGTTAGACATGAGCAAAAAGACAAAGAGGGATACAAGAGAGTGTAGATATTTTGATATACATCAATAATATTAAGTTGTATCTAGAAACATAAAACAATAGTTAATATGAAGATTTGTTCAATCAAGCATCTAAAGTCTTTGATATGTAAGAAGAGAGTTTAACTGGCATCATATTTCTTTTCAAAATAAAAGTGCCCTCATCATATGACCATTTCAACATAAGAAACAAGAACCATCTTATCAACTTCTACCATCAATATTGTCAATTACCCTATCAAAACATTAAGAATGGGTTAAAGCCTTATTGGAGAAAGGAGGCTACATGAGAATGTTCATTTCCAAATCATATGTAGGTAGCGTACTAGACATAAGTCACAGAGTAGGATAAGTACTTTCCATAATATGTCCCGTAAGCTCAGATTGAACCCTATAAACTAGAGAGAACCATGATCCTAAATGTAAACCGCATCAAGACACAATTGAATTAAATTTAATTAGATTGTTCCTATAATTGAAACTTTGCATAGTTTAACACACAAATAGACTCATAAAGAGTGTAAACCTCATTACCTTGAGTCGATTCTTGAAAACCCTAAACCAAAGCAACAGAACAAATAGACACATCGTTCCAACACATTTGAAACCAAATTTCAAAATTTTGATATATTGTTTCTAGTAATGCTAAAACATCATGTAATAACTTGACCATCAGGCATTTGAGTATCAAATTACGAACACTACTTATATGATTCTCAACTCTTAGTTTACAGAACTCAATGAACACTGTTATGTAGATGCTTTAAATTTGAGCATAAATTGCAAAATAAAGTAGGTTTTTGGCAAGGGAAGTACTCGATTAATGTGAAGCAGAGAAGAAATTAAACAAGTTGTGGGTCTGAGTTGCAGAGAAACCCATAGATAGAGGAGCAGAGAAAGAAACAATGCCAATTTTCCCATGATTCATCTTCATCGTGATCCAAAATTCCTTTCTCATCTTCCACTCCCTGGTTGCAGGCCTCATCATAGGAAACAAATGGCTGAGACTTAGTAAATTGGGAGATGAAGCATGCTAGTTGTAGGTGTGAGAAGTTGCGGGAGGGACATGGACGAAGGTGGGAGAGAGAGAGAGAGAGACTCGGAGAGATTAGGGTTTTTTCGGATTTGGGTTTCAAAATGGAGCAGACCAGATGGAAATTTTTTTGTTTGGATTTTAGTGTCTAGTAGAGAAGGTGAACAAGGCAAAACGTTTTAAGTTTTTTCGGTTTTTTGGTTTTTTGGTTTTTTGGTTTTTTTTTTTTTGGTTTTTTTTTGTTTTTGTTTTTGTTTTGTTTTGTTTTGTTTTTAATATATGGAGGTTGACCTGGCAGGGAAGAGAGGGCATATTAGGCATTAAAAACCACCTCAGGCTGAAGTGCATAAAATCCAAAATATTTTGGGTTCAACATTGTAAAATTAAAAATGGTAAAAATGGGTTTTGATTTTCGTAATATTTAGATATCAGCAGCCCAAAACCTAACTTTCCCTAAGGTTATAAGTGTGGTGGAAAAAACATCAACATCAATTGACAAAATAATTCAAAAGGTTGAAAAGATTGAAAATGATGAGATAGGTGAATTAACTAGAATTGAAAAAGAAGAAAACAAAAAATCAATAAAAACAATAAATAAAATTCAAAATAAAAATAAAACAATAAACGCAATTTCTTCAAAAGTAGATAAACAATTTTTTATTTTTATTTTTATTTTTTTTTATGTTAGAGATAAAATAGATGATGATGAAACACAAAGCAAATATTTTCAAAACTTAAAAAAATATAATTCTCACAGAAAACATAAATAAAACTCTAGAAATCAGACATATGTAATACTGTATGGATGAAATATTTAATAGATTTAAAAATATTGAAAAACCCATAACTATTGAAGATTTGAAAAATGAAATACAAGAAATAAGAAAAGAAACAAATCAATTAAAACAATAAAATGAACAAATAAGAAACTTAATACCATATAAATAAGAAAATTATGTTGAAAAATCTAACAATCAAAATCTAGGAATAATAATCCCCGATAAACAAACTTCTATAGAAGCATTTATTAATACAATATCTAAAATAGATTTTCAAAGATGGCATACAAATATAAGATTAATAGTTAAAGGTTTTGAAGTAGAAATGGTAGCACATTGAAGATTTTGAAGTAGAAATGGTAGCACTAGTAGATTCAGGAGCTGATATAAATTGTATACAAAAAGGAATAATCCATATTCAATACTATGAAAAAATAGGTTAAGAACTTTTCTCTACTAATAGAAGTAAATTAGAACTAGAATACAAATTTCAAAATGTTCATGTATATCAAAATAAATATTGTTTTAGAACTTAATTTATGCTTGTACTTAACATGACTGAACCTTTAATTTTAGGAATTCCTTTTGTTACACTATATTTTTCCCTTTTACTTATCCATTAACTACAAGGGAGATACATCTAGTCCAAAGTGATTCAATAAATAAAAAGATAAATTTAATTCAAAATAAACAAGCTCACATAAAAATTTTATCAAAAGAAATTCAATACAAGAAAATAGAAGAACAACTTTTAGAAGATAAATTTTTAAAGAGAATACAAGAAATTCAAGATCTTTTTCAAAAGGAAATTTGTTCTGATATTCCAAATACTTTTTTGTTAAGAAAGAAACATGAGGTATATCTATCATATATTCCAAATTTTGATGAGTCCAAAATACCTACTAAAGGCTAGACCTATATAAATGAATGAAAAACTTCTAGAATAATAAGCAAGAAATTAATTCATTATTAGAATAAATTAATTATACCTTCAAAATCTCCTTGGAGTTGTGTCGCTTTTTATGTGTAAAATGCTGCTAAACTAAAGAGAGGTGCACCCAGACTAGTCATTAATTATAAACCTTTATACAAAGTATTACAATGGATAAGATATCCTATACCTAATAAACAAGATTTACTCAAATTATTTCAAAGTATAGTAATTTATTCAAAATTTGATATGAAATCGGAATTTTGGCAAATACAAATTAAAGAACAAGATAGATACAAAATTGCTTTTACAATCCCTTTTGGTTATTATGAATGGAATGTTATGCCTTTGGTCTTAAAAATGCCCCTTCTAAATTTCAAAATATCTTGAATGATATTTTCAATCCTCATTTTCAATTCATTATTATATACATTGATGATGTTTTAGTATTTTATGATTCATTATAAAAACATTTTGTGCATTTAAAAAGTTTTCTAAAGTAATCAAAGCAAATGGAATGACTTGTTTTGCACCAAAAATGAAATTGTTTCAAATAGAAATTAGATTTTTAGGTCATGAGATTTATCAAGGAGTGACAAAACTAATTCAAAGATCAATAGAATTTGCTGATAAGTTTCCTGATAAAATAAAGACAAGAAACAATTGCAAAGATTTTTAGGTTGTTTAAATTATGTTTTTGATTATTTCAAAGATTTAAGAATCATTTGTGAACCTTTATACAAAAGACTTAGGAAAAATGCACCTGCATGGATTAAGTCTCGTACTTAGTGAAAGAAATCAAACAAAGAGTCAAACATTTACCAATGGATTGAGCCTCATACTTAGTGAAAGAAATCAAACAAATAGTCAAACATTTACCATACCTAAATATCCCTCATCCTAATGCATTACTCATTGTAGAATCAGATCCATCTAATATAGGTTATGGAGGCATATTAAAACAAGAATACAATAATTAAGTACATATAGTTAGATACCATTTAGAGATCTGGATAGGTGCAAAGATAAACTATTCAATTGTAAAAAAAGAAGTTTTATTAATAGTTATATGTATTTCAAAATTTCAAATGATTTGATAAATAAAAAATTCCTTTTAAAAATTGATTGGAAAACTGCAAAAGATATTTTACAAAAAGATTTTAAAATTTTGGTTTCAAAACAAATTTTTACAAGATGGCAAGCTTTACTTTCAAACTTTAATTTTGAAATTGAATTTATCAAAGAAGAGTTGAATTCCCTTCATAACTTCCTTACTTAGGAGTTTTTGTAGGGTAAGGATCCTCCACCCTAATGGGTATTCTTGTTAAGCCCTCACTTCTTTCATTCTCCAAGAAAACAAAAGCCTTATATGCCATGACTTCAAATGTTCCAAATATTCCTCTTTCTTTTCCATTAGAAACATCAAATTCCTTGCAAGTCTTGAGTCCAAACCTTCCTCCTTGTCAACCTTTAAAAAGCTTTATTCAAGCCTCAAAATCAAATTCCAAAAGCCTTCCTCTTAAGAGTTAATCCATTCTTAATACTATTTCAACACTTCCTTCTTCCTCATATTTTCCATTCAGTTAATATGTCATAAAACCCAAAACATTAGAAATTGCTTTCATTGAGCCCAAGTCAATTATGAAGAAATTCCAAAAATCCTTCTTTATATCTTTCCTCAATGAGTCAATTTTGATTCAAATGATCATTTAAAAACTCGTCAATTTTATGAGTTTATCTTGGTTGGCACTGATTCAGTCGAGATTGCTCATAATATTGATAGAAACAATCCTCAGAGAATTGCATTCTCTAAATATCAAATTTTAAGAGTCATGATCATTGCTGATTGGAATAAAAAACCCTTCACTTGCAAAGTTTTTAGTTAACTTTTCCAACCCATGAGCTTCAATTGTATAGACTATATGAATGCTTGGTACAATATGTTTTATTTATAAAGCTATCAGTATTCGTGGTTTATTCAATTTTCAAGAGGTTGTAGTGCCAAATTTCTTGCTTGGTTTAAAAAATTGACATTCTTTGGTTTACTTAAGTCAATATTTCTTCCAAAGATTCAAGAAAAATACAACTTCTATAAGAGCAAGACTACAACTCATTCTCTTACTTGACTAAGGTGGTGTTTGTTTTTTGGCTGAATAGAAAAAGCCAAAATATTTGGCTTTTTCTATTCAGCCAAAAAACAAACACCACCTAAGACTCCTGACTTTTTGCTCTAGATTAAGAATTCCATGGATTCTTAGTTGGAATTTTATCAAGAAACAAGAACAACCTCTTTCTTTTCCTCTATCTATCTTCAGAGAATTTACCATCAAATAGTGGGACAAATTCAATCAAGATTTTGTGTCAACAAAAGATTTTACAAATAATTTTGAGAATAAGATCATCAAATTCAAAAGATTGATTCAACAAGTTTCTCTTCTCAAGAGCCAACTGATCAATTGATTTTTTTTTTTGTTTATTGCATCAAAACATAATTTATAACCTAATTCACTATTTTAGAGTAGCTTGTACTTGATAAAAAATGGTTTTAGTACAACTACAGTAGTATAGTGGTTTTTAGGTGTCATCCACTAGGATAGATTATTCTCAACAATTAAGGCTTAAATGAGAGAAAGAAAATGGTTGTAATCAAGTGAAACTCATGATGAAAAATCAAAATAACAATAATTTTTAATTGAAAAGAACAATAAAATGTAAAACATGAGAAAATTAATAGGAAAAGAAATTCTCCAAGTTAGGATTTTCTAGAAAACAATTTCCATGGTGAATAAATGTTGAATTTTTTTTTCATCAAGTTAGATTGAAAACTAAATTCTCTTCTAAACCGATTTTAGATTTAGCTTTAAGTTTAGACCTAATTTCTCTTCAAATTAGGTTATTTGATCCAAAAGATCAATTTAAACTATATATTCAATTCATCTTAAATCATCTTCCAATGATTCATACAATGCAACTATTCAATCTCATTAAATTTAGCTTTAAGAATTTAATGAATCTACCTAGTTTGCAATTTAATAGTCATTCAAGATAATTTGAAGAGAAAAATCCCCAAATTTAAATAATCAATCAATTTGATCAAATTACCTTTTCAATTCAAGCTCATTTCTCTAATTCACCATGGATCTTGCCTTTAGATCCTCATTTCTCCAAGAAAAATGAGAATTAGTCACTCATGCGTGGAGATTTGGTCTCACAAGGCATGTTTGGCTAGTGATAATGGAGAATTCTATTAAGACAGAGAATATAGAAAATTCTACAATCAAGGTTAAGTGGACACTTGACATCATCTAAAAGGTCTTTCGAAACTTTCTCCATTTAGCAATCTAAAGTTTAACAGAAAAAATAATCATTTTGTAAGAGCTCAACAATTTGGCATGGTCATGCAAAATTAGTGGAGTAACATTAGTAGCAATAGCTTTTTGGACCATTTCGCATGACTGTGTGAAATTTTCACATGTTTATTTGAAATTAGCTTGAAAATTCTCCTTAGCCTGCAACACAAATCCCTCTACTAGTCCATTTCGCACGAACATGTGAAATTTACTAGCAAATTCTCCTTAGCCTTCAACAAAAATCCCTGTTCTGGTCCATTTTGTACAATTATGCGAAATTTTCACATGATCATGCGAAATTTTGCTTAAGTTCCTCTTTGGTACTTCATTTTCTTCTTTTAATCACACTTTAACTACCTCCAATTGACTTTAAATCCCAATCCAATTACATTGCTTTTTCCTCAAAGATTATTTACCCTCTTTAATTTCATTTTTTTTGTCACTCAATGCATCAATATCACCTTGAAATAGCTTCAAAACTTCACAAAAATCACTAGTATCTCTTGTAAGGACAACAATTTATTAATTGGGTATCTTAGGCATAATTACTAATTAAAAGGTATGAAATTAATTTAGAATTATTATTTAAAATGTGCTATTTTTGAGTAGTAATCATTCCCCCTAACCAACACATTGCTAGTCTCTTAGCAATGACATGATGAAAGAAAGAGAAAAATATTGAAAAAAAAACTTAAAAAAGAAAACTAAACAACTTAATTAGAAAATGTTTTTGAAAATCCCATGGCACAAATGGTTAATAATAAAACACATCTCACCATCCATAGGTGTCATCAAAATCACAAACTCATTTACTATCTCTAATAGAAAAGATATCATGCAAATCAAAGTATCAAAGGCACATCAATTTTCATATCTCAAAATGATATTTCCAAATAAGTCTTGAATATAATTAAACTAGCCCCTTAATATATTATTCAAAACTAATCCTCCTTCCAACCAAGCTCAATTTATCTCAAGCAACAAAAACCGCTCTCCCATAGGTTAAGAATGCACTCGTCTTTTATTATTATTATTATTTTCAAAGGCCTTATTGTAGGAGTGCAATGCTAAAAGCATAGCCAAGTATATGGTCCATATAGTAGGGATTCATTGATGACTCCCAATCATAAGGCATAGGACACCAAGTTTATAGGACAAATTCGACCACTAACTCCTCAGACTTCAACTCCACAAATTAGGATCTAATACCTTAACACTTACAATTGCGTTCATACTCCACCTATTCACCTATGTAGTGAGTATTCAGGTCGATGATTCTAACCAAAATGGCTTAGGGCACTGAGCTTTAAAGACCTTTAGGCCATATACCTCTTAGACCTTGCTCGGGTTTCAAAGCAAACACAACTCAATCTTTTTATTCATCATTTTTTTTTTCAAGTTGGACACATTGGCCTTTTTGAAGGTGTCTTGACTCAATTTGAAAGTAATTCAAGTTACTAAGACAATTGAGTCCAAGTCTCAAGGTTATACTAGTTTTTCATCTTAGATCAGGGGTCTAAAGTGCACAGTGTGTGTCAAGACTCAATTAGAAATGACCATTGGGAAAAATGAAAACTTCAAAGTTAAATCAACTTCAATTCACATAATAATTTTTCTAAGATCAATAAAATGATCTAGTATTCTAAAGCAACTTCTTTCAAGCTAGGTATGCTCATTCATCAATCATATATGCTATTTTTTTAAAAAAAAAAAAAATTACCAATTAAGGTTAAAAAATTAGTTAATGCAAAATATCACAAACAAAACAAAGAAAAAAAATCTAGCAATTCTAAATCACCATATCTCTTTCTCTTTCTCTTTCTTTCCTACCATTTAACTGAGAAAATGTAAAGAAAGGAAGGGAAAGGTACTTACAAAGCATTGTTTTTCAACTCCCACAATTGAAACAAAACAATATAGAAGTATAAGTACGGTAAGAAAAAAAGGAAGCAAAAAGTGAATATTATCAACATAAAAAAAATAAATAAAATAAGTCAACGAGTGTATTTGTAATGACAAAGTGATAGTAAAAAAGAAAGGTAGAGGGACATTTCCTATCCTCAAACATGAGATAGATGGTAGAGGATGATCTCTGAAAGTGCCACAGTAGCGGTAGGCACTATAGACTCCCTCTTTGAAGAACTAGTCTCTCGTGTAGCTTGAAGAGGTCTTGAAACATCTGCCTTAGGCGTGGTGGAAGTCATGCCTTCTTGAACACTACCCAACTTCTTAGAAGAAGATTTCCACTATTGGAAAGCCATTGTGAGATCATCAACTCTTCGGACAAGTTGCTGCTAAGTATGTTGGATGTTTACTTGAGTTTCTTGAATCGTGTCCAAACAAGCTAATAGTTGCTTGAAAGCCTTAGTTGAGATGTGTACATAGCCATCATAAGATGAAAGACCTATGTCTAATGTGGAGGAAAAACCAACCGAAATATGTAAGGCTATAATAGGATTTAGAGGACTAAAAGCAACTTCTAGTGCAGAGACAACTGGTGGTCTCGGGGGTATATCCTCTCTATTACCAATATCTTCAAGAAATAAATTTGGAGGTGGCACATAATGATGTTCATTAGTAGTAGTCAATGAAGCACCCATGAATGTAGTCTTAGTCTTAGTCACACTTGCCATCTAGAAACAATATAAACTTCCCTACAATGATGTTTATTTTCTTATCCAGGTTCAACAAGAAAGCCATAGTGCTCTAAAATGGTGCCCAATATTTGAGGGAAGAATAATGGATATTTCTTGGCTCTTTACTACTTCTTCAAATGCACTTTGTCTTCAAAATAGAATAGGGCAGCCATAAATAGTTCAATAAGTGTCCACCGTTACCCACTAACAATTCAAAATAAAGCCATTAGTGTGTTTTTTCACCTTTGCATTGTTTGTTGGCAAGGGTAAACATTGGAGCACAGGACATGATCCAAAAGCTAGAATTTGGAATCTATTTCTCTTCTCAACACTACATGTGTATCGGTTGATTGATTTTGAGAAACTAATCGAACCATTTTAGCAACTTCATTTTGGGTAATGGGTTGAAACTCAACTTGATTTGGAGGTGTAAGAGGAATATCCAAATCTTTGGCTACCATTTTAGCATTCAGCATACCTTACTTCCGATCAATTTCAAAATAAATCACTGAATGAGAGTATACCTCCTTGCTAGTCATGTGTTGGTAAAATTCCCAAATTATACGTGGATAAAAGAATGGTCTAGGTACCATGAATGACTCTAAGAAATATCGACGACATAGCTCCATGGAAAATAGAGTTAGAGGAGATGCAACAAATGCCTTGAAATCATAGTAGCATTCCTCATGAACTTTCTACCTGAGCAATCTTCCCATGTACTAGAAGCTAGTTTCTTTCTTGGGGCTTTCGTAAATTGAAATTGAGTTGTTCGGCCCAATGGAGGTGAAAGATTTTGTAATCGGAATAAGAGTAAGGGCTTTAGAAATGGAAAACTGAGCTACATGATTCTAAATTGGAGGAGTAGCAAAGGATGTTGGAAAAGATGGAGAATTTTTTTGAACATTGATAATTCGCTTTCTCTTCACCGATAATTTCTTAGGGACACACATATTTGATTTGCATTTATCTAGTGAAAATCTTATGATATTCCTTTGGGCTGGAGGTTCAAAAACTAGAGGTTCACAAAGGATGTTGGAAAAGATGGAGAATTTTGTTGAACACTGATAATTCTCTTTCTCTTCACCGCTAATTTTTTAGGGACACGCATCTTTGATTTGCATTTATCTAGTGAAAATTTTATGACATACTTTTGGGTTGGAGGTTCAGAAACTAGAGGTTCACAAAGGAAAAATCTCAAAGAGGATTCAAGACCAATTTCATATCCATTTCTGTCACTAATCTTCACAAATTCTTCCTTAAATTCAATGATTTTTCTTTTTGATACCTCATCTGTAACGTGAAAGAGCAAAAAATAAGAGGATATCAATTTGTCCGAAATTTGCAAAAATTGCAACAACCTCTCAAAGTAAATAAAAAATGCAATTTCTCAACCCTAATCTCAATCTCATTTTCAATTTAGATTTGTCTTGCAATTGAAAAGAAAGAGAAGAGTAAAAAATTAAATACTTAGAACGCTCAAAATGCTAAGAGTACCTAATATTTGGAAATAAAAAATGAAATGAAGAAGAGTACTCGAGGGTGTATGCGCTTTCATGGTCTAGGGCATGGAAGAGAGATGAGAAAGTGTGGATGGAAAAAGAGAATGAATAAACGATTCTGTGCCTCTTTAGTGTCTTGTGGATTGGCTATAAAGCTTTCTCAGGTTGAAAATTTTAAAAATGGTTGGAAGAAGATGAAGAGTTTTGGCCTGAGGACCTTTTTTGCACAATGATGCGAAATGAGCCAAAGGCTTATATTGGTTGCAAGATTTAAAAAAAATTGGCACAATCATGCGAAAATTTCACATGAGTGTTCGAAGTGGTCCAAAGGGCTTATTTTATTACAGTTTTCAATATAACTTTTTTATAGTCATGAGAAGTTTTTGCATGATCATGTGAAATGGTCTAGAGGCATAAAATCTATGTAGCTTCTCATATCAGTTTCGCACAATCATAAAAAAAATTCGCATGATCATGCGAACTAAGATAGAGTGATTACTACCAAAAAGTGCTATTTTGTAGACCTAATTATAATGGTTTTAAGCACCTTTGCGTAGTAATCATATTCATTTAACCCAATTAATTCATTAAGGTCCTTAGTAATTGGTTTTAACCATTTTGTGGCAAGTTTACATGTTTTTATCAGCTTATGAATCAATTCAAGCATGCCAAATGATGGAGGAGCTACTTGGACAAGTTAAAGCAAGGATTTTGGAAGTTTACAAGCTTGAATTTCAAGTGGAAACACGAGCACAAGCAAGAACAATGGAGAAGAGGAAAATAGAGGACAGCAGATGCAGTCTTCTTTCGCACTTTTGGGGCACTTCCCGAAGTCCATTTTCTACATACTATATACCATTTCAAAGCTCAGGAAGTCAAGAATCCAACGCTTCAAACCGTGTACAATTTGGAGCTGAAATGAGGAAGATATGCCTTCGGAAGACAATTACATCAAACCTTGCGAAAATTTCGCAGGTGAATTTCTCCTTGCGAAATTTCGCAAGGGGATTTTCCTCATGATGCGAAATTTTTCCATTTCGCAACATTGCGAAATTTCGCAAGGAGAAATTCACCTTGCGAAAATGCCAAATTTCCTATGTTTCTCCACGCACGCACCACCGACTTCCCATATATTTTTAGCTTGATATTTTCTCGTGTAAATTCCTTTTGTAACCTTGTATTCAGCCAACATAAGGCTTTATCTTGTAATTTTGCTATATATAGAGGTGCACAATGCCTCCAGGAGGATATAGATGGTTGGGGGATCGATCCTCTGTACATTAACTTAGAAATATATAAAGCTCTGTTTTTCTCTCTTCTCCTGTTCTTCCCCATTTCTATTTTCTTAGTAGCCAAACAACCTCTGAGGACTTTTCCTCAGAGGATGATTGGCTAAAACCTTTAAGTTTCTCAAAGTATGGATGTTATGTGATGGCTTGGATGCAATCCCATGGAAATTTCTCGCACCCGGAAGGTAAGGTAGTCGTTTTTCATTAATGGTTCATTAATGTAAAGTTTGGTTTTTATTTCCTTTGGACAACTTCCAACGGCCAATACTTGATAAGCTTTTGGATTTCTATCCATTAGTTATCTCCTACGAGCTATTGGAAGGTGAGGTTTTCAATTCCAAGTTTTGCATTAATCCGTTAGAACCAATTTCAATGGCCATTGAAAGGTGAGTTTATCACCTGGAATGACTTTGAGTTGCCAATATTTGGTAAGCTTTTGGCTTTAGACCATTAGTTATCTCTTACGAGCCATTCAAAGGAAGTCTAAGGTGAATAACCATTGATGAAATTCACTACCATCTGTTTTGCCATTTTAAAGGATTAAAACTTGATTTGCTAAATCCATACCGGTTCGGGAAGCAAGCATCACCATAGTTGCAACCCCAACGCGAGGAGCCTATCCTGAGATTTCCAATTTGCATAAGAGCCAGAGCATAGCTATCCTATCTTTGAGAAACTTGTTTTTACACCCTTTCATTTTAGTTTTTAATGTTAGCTTAAATTAGTTTAAATCTCTCTAAAACATTTTCATCTTCTTTTAAAGCTAACATCCATAAGAAAATCACCTATTTTCCTAATTTGAATATCATTTGTGTTTGCGAAAACCCTTCCCAGTGAACGATCCTAGAACCACTATGCTATAGTAGCTTGGCTACTTTAGTAATAGTATTTAAGGTATAAATTTTGTTGATACGCCTTTAAAGCTAAGCTACCATGAGTCGCATCAAATGGCGCCGTTGCCGGGGAAGGTGCCACAAGCATAGTGAAGCAACCATTAAGGGTAACTTGTGATCTTCATCACAAGTTTGGTGAGTTTTCTTATAATTTTTTTTTTTAGTTTAGTTTTTATTTAGTTAAATTTTTTATTCTCTTTTCTTTTATTTTTGTTTTAATTTCAATTTGTGCATTCCTTGTTGGATTCGAGACCAAGAGGGAACCCTGGTACAAGTTGAAGAAAAGAGCCTTAGTTGAATATCATTTTTTTTTAGAAATGGAAATTCCACATGAAGATCAGAGCTCTCATTATGATCATGAGAAGGACAAATTTGCATACTTATCCATGAGGGATCAGATTGAATTAGGGAAAAGGCAGGTTCAACAAAGCCAATGGGGTAGTGAGGATGCTTTGAATGAAGACATGAGCATGAAGGCAAAGCTAGCATCTATGGCTAGAACGATAGAAGAGTTTGAATTGAGAAATGTGCATACTGAGCACAACCACAAGCCATGCCAACTTCATTTGAGTATGTAAACCATCCCAACCTTACAAGCCAATCTCAACATCAACCGAAGGACAAATTCGCATACCTATCCATGAGGGATCGAATTGAATTAGGGAAAAGGCAAGTTCAACAAAGCCAATGGGGTAGTAAGTATGCTTTGAATGGAGATGATTCATATGAGCATACGGTAGGGGAATGCCCTACCATTCCAACTTTGAGAGACTGTGCGGTTACCAAAGCTCCTACACCTCAAGTTGGAATAACCATCCCCACCTTACAACCCAACCTCAACTTCAATCATCAATGAGTACATCTTCATTGGAGCAAGCCATTTTGAAGATAAGCAAAGTCATGGAGGACTTTGTAGGTGAGCAACAAAAAGATCAACTCTCATCTTAATGAAAAGATTGATAATTTGGAGAGTTCAATAAATGTAAGAATGGAGGAGGTTTATAAGGATCTATCACTAAGGATAGAAAAAGTTCAAGACTCCATTGAGAAGCTCACCAATCTCGACATAGCAAGGGGGAAAAGGAAGCTTCCTCCTCAACCCCACCATAACCTTCAAGGAACCATGCAAAAAGATCAAAGAAGTATTGAAGATCGACACTTTGGTGGGGGATTGCTATGACAACTCTATGGACCAACCTTCCATTGAAAATCATAAGGTTCAAGATGATAAAGGGTTACCTGAATCCTTTAAAGCATCCACTTCTCCAGGGAAGAGAAGAGAAACGAATTCCCTTGGATCAAATGGGAAGGATGCCAATTTTATTTGGGATCCAGGGGGAATTCAGCATGACGTGGGTGTGTGAGTGAGGATGAGCTAAATAGTTCATCTTCTTTTTGGGGTACATGCTATCAGCTTCATTTAAATTCTATGCTTTCTTTAAATTTATGCATGTTTTAGTTTGAATTCTTAGCTTTAATTTAGTTTTAATATGTTTTTAAGATGAGTTTTGAAGTGTTCATGCAGGTACGAAAGCTCACAAGCTCACAAATGTGGAGAAAAAGGTGAAATAGGGGAGAAATATATCTAAGTCCAAGCTTAAAAGCCCATTTCGCAACTCAACAAGTGAGTTGCGAAAAATTTGCAAGGTGAATTTCACCTTGCGAAATGCACATTTTGGCAAGATGCAAAATGCAACCTCTCGGGATTGCACTTTCGCAAGGAGTAACCAGTGCGAAAATTTTCGCAAGTCATTTTTCACCTTGCGAAATTGTTTTCAAAGCAAATATCAAAATGCAACCTCTCGGGATTGCACTTTAAGGGGAGTAACCAGTGCGAAAATTTGGCAAGGTGAATTTTCACCTTGCGAAATTTTTTCTTCATGCTTACCAAGGATTTGATTCTTTTTAAATTCATTTTCAAACTTCAATTTTCTAGTTTTAACACTCCTCCTTTGTTTTCCCCTGTTTTAGCCAAAAATCTCCAATTTTAACACCCCTGCAAGCTACATTCAAATGTCATTGCAACTTATATGAGTATACCATCATGGCATGGACCCTTTGAGCCTTGTCCTCAGCTGCTCAAAGTGGGGCCCACTCATCATTTTTGTAAATATTTAGTATAAATTCCTCTCTCATTCAATTTTTGAATTTTGAAATAGGTGGTTCAACCTTCTCAACTCCAAGTCCACATCACATGAGGTACCACTTCCTTCCTCCTTATTTTCGATTCAAACATTGAGGACAATGTTCATCTCGGTTGGGGGAGAGATGAGGAAGTAAGTATTAGTTTAAATTTTTATCATACTTAGTTAAATTAGCTACTTTTTGTTTAAATTTTTAAAATTTTTGCTTTAAACTCCATGGATATTAAGGATTAACTCTCAAAATTAAATGAGAGAAGTCGAGTTTCAACTTGATTACATGAGTCTTAGAGTTTGTATTATGCTCTTCTAAAAGTTGATGAATTGTTGAAACTCCCATTGCATGCAAACTTATCTCTTCCACCTTAAGCTATTCGCACACACATACATTAGATTCCGGTTATAAGATGTGAAACTATCTCACCCTCTAAGCTTGAGAAATCATAATTTGACACCTTTAACCTCTCTTTAATAGTGTTGGGACACCTCATAAAGACCAATGAGTCTTTGAAAAAATAGAAAAAAGAAAAAAAAAGAAAAAAAAAGAAAAAAAATATAGAATAAACTTCTTTGCTTGCCTTGAAACCTGAGCATGGTCCGAAGGGGTGGCGAAAGCCTTTAAAGCCTGGTGCCCTAAGCCTTTATTGGTTGGGAGTCACCGATCCTCTGCTTGTTACATGGGTGAATTGGTTAAGTTTAGTAAGTGAAAAGAATTGTGAATAAGAGGTGCGTTCCTAGCCTATCAAGAGATGGTTAATTTTGCTAAGCTTAAAGAAAGACTTAGGTTGGGGGGAGATGATAGTTATCCATACTATACTCGGAAGCTAATCACATTAACACTTAGCTTTTAGTGGAAGAATTTGATTTGGATCTTTTGAGAGTGGAAATTCTTTTGATGCTTAAACTTGCATAATATCCATTCTTTGTACTCTATGATCAAGTGAATGCTTTGACAACTCTTATTATAGGTTGAGTTTCACATCTTTATTGATCCATGGATGTCCATCATGCCACTCATATCATTTTTTGGAGTGATTTGCATGATCCCTTTTATGTATATTATTATAGTTTACTTAGTTTTTATCTCCTCCATTGCTAAGGGACTAGCAATGAGTCGGTTGGGGGTGTGATTACTACCAAAAAGTGCTATTTTGTAGACCTAATTATAATGGTTTTAAGCACCTTTGTGTAGTAATCATATTCATTTAACCCAATTAATTCATTAAGGTCCTTAGTAATTGGTTTTAACCATTTTGTGGCAAGTTTACATGTTTTTATCAGCTTATGAATCAATTCAAGCATGCCAAATGATGGAGGAGCTACTTGGACAAGTTAAAGCAAGGATTTTGGAAGTTTACAGGCTTGAATTTCAAGTGGAAACACGAGCACAACAAGAACAATGGAGAAGAGGAAAACAGAGGACAGCAGCTGCAGTCTTCTTTCGCACTTTGGGGTACTTCCCGAAGTCCATTTTCTACATACTATATACCATTTCCAAATATCAGGAAGTCAAGAATCCAACGCTTCAAACCGTGTACAATTTGGAGCTGAAATGAGGAAGATATGGCCTTCGGAAGACAACTGCATCAAACCTTGCGAAAATTTCGCAAGGTGAATTTCTCCTTGCGAAATTTCGCAAGGGATTTTCCTCATGATGCGAAATTTTTCCATTTCGCAACATTGGCGAAATTTCGCAAGGAGAAATTCACCTTGCGAAAATGCCAAATTTCCTCTGTTTTCTCCACGCACGCACCACCGACTTCCCATATATTTTTAGCTTGATATTTTCTCGTGTAAATTCCTTTTGTAACACTTGTATTCAGCCAACATAAGGTTTTTATCTTGTAATTTTGCTATATATAGAGGTGCAGCAACGCCTCCAGGAGGATATAGATGGTTGGGGGACCGATCCTCTGTACATTAACTTAGAAATATATAAAGCTTCTGTTTTTCTCTCTTTCCTGTTCTTCCCCATTTCTATTTTCTTAGTAGCCAAACAGCCTCTGAGGACTTTTCCTCAGAGGATGATTGGATAAAACCTTTAAGTTTCTTAAAGTATGGATGTTATGTGATGGCTTGGATGCAATCCCATGGAAATTTCTCGCACCCGGAAGGTAAGGTAGTCGTTTTTCATTAATGGTTCATTAATGTAAAGTTTGGTTTTTATTTCCTTTGGACAACTTCCAACGGCCAATACTTGATAAGCTTTTGGATTTCTATCCATTAGTTATCTCCTACGAGCTATTGGAAGGTGAGGTTTTCAATTCCAAGTTTTGCATTAATCCGTTAGAACCAATTTCAATGGCCATTGAAAGGTGAGTTTATCACTGGAATGACTTTGAGTTGCCAATATTTGGTAAGCTTTTGGCTTTAGACCATTAGTTATCTCTTACGAGCCATTCAAAGGAAGTCTAAGGTGAATAACCATTGATAAAATTCACTACCATCTGTTTTGCCATTTAAAAGGATTAAAACTTGATTTGCTAAATCCATACCGGTTCGGGAAGCAAGCATCACCATAGTTGCAACCCAACGCGAGGAGCCTATCCTGAGATTTCCAATTTGCATAAGAGCCAGAGCATAGCTATCCTATCTTTGAGAAACTTGTTTTTACACCCTTTCATTTTAGTTTTTAATGTTAGCTTAAATTAGTTTTAAATCTCTCTAAAACATTTTCATCTTCTTTTAAAGCTAACATCCATAAGAAAATCACCTATTTTCCTAATTTGAATATCATTTGTGTTTGCGAAAACCCTTCCTAGTGAACGATCCTAGAACCACTATGCTATAGTAGCTTGGCTACTTAGTAATAGTATTTAAGGTATAAATTTTGTTGATACGCCTTTAAAGCTAAGCTACCATGAGTCGCATCATAGAGATACAACTTTTGCATTTTCAAAGCTATGAAAACTCCCTTGTTTTTGGCATTTTTTTTGCATGAACTCCTCTATTTTTACGTGTATGTGCAAAATGGTGATAGGCCATTAAAACTTCATTTTTCCTTGCTTCATGCATTCCATCCATTAGAAAAGTCCTTCAAAACATAATTGACATGGTTAAGAAGGATATATTCATACAGACTAAAAGAATTCAAATAACACAAGAACAAAACAAAAAAATTCAAAGAAAAAGAATTGAAAAAATCTTTGGGCTAGTTAGTCTTTTAGAATACTAAGCCCACCAAACCTTTAATACTCAATTTATGGGAGGTTCAAGGAGGTATAGCTCTTCCTTCTCTTACACCATAGGTTTTACATATGGTTTAAGTTGATGTCAATTAACCTTGAAGATACTTCCACTCTATGGATTTGCAATTTCAATAACTCCATTTGAATGCACCTTATGAACCAAATATGGACCATTCCATCAAAATTTGAGCTTTTTTTGGAAAGATATTCAATTTTGAATCATATAAGAACACCTTTTATCCCTCTTGAAACTCTTTCCTAAGGACAATTTGATCATGCCATCTCTTGAGTTTGTCCTTAGAAAATTTTGAATTCATGTAGGCTTCATTTCTCATTTCCTCTAACTCATTCAAGTTTAGGAACCTCTTCAACCTAACTCTTTGCATATCAAAATTTAATTTATTTATAGCCTACCATGCTTTATTCTCTATTTCCATCGGTAAATGGCATGCCTTACTAAAAACCAACCTATACGGTGACATTCCAAAAATTGTTTTGAAGGTGGTTTGCTAAGCCCAAAGTGCATCATGAAGCCTTAATGCCCGATCCTTGTGATTTGTATTCACCACTTTCATTAATATATTCTTGATTTCATGGTTAGCTAGTTCCACTTGTCCACTTGTTTGTGGATGGTAAGGTGTGGCTACCCTGTACTTCATTTCATATCTAGCAAGAAGGTTGTTGAATGTCTTATTGCAAAAGTGAGTACCTCCATCACTAATAATGGTCTTTGGTACCTTAAACCTTGTAAAGATATTTTCCTTAAGAAATTTCACTACCACTTTGTGATCATTATGCTTACAAGCTATCGCTTCCACCTACTTTGACACATGGTCAACTCCTACCAAGATATAGAAGTATCCAAAAGAACATGGAAACAGCCCCATGAAATCAATCCCCCATACATCAAACAATTCCACTACCAATATGGGGTCAAGTGGCATCATGTGTCACTATATCAATTTTCCAAACCTTTGACACTTATCATAAGACTTGCAAACTTCATGTACATCTTTGAATACAGTTGGCCAATAAAAACCTAATTGGAGAACCTTCAAAGCTATTTTTAAGTGGAAAAATGACCTCCACAAGCATAAGTATGGCATTGCATAAGAATTCCTTGTTGTTCTTATTTCCGTACACACTTCCTAATAATTTGATCAACACAATACTTGTACAAAAATGGTTATTCCCAATTGTATGCATGCACCTTGGACAAGAAAAATATTCTTTCTTAAGTATTCTATTCTTTAGGTAATTTTCCAATGACTAGATAATTTGCAATGTGAACATACCATGGGGCATCCACTTGAAAAGAGCATCATTAGGAAATTCTTCATTGATAGAAGGACTTTCTAGAACGTGTTCCATAGAAATTCGAGATAGGTGTTCAACTACCACATTCTCCACACATTTTTTGTCTCTTATTTCAGACTGAATTCTTGAAGAAGTAAAATCCAATGAATTAGTCTTGGTTTAGAGTCCTTGTTGACTAAGTATTTCAAAGCTGAATGATCAGTGAAGATCACTATAGGAGCTCCAACAAAATATGCTCTAAACTTGTAATGCAAAGACAACCGCAAACAACTCTTTTTCAATGGTGATATTGTACTTTTGTGCCTCATTAAGAGTTTTGCTTGCATAGTAAATAACATAAGGTTTCCCTTCATTTCTTTCCCCAAGAATTGCTCCCATTGCTTGATCACTTGCATCACACATGACTTCAAACGGAAGTTCCGAATTTGGTCTCCTCACAATAGGTGCACTAGTCAATAGTTTCTTCAACTCTTCAAAGCATTTTTGACAATTCTCATCCCATTTGAGTTTGGCATCTTTAGCAAGCAAGGCACACATTGGTCTTGCTAATTTGAAAAAATCTTTGATCAAATGTCTATAAAAGCCCGCATGACCAAGAAATTACCTAACTTCTATGACACTTGTTGGTGGTAGTAGATTAACAATTAGCTCGATCTTTGCTTTATCCACTTCAATACCTTTCCTTGAGACAACATGACCTAAGACAATGCATTTTTCTACCATAAAGTGAAATTTCTCCCAATTTAGCACCAAATTATTCTCAATGCACCTTTGAAGTATTTTTTTTTCCTAAATTTGAGAGACAATTATCAAAATCCTCATCATAGATGGTAAGATCATCCATAAAAACTTCCATGATCCCCTCTACCATAACACTAAAGATACTTAACATGCATCTTTGAAAAGTGGCGGGAGCTTTGCATAAACTAAATGGCATCCTTCTATATGCATAGGTACCAAAAGGGCAAGTAAATGTTGTCTTCTCTTGATCCTCCAAGGCAATCTCAATCTGAAAATAACGGGAGTAGCCATCAAGAAAACATAATAAGGATGTCCCAATACCCTATTTAATACTTGGTCCATGAATGGAAAAGAAAAATGATCCTTCTTTGTGATGACATTCAACTTTCGATAGTCAATACACACCCTCCATCCCGTAGTCAACCTTGTGGGAATAGATTCTCCATTTTCATTTTGTACCACAGTCACTCCCGACTTATTAGGCACAACTTGGGTAGGACTTACCCAAGTGATATCTAAAATAGAGTAGATAATTCCAGCTCGTAGCAACTTAAGTACCTCATTTTAAACAACTTACATGTGAGGATTCAATTGCCTTTGAGGTTGACAAATTGGTTTAGCATTTTCCTCCAAATTAATGTGATGAGTGCATACCCAAGGACTTATCCCATTAAGATCATAAATGGACCATCCAATAGTTTCTTTGCATTTCCTTAGAACTTCTAACAAACTAGTTTCTTATTGGTGTGATAGTTTTGAAGAGATTACCACTAGAGATACTTATCTTTCTTAAGATATGCATATTTCAAATCATTTCACAATGGATTGAGATTAAGCTTAGGTGGTTCTTCCTTCTTTACTTTTTCATCATTGGTTAGAGATAAAGGCTTCCCTTTCATTTTCCATTGCATAAAATGATTAATGGTGGGCATTTCATTAGCTTCCTCAATTCTTTCTTCCACTTCATTTTCTTCAAATTCTTCATAAGTCTTCTCTAACTCTTCATTCATTAGTCCTTCCACATGTTCTTCAATAAAAGTTTTAATCAAGAAACTTCTTGTTCATCCTCATCTTGATTTGGATGTCTCTTGCATAGATGGAAAATATTCAGCTCGAGTGTCACGCCCCAAAACCCACTCCAAGGGCATGATAGTCATTTCACACCTAAAGCTCGTAGGCTTAAAGTGGAAATGACACAAACTTTCATCTTGTAATTAGAAATTACTAATTACCAAATTGTTGTTCAAAGTAGTAAAATAAATAAATTCTAAAATCTCCAAATATTAATTTATAAAAACTAACACATCAACCCAAGTGTTATTGTTTAAATAACTCAAAACTCAAATAATTCAAACGGGAAATAAATTTTAACATATAAACAATGTCCAAAATAAAGAGAGTTTTTTTTTTATTTAAAAAAAACAATACTAACAAGCCAAATTCCCTTCCTAACTGCCACTCCTCGCCTAAACTGAGGGTACTTGGAAAATTATCAACAAACGGGGGATGAGCTTAAGCCAATAAAAAACATTAACACAATTTCATGGATCAAATATTTTCAATTATACTTACAAATAGGAGATATAACATATACTTTATTTATAAAACTTTTGAGTTAAACATGTTTATACATTTAAACTGCTTAACCAAACATTTTCATATATATCAAAATCATTTCATATCCATTTCAAATCAAATGCAATTCATTTGTTCACTATAGTTATCAAATAACAAATAATGCCCAATTAAGTGAGACTTTACAAATGGGTGGGTAGCCTCAATTGTTCCTTTTAAGGTGGACGGAACCAAACATTACTAGTACTAGTAACCTCTAACCAAACCCTTAGAGGTTGGGGTCTAAATCAATTACATTCCCCACCACGAAATGTAAAGGTCAACTATTATATCTTGTTGACAAGGGCCAAAAAGTCAACTATTATATCCTATTGACAAGGGCCAAACAAACTGGAGTCAAATTCTCTGTTTTATTTATTTAAACTTACAAAAGCAGAATATCTCCATATGTTTTGTTATAAACAAAAGAAATGTTATAATACATTTTCCATGCAAAATATATTTGATCGTAAAAAATAACAATTACCCATTTCAAACAACATATACAATTCTTTTTTTTCTTTTGCAAAATCTGTATTAATTTCCCTTACCTCAAAAGAAGTTCTCAAAAACTTTGGAGAAAAGTAATTTTGGAAAGTCTACTTTTCACCTAACATAACATAAGAGAAATAACTATTACTATTTATCTAAAATGATAGGTTTGACAATCCTAAAAATTTTATGTATTCAAATTAATATTTTTAATTATGAAAGATAATTTAATCTATTCCTATTTTAGAAGAATTAATAATTTCTAATTCATATAAAACTTTTATTTTATTTTCAAGTTTTTTAAAGGGACACAACATAATTTAATTAAACTACAATTTATTTCACTAATTAAATTCTATTCTATTTATTAAATTACATCCATCATTAATATAATTATAATACCAAAAACTTTACTTCATCTCCTTTTATTTATATATTCTATTCTCTCACTTTCAAGTTTTTTTTTATCAAACATAACCTATATATATAACAACTCTATATCATTGTTAATATAACTTATATACATATATGTATATAAGTTATATTAACAATGATATAGAGTTGTTATATATATAGGTTATGTTTGATGAAAAAAAACTTGAAAGTGAGAGAATAGAAGTTGTTATATATTATTCATCAAACACTCCCACACTCTCACACAGTGCATGTCTTCTTTTATTAATATTATTTTTATTTTTATTTTTCCTCTCATACTTCATTCTTCCCACATGCACATGCATACTTTTTTTTTCCCTCCTAATTGCCACTGTGCACACGTTTATACACTCCAGAGATCATACAAACTTTTTTTTTTTTTTTTAATTCTCCAAAATTGCCACCCCAACATATAGTACATCAAAACTTTATATGTATATAAATTATAACACACTTCCAGCGTCTAGAAGTCACAATTTATTTTTTCATCTAAAAACTTAAAATTTTCCAGTTTTCATAATTTCCTAATTTCTAGAATTTCCCAATTTCCAACAATAAATCAACCCATAATCTTAAGTTTCCAATATTTTATTTAAAAAAAAATTAAATAAACTAACCCTAATCTAAATTGAATGTTTTTTTTAAGAATATCTAATGTGTTCAAAACTAACTAACGAATATAATATATTAATCTATGGTTAGAATCTTACCTGAAAAAATATGTACTTCAAACTCTAGACCTCCAAACCTTCAGCCTTATGTTATTCAATTATCTAATTTTTAGTTAATATAGTTTTCTGAATATAGAAGATAAGGAGAAAATCTAATTTATACCTAGGACTATTTTTTGTAAAAGGACTCTTTTACCTTTAATAAGTTTAATTAATTAATTAATTAATTAATTTACTATTTTTCCCCAAAAGTTAATTTTGGGGTGTTACATCAAGGGTCATATTTCCAAAAGTGAGTTGCATCACCCAATTTTGGAAATTTATTAAAGCATTTGTCATGGCTAAGGTTTGCCAAGAATAATTGGGACATGATTTGGTCCATTTGCTATTGGCTCCATATCAAGGACAATAAAATCAACTAGATAGTAAAGCTTATCCACTTGAACCAATACATCTTCAACCATCCCTCTTGGAATTTTAATTGACCTATCCGCCAAAGATAGTGTGATAAAAGTAGGCTTGAGTTTCCTTAGTCCCAATTGTTCGTACACGGAATAAGGAAGAAGATTTATACTTGCACCTAAATCAAGAAGAGTTTTCTCTACATACATATCTCCAATATTTACTGAAATGGTAGGACACCCCGGATCTTTATACTTGATTAGAGTCTTAAATTGTATGATTGCACTAACTTGTTCCTTTAAGAAATATTTCTTGTTGATGTTCAATCCCCTTTTCATTATGCATAAATCTTTGAGGAACTTGGCATTAGGTGGGACTTGCTTGATCATGTCAAGGAGTGGTATGTTAACTTTGACTTGCTTGAGAACTTCAAAAATTTCAGTTGCATTACTTATCACCTTTCTTGATTCAAGAGCTTTTGGAAAAGGTAGAGATAAAAACTTATCTTTATTCTTAACTTTTTCACTAATAATCTCATATTCCTTTGATTTATCATCTTTGTTTACCTCTTTTCAATTTTCTTATACTTTCACATTTCTTCTTGTTCCTTTTTTTTTTTTTTTTGGCTTTGGCAAAGGTTGATCAACTTGATTACCACCTCTTAAGGTAATGATTGCCTTCACTTCGTCTACCTTAGCAAAATTTTTACTTGCCTCTCCAATTTCATGAACTCCCTTTGGATTTTGTTGGGGTTGTGAAGGGAATTTTCCATTTTCTTGCACCGTATGTATACTTGTGAGTTTAGAGATAGCAAGTTGTATATTATCAATTTTTTGTGTGAGATTGGTTTGCAAGCTATGAAATTTCTGATTGAAAGATGTCTTCACATTGTCTATCATTTGGTTTACTTAAGTATTGATATTCTTTTGATCTTCAATGAAGTCACCCATCATTTTCCTCAAGTTCACAATAGCTTGTTCTACTAGTGAAACTTGATGTTGAGAAGTTTGCATGCTAGAAGAAAATTTTCCTTGTCCACTCTTCCAAGATAGATTCAGATGATTCTTCTACATCATATTGAAGGTATTTGAAAATGGAGAACTTTTGGAGTGTTTAACAAATCCAATAGCATTAGTTTGTTCCATAAACATCTTTCTAACAGTTGGTATGGTGGGGCATTCACTCACTAGATGTTCATCGGATTGACATATAAAGCATTGGACAATTTGCATTGGAACATCATTAACCACTTTGATTTCATGAGCTCCTCTAGCTTTAAGTTCTTCCAATCTTCCTGATAGAGCTGCCATTTTTGCTTGCATGTCTACATCTTCATTCAAAGTGTACATTCCTCCTTTCGAATTATTTTGGGGTTTGGTTTTGCTTAAGTCTTTTCCATGAGGTTCATCTCATGATCTAGATATCTTTGCCACATAATTTAGAAAATCCAAAGTTTCATCGGAACCTTTTCTCATAAAGTCACCTCTACACATGGTTTCTAGCAATTTTCTCATAGCCAACGACATACCTTCATAAAAGTAGCTTACCAACATCTAAGCATCAAAACCATGATAAGGACAAGCATTGAAAGCCTCCATATATCTCTCCTAACAAGCATAAAACTTTTCATTCTCTATAGCCACAAAATTAGTAATTTGCCTCTTCAATCCATTACTATGATGAGCTAGAAAGAATTTCTTCAAAAATTTAGCTTGTAGTTTTGATCATGAGCAAATACTTCGTTGAGGAAAATAAGGACGAATGATCATTTATTCACTAGGAAAAACAATGCATGATGGTGAACTCATTCTCGGTGGATGCATATGGTCCCTCATAGATCGATACAAATGGAAATTTTCTTCATTAAGACCATGTTGACTTTGTTGATTTTCACCTTGTGGTTCCATTATATTTTTAGTAATTCCAAGATTCAACACTTGAGTATATGAATTAGTTCTTTGTAACCTTCTCTTAGAATTTTGTTCCTAATGGAACATACAAGGGTTCACCTGCAAAACAACCAACGAAAAAAAAAAACAAAAAAAAAGAAGAGAAAAATGGAATTTAAAAGAAAACTAAGATGAAAGTGGAGAATTGGTAAAGAGAAATTCACCAAAAAAATTGCCTCAATCACCTTGGTACCATCCCTAGCAACAACGTCATTTTTTATCAATTTTTTTTTTCGTCGTTTATAGCATCAAAACATAATTTATAACCTAATTCACTATTCTAGAGTAGTTTGTAACTGATCAAAAATGGTTTTAGTACAAAATATAGTAGTATAGTGGTTTTTAGGTATAATCCACTAGGATGAATTATTCTCAACAATTAAGGCTTGAATGGGGGAAAATAAATTGTTGTAATCAAGTGAAACTCATGATGAAAAATCAAAATAACAATGATTTTTAATTGAAAAGAACAATAAAATGTAAAACATGAGAAAATTAATAGGAAAAGAAATTCTCCAAGTTAGGATTTTCTAGAAACAATTTTCATGGTGAATAGATGTTGAGATATATTTTTTATCAAGTTATATTGAAAACCTAAATTCTCATCTAAATCGATTTTAGATTTAGCTTTAAGTCTAGACCTAATTTCTCTTCAAATTAGGTTATTTAATCCAAAAGATCAATTTAAACTATATATTCAATTCATCTTAAATCATCTTCTAATGATTCATACAATGCAACTATTCGATCTCATTAAATCTAGCTTTAAGAATTTAATGAATCTACCTAGTTTTGCAATGTAATAGTCATTCAAGATAATTTGAAGAGAAAATCTCCAAATTTATGTAATCAATCAATTGAATCAAATTATCTTTGTAATTCAAGCTCATTTCTCTAATTCACCATGGATCTTGCCTCTAGATCCTCATTCATCCAAGAAAAATGAGAATTAACTACTCATGCTTGGAGATTTGGTCTCACAAGGCATGTCTGGCTAGTGAGAAAATGAAGGAAAATAGAGAATTCTATTAAGAAAGAGAGAATATAGAAAATTCTACAATCAAAAGTGTTCAAAAGTTCTTTAATGAGAAATTCAAGAATCTATTTATAGGCCAAGGTCAAGTGGACACTTGGCATCATCTAAAAGGTCTTCTAGAACTTTCTCCATTCAACAATCTTAAGTTTAACAAGAAAAAAATCATTTCACATGAGCTTAACAATTTCACATGGTCATGCGAAATCAGTGGAACAACAGTAGCAGCAACAGCTTTCTGGACCATTTTGCATAACTATGCAAAATTTTTGCTTGTTCATGCGAAATCAGCTTGCAAATTCTCCTTAGCCTACAACATAAATCCTTTTTTTGACCTATTTCGCATAGTCATTCGAAATTGCACCATATGGTTTTTAAGCTCCTCTTTGGTACTTCCTTTATTTTCTTTTTTTAACTACATTTTAACTACCTCCAATTGACTCTAAATCTCGATCCAATTACATTGCTTTTTCCTTAAAAAATTATTTGCTCTTTTTAATTTAATTTCATTCTTTTGCCACTCAATACATCAATATCACCTTGAAATAGCCCCAAAACTTCACAAATATCATTAGTATCTTTTGCAAGGGCAACAATGCATTAATTGGGTATCTTAGGCATAATTACTACTCAAAAGGTATGAAATTCATTTAGAATTATTATTTAAAATGTGCTCTTTTTTAATAGTAATCACCAACTCAAGCATAATTTCTAACTTTGAAAAGCAAATGTCAAGCTTCATTAGTAGTTGCTACAAATCTAGAACAATATCGACAAGGACTTATTCAAACTCTCAAGCAGTTTAGTGATAATCAAAACAATGAAGATATAACCCTATTAGATGATTCATATGTAGATCCAAAATTCATCTTATATGGTAACCTATGGGTCAATCTAGATAATCATCTTTTGTAACCTATGTAAACCTTGTATATATCCAATGGATAAAAAAAAACATGTAAAGCTGCAAGATGTGATCTAAATAATAGAAAGATGATGTGACTAATTGCTTAGTAGAAGACAAAAGATCAAATCTTTTCAAAAACTATTCAAGATTCCTGATATGCTTCAAGATGTAAGAGTTATAATAAGAAACAAGTTGTCTACTCAAATAATTATGTGGATTTCAAAAAGTTTCAAGTCTGGAAAATTTCTCTATAAATAAAGTCATTAAGTTCATTGTAAGGTAGAGGAAAATGAGAGGTGAATTAGAGGCAATCAGAGCTAGAAAAAGTGTTCCTAAAAATCTGCTTAGCTTTTTTGTAATCCCACTCCTTTCAATCATTTTTCCTTTATAATCAAAACTCGTTGTTGTTAACAAGCTTGTATCAAGATTCAAACTCCCTGTAATCAAGGTATTATTTCAATACAAAGTTTTATTTTATATTCAATTATTGTGTTCATTTTATGCTTTAAATTATATTTACAAAATTTATTTTTTGATTTATGAAATGTTTTATATCTTGGGTTGAAATGGTATTAGAGCCAAACTCTACTTAAGAACTAAGTGATATTACAACTTGGAATAGTCTGTAATCACTGATTTAGTCTTGAGTTAGTTCAAATTGAATTTTTTCTGAACAACTTGGTTAGCCTAGATAATGGTGTTTGAAGGGCAGAAGGAGCGTAAGTCTCATGTTGATCAGCTTGTGGTGGTCTCTATTCATAAAATTATTTGAATTAATCAAGAATAAGACTGTGATTTATCTTTTTGTGACAATGAGTAGTATTATGAAGAAATTAAGTAGAACTAATTCATCTAGATCTTTTAGGATAGAAAGTTCTATATCTCATAATTTTGCATATAATTTAGCCAGCTACTCATGTGAGTTTAACAGATATGCAAAATTAAATAGTTAATCATCCATGTTAGACAGTTTTACAAATACTGTAGATTCATTAGCAGCATCATATAGTCACCATGATCAAAACTTAGAGTATGTTGTTTTCACTTGATTTGAAAAATAAAAAATAAAGAAATAAAAAAAAAAATCTCTTTCAACAATGTACCAATACTGATAATCTTCAAATATGATATTCATTATACACATTTTTTTTTTAATTTCCTTCAATTTTTCTAAAATTTTTCATTAGGCAAATAAATTCCAAATCAAACTATACTTGATACATAAAACTTATTAATTTAAAAAAAAAAAATCATTTGAAACTTGAAAACCAACCATCAGATTATTGGCACGAATGGATCCCCTACCTGTTCGAGAAACATGTCGTATCCGGGAGAGTAGCTCGTTGGCAGATGAACAAAATTGGTGTAGAATGACTATATTGTTTATCTTTACATAGAATTATTATTTTCCAATTTTTTTTCACTAAGAAAATAAACTCCTAATTATGTAAGAATTAATATATTGGATTTATTAATGAGTCTAGTAATTTTTAAAATAATTTAAAAACTCAAATAATGATCTAATTAATATTATAAGAAATATATAGACAAAAATTGATGTGGAAGGACTTTATTATTTATTTATTTACATAGAATTATTATTTTATGATTTTTTTTTCACTAAGAAATTGAACTTCAAATTAAACAATACTTAATATGTTTGATTTATTAATGAGTTTAATAATTTTTTTAAAATAATTTAAAACTCAAACAATAAGTCCATTAATCCCAAAAATTTATGAACTAAAATTGGTTCATAATGACTCTATTATTTATTTTTTTGCATATAATTATATTTTTATAAATTTTCCCACTAAAAAATAAACTTTAAATCAAGTGACACTTATTAAATCTATTAATGGATTTAAAAAAATTTAAAAATAATTTAAAACTTAAAAAAGAAATCTAATCACTAAAAAATAATAGATTAAAATTGATATATTATGAGTTATAACTTTACCACTTCTATACCCATAACCATATTTTTGAAAGTTTTTTCACTAGGTAAATAGATCATAAATTAAGTAAGACGTAATTAAAAATTTAAATTCTTTAATGAATCTTTTAATTTTTCAAAATAATTTGGAATTCAAAAAATTGATCCAATTAATTACTAATAAAATCAAAACATTCTAAAATATTCTATTCATAATTGAGTACTAAATATATGTATATGATGAAAAACTTGACTCATTTACAAGTTAAAAAAATATAATTTATGATTTTATTATAATGTTAGTATTCATTTTTTTATTAAAAACTATTTATTTTTTAATTTATTTGTAATTATAAAACTATTTTCATTTTTAATAAGACATGAATTAAATTTAATTAATATTATATAAATTGAATTTGCAATGTTATTACACAATCAAAATAAAAAAAATATTTTTAAAAGCAACTTATCTAAACAAGTTTTTTGTTTTTTATTTAAAAAAAATTAAAAACAACTTACCAGACACCTTTATTTTTATAAAACTATATATTTTTTTTAAATTTTAACTTAAAATAATTTTTTAAAGCAAGCATAAACAAAAAAAAACATGTCCAAACGATCCCTAGATATTTCAAAACGATGGGTGAGCTAACTAGGTTCAAATAGATGAGTGTTGGATTATCTAATTTTTGTTGTTACAATAAATAAATATATAGAAGGCTTCTTTTGTTTGAAAAAGAAAAGAAAAAAAAATTCTAAATAGATTATTATTAACACATGTATTTATGGTGAAAAAATTAAAGTTAATGATTAAGAAGGTGTTTGTAAAACTTATAACTTAATTTGTTTTTCAAGTATTAATTGTTGTTGTTTGACTGAAATTTCAAACTAATGGGGGGGGGGGGGGGGGGGGTTATGTATATTTAGTCAAAATCTTAGGAAGTTGAATGAAATTAACCCTAATTTATATATAGAACGAATTTGTATTTGAGAAAAATTGAAATAAATTAGTGACTAACATTCAAATAACAATTTATATACAACTTCAAATGGGACACCCTTCAATTTAATTTTTGTGGGCAATGAAGCATGGGAGAGCATCCAAAATTCCCACATTTGCCTAAGAAAAACTTCCCACCATGGCTTTTGCTAGTTTTCTAAAAAATTTGTGTATATAACATCATTTTAGAAAATATATAATAATTGAAAAAATATTTCTAAATATATGGCAAGGGGAAGTTGGTTAAAAAGTCATATTTTAAAGGTAAAGTTCAGTGTACAAGTCTCTTTTGAAGAAACATTAGCCCTTACAGCTTTGTAGTCATTAGCTCTTATGATTTTAAAATGTACTTATTTGGTCAAGAGAAACTCATCATATTATATCATTGTATCTTGTAGGATTGTAAAATTAGACAAACAACATCCTCTGAAAATGCTGAGAATTAGTTTTAATAGTATGTATGATAGTCAATTTCCTATCATATAGATATGGACTTAATGGGTCATCACGATTTTAAAAGTCCATCTAATTAAGATTTGCGTATGGAGTGTGAGAAACTTCTTCCACTATATGACGTGGAGTGTCTCAATCATCCTTTGAGGTATGTGTGACCATAAAGGTATATTTTAATCAATGGTCCAAAATTTGCTAATGCAATAAGATTGCGTTTGATTGACCTGACAAGATATGATGTGATATGATAAGATATGTATATTTTATAATTTGATTTTCAATGAGATATAATATTTTTGGATATACATATCTTATGGACATGATATTTTACGGTAGCATATCCAATGTGATATATTATGTTATATTTATATTTATATTTATATTTAATTTGGGAAATAAAAAAATATATATGGAATGTATATTATTTTCAATATTTAAAATAAAAATTATATTACATTCCAATATTTTCTACTTTAAAAATGAAATTTCTCTTATATTTAACAATATTCATGATTAAAATATTTAAACTTTATAAATAATTTTTTATATATTATTCTATTCAATATATAAAAATAATTTATATATCATACATTAATATTATTTTTGTAATTTTTTTTTAGTTTTTCTTTTATAATCATAAACTTAATTTATAATAAAAAATTATTTTATATAATGAATATATAAAAAATAAAAAATGATAAAAAAATAAAAATAAATTTATGATACATGGGATATGCATATCCCACATCTTAACATGAAATTAATATATCTCATATAAAAGGGATAAAAAAAAAGGTGGATAATATATCTTTCTATTTATCCTATCTCATGTTAATTTGATTAAACATAGGATGTGATAAATGGTGAAATAACTTATCTTGTCCCATCATCAACCAAACATCGTGGGATAAGATATAATATCCCCTTTCTTATCATATCTCATGTTATATACACCTAATCAAATATGGTCATATTTGATATGGTAACCATTTGGTATGTTTGATTGTATTTTCTTAAACTTGTTTTCAAACTATAAAATAAACTTTATTTTTTTATTTCTTAAAATAAAGATGTTTTATAATTTGCTATTAACAAATCCATTTGGATTAAAAGACTTATGTTTTATTTACAAATAATTTTTCTATTTTAGCTTTCTTAAAAATTATAATTTAAATTTACATCAATATTAAATTAAATTAATTCAAGTCTTGTCAAAATAAAATAAGGTCTTGCAATTGAAAATGAATTAAGGTAAATAGTATTTTGGTAAAATTTAATACTAATAATATAATAAAAGCACAAATTATATTTTTGCTAAAAAATAATTATATATTTGAATAAATATTATAGACATATTTTTATTAAAAATAGTTAATAATATTTTAAAAATGGCAAAGGTTAATAATATTTTATTGAAAATAAATTATAAAAACAAGAATAATTCATTTATGTATATATATATGTAAGCTAAGTTCTTTCAATACATGTACATATTTACTATCTAATTATCGATATAGTATTTTAGACTAGTTTGATTTGATTTTTTTTTTTATTAATTAGACCAATTTATGAGTTCAAAATTATTTTTAATCTCTCTCTCTCTCTCTTCTCTTCTCTCTCTCAAAGAAGATGTAAAGGTTTCATATCAAGTGGGTGAGGTAAAAGTCATGAACCCTAATAAAAATATTGACCTTCTTTATGCATCATGCATTAATAAGTTGATCCATGTAACATTGCCTATATAGTTTATTCAAGCCAATCCATTTATCCTGTGAGATTGCACTTATAACTTGATTAATTACTTGGGTTTTGTTTAGGAAGTATTTTCAAAAATAGTTTTAAAAAATAGTTTTTGAAAATTGTTTTCTCATATTTTATAGAATAAAAGTCTGTTTGGGAGAATGAAATGTTTTTCACTAATTTTCAATGTTGTTAAAAATAACTTTTATATGTAATATTTTATTTTTAATCATTCTGAATAGTTGTATAATTATTTTTTAAAATAGCCTTGAAAAAATAAGTGAAAATAACTAAAAACAATTAAAAGATGTGTAAATAGTCACCAATAGCATACGTGTCCATAGAATTCTGAAAAAAAAGATGAGAAGGAGCGTACCTGGATAGCAAGCTAAATCGTCTTTAACTTATTATTGGGGTCATTTTTTTTTTGGAGGTTTCCAAATGCTCTCTACCATTGTGCCACCTGTAAGATCTCTTCATGGTTAGTTAATGAAGGAGAGAGAAAACGTGACAACTTTTTTTCAAAGAGGATATTCAAGAGGATGAAATGTATGGGGCTAGGCTAAGAGTTGTAGTGTGGTTTGTTATAGAGAGAGGATATTCTCTCTGGGGGAGGTAGGGAAAAGTTGAACTGAAAAGAGAGTGTCTTGGGTAGCAAGCTAGAAAGGGGAGGGGGGAGAGGTGGTGTTGTTTGATGCGTTAATGTACAAACTGAAGACCACATACCATCTTGTTGATTAGTAGTTGGTTAGGGTGTGGACCCGCATTTTTCACGTGCATCCCCACTCAATCGGCGAGACTCGCCTTTTATTTGTGAAAAATTAATTTTAGAAAAGTTGGAGTCGCCACCTATTTTATTTTTATTTTAAAGGGAAAATAAAACAAGAAAGAAAAACCCTAAAAAGTGACTCCATAGTTTTGGAAAAAGCATGTCTTTGAGAAACCTGAGTCTAGGTCCGGGGATCAGGTTACTTATTGGGAAGGTACCTCTAGGAGGTAGCACCCCTCTAAGCCCTACAAAGGTCTCTACTGACAAAGTTAGGGGAAGTGTGGCCATTAATCAGTTAATTATGAATACCTAAGTAGGCTAGGTGATTTCTAATATTGCATGCCTAACAAGAAAACAAACCATAAGAGGGAGTCGAAGTGCGTACCTGAACGATTGCTCAAGCGCTATCATGAAACATAAGAGTTAGTGTAGAAATCTATCACACAATATGTGTCTTATCTGGGCAAAATCTAGTATATATTTAAACACCCAAGAATCACATCATGCATGAATATAGTCACCAATAGCATACGTGTCCATAGAATTCTGAAAAAAAAGATGAGAAGGAGCGTACCTGGATAGCAAGCTAAATCGTCTTTATAGGAAACAAGTTTGCTTAATAATAAGTGCGAAACAAATTCATGTATATCATCAAGAGAAAAAAAAAAAATCAATCAAATATCAAGCAAACAAATATGGAAGAGGATATCATGAATGTCGGACCCCCACCAAAGCCCTAATTAATTTCGCATGAGTTGATTCCATAAATTCCATGATTTGGAATTATGAAGTTTATTCGTGCTTGTTGAAAATCGAGAAAATCACGAAAATAGTTAAAAATCAAAGAAAACAGTGAAAGTGCATACCCGAAATAAAGTGGCAGCAAATTGCATGTTAAAATCTGGATTTTGTACCTAAAAGCTTCTAAGGAACCTTAGAGAAAACCAAATTCATTTTTGATAGAAAAAGATTTTGAAATCCGGCTTTAAGACGTATAAGATCATAAAAAAGAAGAAGAAACAATAGGAGGAGTACGATGTGAGGCAAAGTGACCATGTTGGAGTGAGGTCGGGGGTTATGATCAAGTTTGCACTGTTGGTGGACACATGAGGAGACCTTTGCAGAGTACTAGTAGTCTCAAAGAAGGATTGGATATCCCGTACTGTCATTCATTTTTGAGCTTCAAGTCTTCACTAAAAGTTCATCTAATTCATCAGTTCTCTCACGGTTCACTTCTAAATTTTTCTGTAGTTCGGGACTGTGTTTTCTAACTCATCATGAACTTCATCTTTTATCTCTTTACTAGTACTAACTGATCATCTGTAGCTCGCATGAAGAAGTTTCACTGATTATTATTTATATGACCCACTTCTATTATCCAAAGATGCAGTTGTAGCAAAGACTTCAATTTTTGAATCAGAATACTCCTATGTTTGAAGTAGACTCTCATTTCTATTTAGTATTGTTGATGTGGCCATTAAAACTGTCTTGACGATAGCGAGGATCTACTAAAGATCACTTTCTCGACATCGGTAGCACTACAAGATATCTTAAGTTGTGGCTCCAAGGATTCATGTTCAAGGATCTTACTACCAGTGGTGGTTGTTTGTCTTGCTTCTAGTCCTTCAAGCGCTTTATGAAGATTCCCAACATGTAGATTTGCAATTCGTGCTAGCCTGGTTAACATAGAATAGAGTTCCTTCATGGAGAATGTAAGTAATGGTACCAAGGGTTTCAAAGTCGGACAAGCTTCTCTAATCCTTAAACAACAGGACCGGTAAATGGTTTGACCATGAATGGGGAATATTTCCAACTTGGTCTCTCTTTCTCGAGTCATAGCATCAGTCTTAATTGTTGCATCCTTAGTCAACACTGATTCAAGTGGAAGAAGGACCATATTTGCCTTTGAAAGATCTTCCATGAGAGAATGGTGTACTGCAACAGCATCCTTTCCTAAACTATGAACATCATAGAGACCTTCAGTAATTACCAGAACCTCTTCAAACATGGAACCACATTTAGAAGTCAAAGCAGTATGGCCCCTCATAACACGACTAAAAGTAGAGAGAGCAACACTGGCTTCATAGGCACAATCCCTCGCCGCAAGAACAGTGCTTTGTAAATCAACTGATGCCAACTTTGCTTTAACAGGAGCAATGCAGAGTTCATTGTTTGCAGTATACAAGCCATTCAGAGCAGCTTCCACACTGATTTGTGTAAGTTTTCATTCTTGCTTAGTACGTATAAATGAATGATAAGTGACATCTAGTCTTGTTAGTGCATTGGAGTAAACTTGCTGCCATGTACTGCCATCACCGCCAGGAATCCGAAAGATGCCATCTCTTGATGCTTCAAACTTTAATACACAAATTTTGATTATATCGGATGCCTTTTCTCGAACTTCCCATAATAATTGTCTTCGCCTCGTAAGGTGATCATTGAATTCAGTAGGAATTCTAGAACTCTTAGTCAAGGTATTTCCAGTTGCACTGGAATTTGGGCCACCACAGGCCCATCCCATGGCTCTCTCAAGCTGTCATTCTGATTCCATGTTTGATGGAGTTGGTCTAGCTGTGCCTTATAAGCTTCTTCTTGGGAAGCTAACTCTTCTACCTCTTTCTAATAAAGATGATCCCTACCCTTCAAAGCAGCCTCTTCAAGAGCCAATTATTGCTCAGCAATGACGCCAATCTTAAGAAAGTAATTCTGCTCCAGGTCTACTAAAGAAGCTCTCTCGATTTCAACCTCAACAAGCTGTTCCAGTGTCATATCAATAGACCCTCGGATTTGTGAGAGGGATCTAGATACACCCGTTACTTCCGAGTTAAATGAAACAATGGATTTAATTACATCTAGTAAAATATCATCAGTCATTTTCCGCACCGAGCCCTTACAGGAAAGTAAACTTGTTCTAAAAATGGAAGCCCGGTTCTTTTTTGAATAGTATCTTGAATGTTCCATGTTTGTACAAACAGTAGGCATATCCCCATTGATAACTTGCTGCAATTTATTAGCAAATCCTGCTATAAGTATGCATTTCTCTACTCACTCTTCAAATTTGCAGAAAATAGTTCCATGAAGCTCCCTGGCACAATTTGATTCTGGCAAAATGATATGGAACATAACCATCCTTGTATCATTCAGTTTGGAAATGAAATCACTTGAATCAATTGTCTGATTAATCGTTTTGCTAAGTTTCTGGGGCTCTTCAAGAAGTCTGTCACAGGCAGCAAATGATGCTTTAAAGACTTGAATTGATCTGTCAAGATTCTCTCTAGCAACGTCTTCAACAGCATGAAAATTGCTGGGTACTATCGATGAAGGCGCATGAATACCAGCTCTCGATAGAGGAATATGTAAGCATATATCAACAAGCACAACGTGGAACGAATCAAAATGAATGGGGCAATATGAATGCAATCCAAGGAAAGCTTTAGTAGGAATCTGAAATTCCTGAACTGAAGCAGAGCATGCGTCCAGAGAAGCCTGTAACTCGGACTCATTCTCCAACATGGGAGCATACATAAGCTCAGACTTCAAAACAATAGCTGATGTTGATAAGCCCTCATATTTTCTGCTGTTGTGATTGGGGATGTCCTTTCTTTCTAGTCTTCTTTTGATGCTCTTTTATTGAGTTTGGGCCTGCCAAGGGTTTCTCTTCTTCTTCCTTCACTACTGGTCACCAATGATGCATTTTTACCAGAAGGGAAACTTGGAGTAGAGGATAAAGTATCGAATGCTGAGCTCCCCACAAAAATAGTATCAGTGACCACAGAAAATTGCTTGCTTTTTACACCAGCAACTTTCGCATCTTCCGTTGTCATCTCATCGTTTGAGCAAGTCATTACTGAATGTACAAAATGCAAGTAGTCCTGAATATGAAAGAATTTCGCCTTAATCTAAGAAGTTTGCTTGGTCTATTTTCCACCCCAGTTGAAATCTCCAAGCGTAGATTCCTTCCCTTAAGAATATTTCCAATCAGATAAATAGGAGACAAAACATCCTTCTGATCAAGCATGTGTGATCCATAATTTATAGGTCCCATGCTTTCAACTTTACTCACTAGTTCTGAATTTTCTTGTCTTCTGATCACACTGTTCAGAGGAAAACCTGTTGGGTGTCCCACTGTGACAGACATGATCACAAGGTTTTTGTTAATAGTCAACTTGTTCAAGGTCAGTGTTCTTGCCTTGTCACTGTAGAGAACATCTATGTCTACCATCTCCTCAATGGTCGTCATTCTCTTAGTGATTGCACCCTGCTAGGAGAGCATATGGGAATCAATAGCCATAGTAACAGATAAAGCAGCAAGTACAACAATAGGAATTCCTCCAATCAAGAGAACCAGTAGGTTATCAATTCCATCCCTGTACTCGCGGTTTTGTATTAGGCACATGACAGTGATCTCGATAATCATTCGAACAACAATAGAGCAAATGTAGAAAACACGAAAGGCAATGAGAAACTTTCTGGAATTGTTTGCCCACTTCTTTACAGTAGATCCAAAGGAAGAACCGGAATTGATAAGAGTTTTACCTTTAGGCACCCAAAGAAGGCATCAATGAAATTCGGGCCTGGAATGCGGACCAAGAAAACCTTGTCATTACTGGTGGAACCATTATTCAGGACCTCTGAGAGGTAGTTGAAGTGCTCTGCGCAGACAGGGACTCAGCTTGTTCACCAAAATACTGTTTGAACCCATCCATGTTCTTCCATCAATTGTTGTTTCCCAAGTAATCTTGAATCATCACAGATTCTAGTAATTGACTGGAACTTAGTATCCCTATCAATGAAGGGTGGATTGTAATACATAGGATGTTGCCTCCTATCAACAATTCTGGATGAGGCCTTTTCTCGATGAGGTTTCACCAGTATTGTGAGATTCAAAGATACACTCAAATCAACATCAGTAGAAAGACCTCGGTGATCAAGAAACACCCGAGCAACATTGACACCATGACCAACAACGCCATTCCAAGGGGAAGGGCACCCAATGAAATCTATAGACTCCTCATTCCAATGAATTAAGCACATAACCAGTTGGATCATGCTTGATTCCCTTCTTGAATTCAAGCAGTGCCACAATGTCCTGTGATGGAAGCTGCCCCATTGCAGATACAAACAGTAGGGACACCAATAGAAGTGTACAGAGCTCCATCATTAACCCTAATGGGCTCAGTGAAGTGAAATTGCAAAGCTTAATGCAGTGAACAAAACGTGGCCTTCAATCATTGTAATCTAAAAATTCATGCAAACTCAGCTAAAGGGTTGTTGGGCTTTCAATCAGCAAATTTGAACCAGACCATTCATGGCGAAACGAGATAAAAACCCAACATCAATGTCATGAAAAATCACCACTATGCAAAGCACAAATAAGAACTTGGTAGCACACACTGACCCAAATGCCCCAAATATTTTCATATGCTCAGTACACTTTTCTGATGCTCAAAGATATCAAAACCCTAAAAGATTAAAAGAAAACAAACCAGATCTTTGTTGGAGGCAAATGCTTCAGGAGATTGATCCCTCTACATCAAGAATCAGTGACAGAACCACAAATAGAGCCAGAACATTAGATGAGTAGACATCAAGAGAACAACACAAACGGAGTAGGCATGGGAGTTTCAGCATTTGTTTGCCCAGAATCGGAATAATTGGGATTAAGGGTGATCGATCTCCAGTAACACTTGAAAGCTCTCTGGGTATTAACGGATATCCTTGCATAATAATGTCCCAAATATCTAAAAGTGTTCCCTTTCTGCAGATTTAATTTGGCTGATCTTTCAAAATGCTCCGTAGATTTTTTTTTTTTGCCACTCTTGTTCCTCCTTTTCCCACAAGAAAACCCTGAGATTAAAATGAAGGGAGGCGTCTTTGGCTCTGATTTTCCCACCCTACTCCACCACGGTGCTTCAATTTCAGTATCAATTTCTAGTTATTATAAAAGGCGTTTCTGAAATGATTTCTGCTAGATGGAACACATAGTCCTCTCTATTTTTATCTTCCCAAAAGAATCGGCTCATATGGAATGCTTATAGACAATCACCAGGAAACTTGGATGAATCATCCAAAACAGAGAAAATGAGGAGAGAACAAATGGGCATAATAAAATAAAAATAATAAAAATAAAAGAAAGCCGATAAAGCCACATCTCATGATTTTTAAATGGGCTTAGGCTAGTGGGAAAGATCACAACAGGTTTGAGGCAAACAAATAAGCAACCATTATCAACCAAAACAATTTGTGGCCCTTTCTGTCCACACCAAATAACAGTATATTAAATATTCAGAAACGAACACACGGAGAAATCGAATATAGGTAAGAATTCCAATAGTAACGAGAAGCATACCTGGATAGCCCTGATTGCCATTGCTCTATTTCCGCTTCCTCCTGTGTTTTCTCCTAAAAAATCCTCTGAAATCCTTCGTTGCTTCTTCCTCCTCTCTTTTTCCTTTTCTCTCCAATCTATGTATCACCCTCAACACCTAAATTTGTTTCCCAAAAAGGAAAATTCTCCTATTTCCTTTCTTCTTTTCCTCTTTCTTTTTTTCCATCTTCTTTTTCAAAAGCCATCTTCCTAATTTCAAATTCCCCTCTAAAAACCTTCCATGGAGAGTCCCACTTTCCTTAAACTCCAATGGTAAGTTTCCTTGCAAAAGCATGAAATTGTTGAAATTAAATAATTGAATGAATAGATAAATAAGTAAATAAATTAGAAAACGGTAAAAATAATAAATAAATAAGTTAATTAAAAAACTAAGAAAAATAATATAAAAAGGAATATAACAAATAAAAATAAACAAATAAATAAAAACTGAGCCCCACAAGCCATGCAACCATGCAAGTCATACAAGTCACGCTAAAAATGTCTTAATGGGCCAAGTGTGCCTAAATGGGCCTAAGGGTGCCTAAGTGGGCCTAAGGTAGTGCCTAATGGGCCAAGTGAATCTAAAAGCTATCCTAAAAAAAACAAAAAAAGCCTAAGTCTAAGTTAGGGCTACCAAGGGTCACAATAAGGGATCAAATAATCCCTCAACCAAAGTCTTCAAGGTGACTCAGAAAAAGGTAAGTGGTGAGTAGTACTGGGCCACCAAGGAACTACTATGGAGCACTGAAAACGAACTTAAAGACATGTGTTAAAGGGACAAAATTGAGGGTCTACATAGGGACTTGATGTTGCTTCACTTTTTTGTTCCTTTTGAGCATAAGTTAGGGATTGAATTTGAAAGTAGACCTATGTTTGTTTTTTGATGTTTGGAAAATTATGCTTTGGTTCTTGTTTTAAATTTATCTTGGCATGTTAAGTTGTTTTAAGTTCATTGACAAATAATTAAATGGACATTGTTTAGTTACCCACTCCTTGTATGTCTCTTCTCTGTTTTTCTTAGGTTTCATTTATATGTTTCTGCATCTATGTTTCTTTTCTTTTCTTTCTTTAGTGCCTTGGGCAATTGAGATCATAAAACGAGTGTTTCAAGAAAAGTGGAAACTTTGTGAAGATTGAGTATAATGAAGGTTGCTTAGGGTTTAGTCAGATGCAAAGGATTGGGGTTCTTTGATGAATCTGAGACCACATCATGCGGCAATGGAATATTTATGAAGAAAATTGAAGAGGAAAAAGGTTGATGTTTCAAATCATTATCACTTGAGAAGGACAAGGATATTGATGAGTCAAGTGTTGAGATGGCTGAAAATGTACTCAGTGGGGCATTTTCTTCAGAGGAAAATTTTGGGTTTTTGTCAATTAGAGACATGAAATTATACACTTGAGATATTTCACATTAGAAAATGGATGAGGAACTTAGTTGGGGGTGTTGTGGGAGCTTGGCACTCAAAAGTTGGTGATAACTTGGATGATGATTTTGTATCCTCATTTTCTGGATGAATTTAAGATCAACAAAACTAAGTGTGGACCCCGCATTTCGGCTCAATGCGTTTCCCACTCGATGGCGAGCTCGATTTTTATTTGAAAAATTGATTTTTATTGATTAAGAAAAATGACTTGGAGTCGCCACTTATTTTTGTTTTATTTTTAAAGGGTAAACAAAATAAGAAAGAAAAACCCTAAGTGTGACTCCTTATTTTGGAAAAGGTGGTCTGTGAAAAACCGGATCGGGTTTGCGGGTCAGGTTACTTATCGGGAAGGTACGGTAAAGACCGTAACACCCCTCTAAGTCCCTAAAGTCGGGTCTCTACTAATGAAATGAAGCAATCATGACAATGGATGAGTAAATCAATGGATACCCCGAATAAATCATGCACATGTGAGAATCAGAAAATGCATAGACAACTAGAGTGGGAATGAGTGCGTACCTGAGCAGCGAGCCACTATGCGCTATCAAGAGAGAGGGTTAGTGCACAATAAAGAGCATAAACATAGCTCACATGTCACTAAATCGAGTATGAAATCATCAAAGCACGTATGACACTCCACTCAAAATTCATTTTTATTTTAAAGAAATTTTAGTTGATGTTGGACCCCCACCAAAGCCCGTTTATTTTGCATGAATCAATACCATAAATTCCATCACTTGAAATTATGGAATTTAATTCTTACTTATTTTTAAAAACATTTTAAAAATAAAGAAAATGCAAAAGTGGCTTGCCGGAAAGAAAATGGTAACCAAATTTTATTGAAAATGGGTCTTGTGGAACCTAAAGACTCTAAGGATGAAAACTTTGAAGACTTGAAGTTATTTTAAAACAAAACAGAATTTGGAATTACAAAATGAAGTTGGGAAGGATTACTTTCTAAACCAAAGAGGATTGGAGAAAGGGAAACTGACACGCGGCCCCTGAGTTGCATGCCAAAGGTGGCCATGCAAAACAGGTCATGCTTGAGGAAAGAGAATGGGTCTGGGGTGCAAATAAGCTGGCCATTGAACCACATCGTTAAACACACAACTACTGGTCTTCACCCGGATGTCGAACTCCTGATTTGCATTGAACAGAAGGTCTAATTACAAACCCTTGTTTTCTCAGGGAACCTAATGTCCTTGAGGTCCTTCAGAAGAAATAGGTTAACTTGTTGGCTGAGATAAACCATCAATGTCAAAGGAGGAATTTCCATTGGAGTTCACATAGCTCAACATCCCCATCGAGCTCAGATTATTGAATACTGGGGCCTGCCTTGAGATAATGGACTTCCAGTGGTAAGATAGGAATTTCTTAGCATAGAAATCACCTGTAGAAGTGCTCATCATAGAGGATCCTCTGCCAAAGTTGATGCTCCACCCCGTGTTGCCTCCACCAACTATGTTTCCCACTGAACTTATAACCCGAGGACTTGCATTAATCCCAACGAATTTAGCGAAATCCAACATTTTTTTTTCATTTCTGTTCCACAAGGACCTCAAAGTCTTCCTCATCCAAAAACTTGGAAGTGTCAATGACAGTTACGGATTCATTCACGCTGCCAGTCTTGTCATCTTCAGCAGCTAGGACTTTTGCTTAATTAACCAAGTTGTTCCTTCTATAAGGTCTGATTGGAGGCCGTCCCACAATCTGACTGGCAGCAGTAGCAAATCCAAACTCTTGAGAAACGGCAGAGTCAGCAGCCCTCTTAGTCCCAGAAACAGTACCGACAGAAGAACTAGAGAAGTGAGGAGTAGTGGAAGAAACATTGGAGAGCACGAAGGGAAGTCCTTAGCCGTCAGTATTCTGCCATGCTCACTTCATGTGGAAGAGGATTGCTTGGGCTTCTTGGGCTTATTGATCATATCTAGTACCTCAAGAAAAGTCGAGCCCTTGCACCGGTCCAGGCTGATGAGTTCTTCAATCGTATTGGCATTTTCAAAGTTTATCTTGTGACTCATTCCATGCAAACCTTATCAGTGGGTCAAATTCAACTCTTCCATTAACTTCACTTGCCACATCTACATGGACTACCCTTGCGTGGCCTCTGCAGGAACCCTTAGCTGGAAGATCTTATCTCCGCCTCTGCCACCTTCGCCCTAACTGACGCAGCATCTCTCACAATAGCTTCCCAGAAGGATGAAACATAGGCAAGGCCTGCCATAGAGAATATAGCTACTGACCAGAATTTCGGTTCTGCATTATGCATAAATTGGCGCCCCTGAAGTTTCCTCTTCAATGAATGCAATGAATCCACATGACAGAAAACCAAGTTCTCATGACGCATGTTAGAAGAACCTTTGCACACCATTACCAATCCTTCTCCATGCTACTTATTTGGTATCAACTAAACCATAACTATATTGCTTAATCATCTCTTCATTTGATCAATCATTCGGAACATGCCCAGAAAACATTATCACATCCTTGTAGAAGAGGGTCTGGGCCTTTACTGGTATGATTTGCAAAATGGAAGCCTTATTGCCAAACTTCACGGCATGGACGCCATATGTTACATCAAAATACATTCTGCCAGGCTGAGGCTCACCTGCAACGTACCCAATAGTCCACTTCCTGCATGTCTACGCAACTTTAAAACATCATGATGGCGTTCCTCATCTACTGCACTTTTCAACAAAGTCATGGATGCTATGTATCCTGTGCCTCAGGCATTTGTCAGCGCCATCACTACCAAAGTCATCTCAGAAACTTTCATTTGTATTGAATAATTCCGGTCAATGGTACCCATATTCTTCTTCGTTATGCACATAAGATCTGATACCTTCTGACATATGTGACCATATCCTCATGCCCCAAGGCGACAGCTGAGATTGCAAGTGATGCTATGTTGCAAAGCTGGCCAGAAATCCCATTCAGGACAGTTATCTGTCGAGCTAAGGCAAGTTGTTTAGCCCCCATTGCTAGCTGTCGGACCTGGGCAGCAATAGCATCAGAATAATCAGCTTCGCCACATGATGAATCCTTTTTGAAACCCTTCAATTAGATCAGCTTGCCCCATATAGAAAAGTCGATCAATGACTTGAAGAGCGGTTCGCTTCTCATAGAGTGTCACGCGCCATTGAGGGAACACGCAGGGTGAGGGCCATTGGGGCTTGCTAAAACTGGATCCTATTTCAATTTGTTGATATAGAAGATGGGGAGTATCTAATGTGCGTCTTCATTTGATGCTTCATTTCTACTGGTATTTTCTCAAGAAAACCTTCAAACTCGGATCGGGCCTATGTCAAGCAATGGGCAATATTTGGTGGGAAAGAGTGTACTAAGCACTTGGAGTTTGTTTCCTCGATGGGTTTATGGATGGTCGTGAAGATGATAGGCCATTTGAACTGCATCCTGATTGCTTTTTGGAATTGAAAGGATGGGAGCCACTGCAGGCATATTAATGCTTCATGGGACAGTAGTAATTGGAGTATCCCAGTCATTGATACCGAGACCACCAAGTGTTGTGGCTCAATAATCTGCTATTCCACAATCTGGAGTGACAATCATTTCATTCCCTGCTTGTTCCTTAGAGTCCTCAGGCTTCTGATACATAATGGGCCACTCAATAGTGCCAACTAATCCACTACACAATGCCATGTGTCGAGCCATGGTTCTTGGTAATTCATTGGATGAGATCAGCAGACCGACCATCAGCTAGGACACCAAATTCAATGATTGGAAGGATCCGTAGCACGACAGTAGTGGTTCCAAGGATTCATCTACCATTTCATAATGATCCTGAGGACCATGTTCGCAAAGAAGACCTTCAAGCAGAAGCTTCAACCTCCTTTGCGTTTTTATAATCTTGTCTTTTACATTTCCCGGAACAAAATTTGTGAAGAGCAATGCAGGGATGCTGGGATAGGCCTGACTCCTGAGGCTTCTAGAACTGGACCCTCCCATTTGAGATTCTGAAAACAGTCTCCTCTGAGAAAGGAGTTAACCGGAGCTGAAGGAAATGGTTTGAGGTGTCTCGGCTGAGGGTTTCAGGTTTGAGGACTTTAGGCATTGATGGTACTCTCAAATTCTTTTGCATAATCAATTTCACGACTCTCTTCGTACGATTGCATAGCTACATAATCTCTGAGAAGCATAGATCTAAAGGGTGCACCAAACACTTTCATGCCTTGCAGGGAGGCCATGTATGAATTTTCAATACCCTGTGGCCTTGATGCGGCTGCTGATGAAATCCAATGAGTAATTTAGAGCTTCCCTCAACTTTGAGATGTTTTTATTGCTTGGAACTACTATTTCGAACACCTTCTGCAGTTTGAGAGTGATGAAGAGAGCCATTCCCATTCATATCTGGTAGACTGTTTCAAAGGGATTGATAACCTGTGAGATACAAAATGCTGATTTCAGATGCAATTTCCTCCAACTTCGAATAAAACTCCTTATGTTTCTCTGCACGTTCAGTGCATCTAAATGTGGGAGCTGTTCCAACCATTGTTAGAGATTAAACTGCTCATACAGATGCTGCAGCGGAGGATGCAACAAGCCAATCATCCTCTTCGTCCAGATGCTTTCTATTTTCATGTTGCAAAAGCTTCTTCACTGATAGAGGCGACATTTGCTTAGGCGTTAAAAAGGCGATGCAGGCTTTTGATGGACAGTGGGTATGACAGATATCAAAGATATGATATGTGAGCGGTGTTGGATATGATGGGTGAAGATTGGGTTTAAAGATTACGTTGGGCATAGACACGGGGTGTGGTGGAGTGTGAAGTGATAGGTTTAATGATGGGTGTATTGGTGTATGAAAGATGGGAAGATGATAGTGAGAGAAAAGGTACGTGGGGGGTATGATCAATGGTTTTAGAAAATGGTTGGGAAGAAATGATGCAGTGGGTATGAGTGAGGTTAAAGGTGGGAAGGAGGATTAGTCAAATGCAATCAACTGATGACTGTGCTCATATCACTGATCTAGCCTGTACAGCCTTGAACAAAGGCAATTTGGAATGGACTCAAGCTTGACTCTCTCTTTCCTCTAATGTACTATTTCTATACCGGTCTTTGTTCCAGTCTCAAGCAACTTGCTCATTTGGCCATCATATTGTCAAGTATCCAGTTATCAATCTTCCGATGCCAAACCGGCCATAGCTAAGAGTGAAAAGCAATAGGCGGATCAGGGTTGGGTCGTCAAGCTGAGTTGGGCTCCAAGCCCATACCCAAAATAGTGAGAGAAGAGGAGGCCATGCATGTCAACAAGCACCATACCTCCCAAGCATTTTCATTCTTTTCCCACCAGTCCACCACATCCAGAATCGTCATCTTCTTAGCACATGGGAACCTCCCAGTTAAGGATGCCACTGCTACAGATAATCACACTTCACATTATGGACATAGCTCCGGACCTCTGGTTGATTTGAGCTTATGAGTTCAGTAAGCAAGGTGAATGAAATAGCCGCGGAATCCCAGTTCAAATAGGAGATGCATCAACTGTCTCTAGTGTGAAGGTGAGGAAAGCTGTGAGGGCATGTATCCTTGCAGAACTTCAAAACTGAACCCCAAACCCTCTCTCTCACTCACAGCCCATGCATAGAGCACAATCCAGGAACAAAGAATAGCCACAACAAGGAGAGATCATGGAAACAGAGCATGGAAGACAATAGATGAAAATATCCTCAAATGAGGCCTCACTTCATGGATCATAAGTGAGCCTTCCGATTAGGTGAGAATAAACATATCAAATACATCCATTGGCATGATTATGAAGGATTTCATAGTAGAAACATGGCATATTAAAATGGACAGCATCAAACATGAGTTCAGAATCATATCTCAACAAGCAACAAGTGGCCTTCATTATCCACCCCAAGCATACCAGCAAACTCTCAAGCATAAGTAGGAAACATAGAGGAGTAATAAGAAACTAAATCAAACAATAAATCATTTACATTCATACCTGAAAGAACCCTTTCCAGTGAGGTTCTGTTTAGCTAGAAATGTCTTCAATCTTCCTCCAATGTCGACAAAACCAGCGGGCTTACCTCTCTATAGCTCTCTCACTAGCGGCCTGGAAATCACCTCTCGGCAGCTATCTCCCCAAACTCAATCCTCCCTCAAGAAAATATCCCTCTGTCCTAGAAAAACCCTCACCCCAGCTTGCCTCCTCTCCCCCTCAACTAGCAGCCAAAAGCCCCTCTGAAAAGCACCTACAGAAGACACTCTCTCCATAACAGACTCTGAATCCTCTGCATATCCTCCAATAGGTGTCGCTTTCTCATTCGTCCATCAGCTCCACTAAGCCGATTCCACAGCAACCAACCAGGAGGCAACACTTGGCTTTCAAAGAGCCCTCCAGTTGGCAAGTGAGCTGCAAAAAATGAAAGAAAAAAAAAGTGTCCCAAATAGGGGTCTACACTAAGTGTTTTGTGTTAGTGCTAAAACCAATCTAAACATGCTCAACACTTTAATAGCATATATTAAATGTAGAAATAAAGGAATAAGCAAAACACACCTCCGACCATTGATGGTTTAGGAGTTCAGAAATCAAATTTGATATTTAGATGGGTTGAGGTGTTTCTAAACCCTTAATCAATCTCAAACGATCATGTATATATGTTTGAAATGAAAGTTTTATTTATTTTCACTTTGTCCATCACAAAGTCAATGCCATAATTTATGGCTGCTAATGACAATCAAAAAGGAAAACTAAATCAACATAAATCCCATAATAGTATGAGCTAGATTTTTGGACCCATTTAGGAAAGTCTAGCATTATTCCCAAAATTGATGGAAGATTATGGGCTGGATTTTTGGACCCATTTTAGGAAAATCTAACATTCTCCCACTTGGTCCATATATTTCATCATTCATCATAGTAAGAAATAAAATACACAAATCATGGTGATAGGTTCTTTAAAACAAGTATTATCTTCCATGTATCACAATGCATTATGTCTCTTAAACACTTGCCTTCATTACTTAATGAATAAACCCTACGTTTATTTTAGGTCCAAACATTAACAATATTTCTTAAATGAATGAATGTGTACACAAATTAGAATTAAATACAAGAAAATATTATCACATAAATAGAGTTTCATCACAAATAACATTTGTCCTTACAACGAAAATCATACAAAGGAACTAAGTCCCATTCTATCCACATGATCATTGAATGTCGATGGTGGCATGCCTTTTGTCAAAGGATCAACTGTCATCAATTCAGTGCCAATGTGTTCATTAACCACTGTTTTCTCTTTAACATGTTCCCTTATGGCTAAATACTTGATGTTGATGTGTTTTCTTAAACTACCACTTTTATTGTTTTTAGCCATAAAAACTGATGTTGAATTGTCGCAATATATCCTCAATGGCCTAGAAATCGAATCCACATTTCTAAGCCCAAAAATGAAACTCTTCATCCATACACCATGTGAGGTACTCTTAAAACAAGATATGAGCTCAACCTCCATAATGGAAGTAGTAATCAAAGTCTGCTTTGCACTTCTCTAAGATGTAGCTCCATTGATGAACATAAAAATGTATCCAGATGTTGATTTTCATGAATCAACACAACTAGCGAAGTCTGAATCCGAGTAGCTAATCACCTTCTGATTATCATCCGTCTATACATAAGCATGTAGTTCTTTGTCCCTTAAAGGTACCTTAACACCTTCTTTGTGGCTCTTTAATGGTCTATACTTGGATTACTCTAATATCTTCCCAACATCCTAATAGCAAATGCAATGTCAGGTATTGTGAAGACTTGAGTATACATTAAGCTTCCAACATTAGAAGCATATGAAATGTTCTTCATTTGTCATCTTTCAAGATCATTTTTTGGGTACTGGTTCAAATTGAACGTATTACCCTTCACAATGGGACCTATACTTGGTGAACACTCTTTCATCCAAAATCTCGTTAAAACTTTGTTGATATAGGTCTCTTGAGACAAACCCAAAATTCCTCAAAATTTGTCTCTATGTATCTTAATGCCAATGACATAAGATGCATCACCTATATCCTTCATGTCAAGGTTTTTAGATAGAAATTGTTTCACGTCATGTAGTAAACCCTTATCATTAGTTGTAAGTAAAATGTCATCCACATATAGAATAAGGAAATGTATTTTACTCCCAGTGACCTTCTGGTATGTACATTGATCCATAATGTTCTCTACAAACCTAAATAAAGAGATAACATCATGGAATTTCAAGTACCACTGATGGGAGGCTTGTTTCAATCCATATATGGATTTCTTTAGCTTACACACCAAATGCTCACCATATTTAAAGGAAAATCCTTCTAGTTGTTTAATGTAAACTTCTTCATCTAGATTTCCATTGAGGAAAGCCATTTTCACATCCATTTGTTGCAGCTCTAAATCAAAATGTGCAACTAATGCCATAATAATACGAAAACAATCTTTCTTGGATATAGAAGAGAAGGTCTCCTTGTAGTCGATTCTTTCATCCTCAGTGAATCCTTTAGCAACAAGTCTTGCTTCATATATTTCAATGTTGCCCAATGAGTCTTTCTTTGTCTTAAAGACCCATTTACATCCTATGACTTTTGTATCATTAGGCAACTCAACAAGATTCTAGACTTCATTAGATGCCATAGAATTCATCTCATCTTTCATGGCATTGTTCCATAAATTTGATTCTTTGCAACTCATGGCTTGTGAAAACGTTTCAGGATCATTTTTGGCTCAATGTTATAGTTCGATTCTTGTATATACATGACATAATCACTAAGAATTGCTAATTTCCTTGCTTTAGTAGATCTCATTAATGTTGAATCAACATTTTCCTAATGATCGTGTTGTTCAATTAGTTGTTCAACAATTTCTGGCATTTCCTAAACAATTTGATCTATTGAATTATTCTTAGTAGCTTGTGGAAATTCAACAACTGGTTGTTCAACTCCCATTTGAACTTGAGGGGTGTTGTGAATGATAACTAACCTTTCACTTGAGTTGAAAGGTTGATCTTTCTCAAAGATTGTGCTCTAGGATTTATCACTCCCACTGAATAAGTCATTCTCAAGAAATTTTGCATTTATTGATTCCACAATCCTAGTGTTGTGGGATAGATGGTAAAATTTGTACCCTTTAGACATTTCGGCATATCCAATGCTTATGTGTCGCAAACTCAGTTTCCAACCTTTCCATAATTCAAATGACATCTTTGAGACAACTTTAGTTGGAACTCGGTTCAATATATATTATTGTTTTAAGAGTTTCAATCCATAAAGTTTAAAAAGCTTGGAGTTACTAAGCATACTTTGTGCCATGTCCAATAATGTTCGATTTCTTCTTTCTGCTAAGACATTCTAGTATGGGGAACCAGACATTGTATATTAGGCAACTATCCCATGCACTTGAAGAAACTTTGCAAATGGACCAAGTGTTTGTCTATCCTCAGTGTATTTACCATAATATTCTCCACCTCTGTCTGTTCTCACTATCTTAATTTGCTTTCCGCATTGGTTCTCTACTTCGACCTTAAAATCCTTAAAGGCATCTAATGATTTGTTGTTGTTATGAAGCAAGTAAAGATACATGTACCGTGAGTAATTGCCTATGAAAAAGTTGAAGTATTTCAGACCATCCAAGTCCATGTTTGGACTATAAATGTCTAAATGTATGATCTCCAATATGTTTGTGCTCCTCTTGGCACCTTTCTTTGACTTGTTGGTGTGATTTCCCTTAATGCAATCCACACAAGTGTCAAAATTAGTAAAATCCAAAGTACTAAGTACTTCATCATTTACTAATCTCTTAACTCGTTCTATAAAGATATACCTTAATCTTCGGTGCCACAACATAAAGGAATCTTCATTATAACATATCGTTTAACACTAGTGTCAACATGCATAACAACATTATGAGTAGTATCATTTTGAAAATTAATAAAGAAAAGACCATCAAACAATGTACCATTCCCAACAAGATCAGACTTATAAAATAAATCGAAGGATGTTTCTAAAAAGTTAAAGGAATAACCAAAAGATATAAAAGTCTTGAAATTGAAATCAAATTCCTAGAGAAACTTGGAATATAAAATGTCTTTTCCAAATTTAAAACAAAACCACTACTTAAAACTAAAGTGTATGTTCCAATAACCTCCACATGTGAACACATCTTGTTTCCTGAATAAATGCACTACTCACTTTCCATTAGCTGCCATAGGTTTTGCATATTCTGTAAGGTATTTGAAATATGGATTGTAGAACCAGAATCAATCCACCATGTGTTATGATTAACATCAACCATATTAGATTCCTAACAAACAAATGAGATTGGATTACATTTCATCTCAAGCCATTTATGAAATTTGGAGTAATCCTTATTCATGTGTCCTTTTTTTTTTTTTTTTTTTTTTTGCAAAAGAAACACTTAAGGCCTGTTTAGGAATTGTTTTCAAGAACAGTTTTATGTTTTCTAGTACAAAAAAAACCTGAAAAAACACATTTGGCAACCATAAACTGTTTTCTGTTTTTTGAAAACAAAAAACAGAAAACAGAGTGTTTTTAGAGAACATTTTTTAGTTGTTTTCAATTGTTTTCACCTATTTTTTAGAGTTGTTTTTAAAAATAATTATACAAACATATATAATGATTAAAAATAAAGTTGTGGACATAAAAATTATTTTTAAAACATATTTAAAATTATTAAAAATATGTTAAAAACATTTTAGGTTCCCAAATAAACTTTTGTTCTACAAAATATCAAAGAACAATTTTCAAAAAACTATTCTTAGAAACAATTTTTCAGAACTGTTTTCAAAAACAATTACCAAACAAGGCCTTAGATTCCTTTTTTATTTCTTCTTAAGGTAGTATTTAACCTTTCCTCTTCTGTTTGGCTTGGTTTTGGTTCTTTCCTTGTGTTGCCAGTAATGCAGTCTCACCCATTTCCATTACTAACATCCCTTCCTTTTGAACACACATGGTTAGAAGTTCATTGATTGACCATTTATCCTTATATATGTTATAAGAGATTTTGAAGGGTCCATATCATCGTGGAAAAGTGTTCAATATGTAGTACACAAGGAAAGATTCAAACATCTCAACCTTAAGAGTTTTTAACTGAGCCACAATGTCCCTCATTTGCATGATGTGCTCATGCACACCTCTCACATTGGTGAGCCTTAAGGATGAAAACTTCATAATCAGGGTGTCGACAAGAGCCTTATCTGAAGTCTTAAACTACTCATCAATAGTCTTCAATAATGCCTTAACTTTATCATGCTGATCGATTGAACCTCGAATACTAGTAGAAATTTTGGTCTTTATGAACATCACACTAAGGCGATTGGATCACTCCCATCATTTATAAAGAGCCTCATCATCTATAGTGTTGGTCATAGTAATGACCAATTCATCTTTCCTAATAGCATAATCAATGTCCATCCACCCCAAATGAAGGAGAATTCTCTCCTTCCATACTTTATAATTGTCATCATTTAGTTCGAGAATATCACATCTTATATTAGAAAAATTCCTAGGTTGCATGACTACATAAAAATTAAACATACATGCTTATATAACAATAATTTGAGGCTAATAAACATATATAATGTTTTACCAATGTAAATCATGTTTCAAAAATATGAATCTAGTGACATAAAACTTGTCTATGGGCTAAAGTTCTAATTTAATTAGATCCATCTAACTTTTTGATAAAAGTGTCAAATTATGTTCCTTTCGTAATTGCTATGGGTAGATTAAGAATATAATTTGATATTCTATCATAATTAATTGTACAAATACAATAAAAATTCCCATGGGATAAGATTTATTATATTTAAATATGATTAATTATAATCAATGTCATTTTTCTATATGTGATCCTAAAGCACTTAATATTTAATTTTGCATAATTAAATATATTGTGGCTAATCTCTAATTAATTAAAATTATATAAATTACTAGAAATTTAATTTTATTCACAAAACTGTTCATATAAATTGCATGCAACGATAAACAATATTTACATATATGAACATTGTTTAAATTTATGTACTAAAAATTCAAATTAAATGTATAATGAAAACAATAAATTATACATAAAAAAAGGACATAATTTTAAGTACATAAATATGCAAATCTCAATTCCACAAAAATACCAAATTTATGGTTGGGGAAGAATCTCAATAAAGGAAAAATCGAAATATACCTTCGACCATTGATGGTTTGGGAATCCAAAAATCAAATTTGTTATTCAAATGGGTTAAGGTGCTTTTAAACACTTAATCAATTTCAAATGATGGTGTATATATGTTTGAATAGAGACTAGAGGGTTAGGACCTAACCACGAAGGTTCTATTTATTTTCACTTTGCCTATCACAGAGTCAATGCAATAATTTATTGCTATTAATGAAAATTAAAAGGAAAAACTAAATCAATGGAAATCCTAGAATATTATGAGTCAGATTTTTGGACCCATTTTAGAAAGTCTAATATTATTCCCATAATTGATGGAAGATTATGGTGAGCTAGACTTCTTGGACCTATTCTAGGAAAATATGATATTTTTTACTCTCGAAAACTTTAGGTCATGTGGATGAGTTTAGTGTCGATCAGTATGGAAGTTTGGTTTAATCAAGTAAAATTTGAGACCCCAACAACACAAGAAAAGACATGTTTTTCCTTCAAGTTATGCTCCAATGCCATCGGTGACTTATCCATAGCTAAGAGGACCCTCTAATCCACTACCCAGATCACCATTGAAACCGATCCTTGATATGAAGGCATTGATTTCTACTCCACCACTACCTGTGCCATCTTGGCAAAGGAGCCACTATTGATCTCACTCACTACAATACCCCTTCTCAGGCTTGGGTTTCTCCACTACTGACCTTATAGCTGCCTGGACTTTGAAAGTTAAAGTGATTTTGGTAATGGGCTTAAGAAACCATGTACCTAGGTCTCATACACACTGTCTATTGGAGGTTTTGTTTTTAGCTTGAAGCAAGTAAGCTGAACGTGTGGAACAAAATCCATTGACCGAGACTTGTATGGCTTTGATACTATGAGCTAGGAGTTGTCTTAGAGGCACCAAGAAAACTAAATTCCTAGGAAGATACCGAGTTGTAGAAAGCGCATTCAAGGCTTTCAATAGCCCGTCTTGAGAAGCATAAAATGAGCAATAGACCTCCTAAAGATCTAATCTTTCTCCTTAGAGAATCTCTAACTAGAAGTCTCTATCATCTTGTGATTTGCATGAAAGTTAGCAACTATATCACTCTATTGGATCCCTTTACTCTGAAGCACTATTCCTCGGAAGTCACACTTGCATGAATCTCAATGTTTGCATGCATTGAGAACAACTAGAAGATGGAGGAACCAATGGAAATATACAACTATCAAGAGACTCAAATGGGTTGGCTCAAGCTTAAGATCTTAATACAGGGGAGCATGCATTTGATTTAGACTTTGATATTAATGGGTTCAATCTAAAAGTTTCTCCACTACAAAAAAAAAAAAAAAAAAAAAAAGGTTTTTAATGACGATTATTTAGTCACGGTCATAAAATCTTGTCACCAAAAGATATCATTTTGTCATGGCCATGATAACATCGTGACTATATATTTTAATCAACTTTCTAGGGAAAAAAATGAAGGGATAATTTGGTGCCAATATTTTTAGTCACAACTTTATTTGACATCATGACTATATGTATATTTGGTGTAGGGAAATTCTGGCGCTAATATTTTTAGTCATGATGATTTTATCAACCATGACAAAAGATGTGATGAATGAGTGTTTTAGCCACATTTTTTGTGAAACCGTGACTATACTATATTTTTTTAATGATGTTTAGTCAAGAATTTCACATTGATAATGACCAAAGGTTATAATTTATCTTAAATATTCTGAACCTATGGTGATAGGTTCACCTAACTGTGACATTTATTTTAAATGATTATTAAGTTATCTATAGCTATACTTTCTTAAAGACCTTATACATACATACTTACAATCAATGCTTTGATAAAAAGTAAAATAAAGTTTAGTATATTAGTATAAAAATATGATGGTTCAATTTAATATTATTTGATAAAAAAAACAAAATTAAATGCAAGTGTGGGTTAGGTAAATCAAAAACAATTTTGATTTTATATATAATAAATAATTCTTATTGTATTCAAAATACCAATAAAAGTGGTAACTAAATTTTAAGTAACAAGATAAAACTATTAACAATTAAGATCTAAGTAACTTATTTATTGTTAATAATAAGTTTCATATAAAAGACATTAGGAATCTCATTGTTAATTGATATTTTTTTGTCAAGAGAATAATAAGATGAGTTATATAACCTATACATTTGGTATATAAAATCGGAGATTTGAAACTAAAAATAAACATTATCTAATCAAATTAGAAAGTTTTCCTTTTTTACAGTTACTCAAATATATATATATATATATATATATATATATATATATATATATATTGGAAAAAGTGGGTTTTGAGTCATTAATTTGAAAAAATATAGAAAAAAGAACTCGAACTTTTATAAATCATATTTATTTTCACTCATTTAAAAATATTTTTAAATAAATGCATTTTTTCATAACTCAAATAATTATTTCCTAAACTGACCCTTTTATATATTAATAACATCAATTAACAAATTTTTTTTATTGTGAGACTTGATTTGAGATTAATAAAATAAGAAATTTTAAAAATTAAAAATACAATTAAAACTAAAAAAACTTTAAAGCTAAAAAAATAAAAACAAAATATTAACTTTCACTTAATTAAAGCAGTAAAAAATATAAATATTGATAAAGAGTTGGAAATACAATGGGAGTAATTTTTAATTGATTTGAGATTTTATTTTTAAAATTTTAAGTTTTTTTTAATTGCATTTAATTTTTATGTATTTTATTTTTTAAATTTATTTTATTTTATTGTTGATGTCAACTAATAAAATTTTCATTCAATTTTATTAAATAAAATGAGAAGATGAAGAGATTTGCATAATGCACGATATAAAATCATTATTAACTAGGGGATTATAAATATTTTATTTATCATTTGAAAATCCTCAAGAATTTTTCCACAATAATTTATATCCCATATTATATAATAAAAAATTATAATATATTTATTTTCAAAACACTTTTATCAAATTAAAATTAAAAATTAATTTTGGATAATTTTATTTAATGTTATCAAGTAAAAGGGTATTTTAGGAAATAATTATTTAAGTTATAAAAAAAGTGCATATATTTTAAAATATTTTTAAATGGATGAAGATAAAACTATTTTATAAAAGTTGGGGTTCTTTTTTCTATATATTTTCAAATTAACGAATCAAAACCCACTTTTCGCTTTTTTTTTTTTTTTTAAGTTCAAAAAGTTTTTAATTTAGAAAAATATTTAGTTGTCACAATTTTTAATTATGAAATTTTATCATCATTAATATTATCTATTAATTCATAGTCATTCAATTCAATCTTATTTCTCAATTTCTAATTACTTCTTTCTTCTATAAACTCATATTTACTAAATATTTAATAAAAATAATGCTTTTAGCTAACTGAAATTTTATGAATACAAATATATTTAGAAAATATTGTATTTTAAAAAGAATTAATGTTAGTTGTTTTCAATTCAAATAACTTATTTTATTTAAACTTCCATTTCTTTTTCTTTTTTCCTTTTTAGAAATATTTTTTATATTTTTAATATTTTTTATGTTTGATTAATTTTAAATTTTTATTTTTAAATTTTAATTTCTTTCAATGGAAGTATTAACTTATAATAAATTTCATTAATAAAGACATGTTATAAGATATTAAAAATTTTAAATATGCATGAGAAATTGATGTTCCTTTAGAAAGTGATATAAGGCTAAGGGGGTCATTATTGTATTATTAGTATAAAATTACTTAATCTGAAAATACATATCAATAGTAACTTATTTCATTAAAATGAAATATCAAATTTTCAAAGCCCACTTTGAAAAGTTCATCCAAGCAAACCATAAAACATGCATCTTGAAAAAATTGATGAGAAAAACATAAACAAAAAATTTATTTGATTTTAGAATTAAATTAAATAAACTTTAAAAATAATATAATTTTAAATTAAATAAATAAAATATGAAAGTAAATTTAATAGAGTCTATTTACTTTTTTTTATAACTTTATGAAAACATCTTTCAATATAAAAAAAAAACTTAGAACTTTTGGCTCGAAAAAACTTAATATAAAAGTGTTTTTTAAATATTATTATTATTAATAATAATAATATTTTAACTTTGCCAAACTTAAGAACTTTGAGATTATGAACTTTCCACAAACTTATAACTCCCGGTGACCCATAGAACCACATAACCAGAACTTGGGTTTTCTTCTCACTTGTAGATCTCTTCGCTCTTCATGTCATTTTCTGGTATTTCTTCAACCCACTCACCCTTGTATCAATTATCTTCCTTTAGTTATAAAAAAAACTCAGCGATGGTAAACAAAGTTTGTAGCTTTTTTTATTATTGTTTTGATACTTAAGAAATCTAAAAAGTAGATTTTTTTTTCCCTTTCATTTTATGTTGTGTTTTTAGCTTTAACTTTATTATTTTGATTTTGTAATTAAGTTTTCATTTGCTAATTCATGTGCAAGTTCTTAAAGTTTCATGCTTTTTATGTTATAATTTTTTGGAGATTTTTCCTTGAAGAATATTAAATAGCATTCTCTAACATAGTTTCTTCAATAAATACACAACTCACCTCCATTATAATCCAAAAGCTATTTTCTTGGGAAAATCCAAATGGGTTGCAACTTTCTTTTATGTGGTTATTTTTCTCACAAACCAAACAAAAAAAAGGATGAAGAAAACTGAGTAGAAGGTGAACCTCTGATGGAGTAGTGGGTGTTGCAACGACGAAATAAATTTCCATGGATGCGAGTGAAGAAGGCCCATACAAGATTTAGTTTGTTTGGTTTTCTAGAAAATGGCGGAAACTGCTGGAGAGTTAACGTTGGATGAGAAAATGTTGGGATTGAATTTTTGGGGAAATTAATTTATTGGGAAACGTGCAAGACAATAATAATGATGGGTATGAGTTTTTACTAGAGTCTTTAGTCTTAACCCTTGACTTGTAACCCGTTTTTATCGGAAAATTGGCGTGTTAGGAAGACTCTGTTTGGTCGGAAGGGGGGTATCACCTTCACACGAAGTGATGTTTTAAAATTTTGAGTCTATTCTTTAAACTTTTGAAATAGTCAATCTTCAAAAACTCAACTTTCATGTTATAAATGCTTTCACCGTATAAAATGAAAGTTTAATTTAAATATATATTATAATAATATGTAATAAATGGTTTCACACTGTATTTCACAAGTTTCTATTTTAAAATAATAAGTATAATAAATATGTTCATACTGGTTTTGGTTTAAAACTTTGATTATTATTCAAAGTTTTTGTCGATTGCCTTGATAGTGAATAGTGGATGGGAAAAGTTGGTATCAGAGTGAGTGTATATTGTTAGTATATTAATTAGGAAAAAAGACTGTTGATTCAAATTAATTTTCAGAGTACCGAGCTTTATCTTATCCCATTAAAAGTTTGATTATATTTGTTTGATTTGTTCCGAATCTTCATTCGGTCTACTTATTTGATATGAATTGATGTCTTATTATCTTGGTATATATAATTTAGATTATGATCGTGTAAAAGAACTTAATAATAGATTGTATGCTCAACGGAAATAATTTAGAGAACTTTGTGATAAATTGCATAATTTAAGAACTACTATAAAATATTTAACCACGGATATAAAAAACCTAACCTCTCTTAAATATTTGAATGAATACGAAATAACTATACAAGAAGCCTTTGATAAACTTTTTGCTTCAAAAACCTTAATTAAAAGAGAAATTATAAAATATTATATTGATAATTTATATGCTAGTTCATCTAATTAGAAAATATTAAAAACTAATGAACCCTCATCTACAAACCCAAGAGGTAAAACAGTTAAAATTTCTAGTAGAAACACAATTAAAAATAAAAAACGTAGTATTACAAGAACATAAGAAACAAATTCATGAAGAAAGCAAAATAATATAGATTGCTTAAAAGAAATCCAGAGAAGACAAATAAAATTCATAGACAAACTAAACACGGTCTTAGGAATTAGAAAAGAAGCTAGAAGACTTTAAGAACCATAACTTGCTAAGAAATAACCTAGATTATATTTAAAAACAATTAGCCAGAGAAGAAAAATTTGTTAGAAAAGAAATAGAACAAATAAAATTAGAACAACAAAATTTAAAAGAAATATTAGAAAAGGTTAATAAAAAAGTAGATAAACTTTTAGAACAAAGAAATACAGGATCATCAGAGGAACAAAAATTAAATAACCTTTTAAAACAATTTGAAAACTTTAGTTTAGGAGAAAAACTAGTAATTAGAACAGAACGAAAAATAAATCCTTTTGAACCAAAAAGTTTAGCAATAAAACCATGGAAATAGTAGAAACTATAAACCCTAAAGATAATACAAAAGAATTTATTGAAGAAAAATTTAAAAAGGCAGTAAAGGAAGTAACACCTTACAAAAAACAATTAGTTCAAAATTCTGAAATAACTAGATTTTTAAACCAACATACTATAAGTTCAATAGGAAATATTGTATATTTAGACTTAGTATCTCCAGAAACAAAACATGAACTATTAAAAAATAAAACCAATAAATATATGCATTTAGGAATAATTCTAATAGGAATAATAGGACTTCATCGTAAAGAAATTGGAGCACTTATAAATATTAACCTTTTAGATACTAGAAACAATACACTAGAACAAGCTCTTTTAGCCAACGTAGAAGCTAATATGAACCAAAATTACGCAGTCATTGGCTATATACCTCAATTTTGTATAGATCATAGGGAATTCACAGAAAAAATAAAAATAACTATAAATACTAAAGGTTATGATATGGAATTAGGAAGTAAGAACCTTAGCATAGCTATAGGATTTATAGGAAAAACCACTAATGCTTTAAGTTTAAAATGTATGATGGAATTTGATGATATAGTAAAAACCTTTGGAAGTAAGGCCGTAAATATGATAGAAGCAAAACCCATAAATATAAATTATTTATTAGGACGAGAGTGAGAATTACCTCAAATAAATAAACCAGTAATAAAATATCCAACATCTAGTAGTTTATATGAAAATCAAAATGGAAGTACAAGTATAATCTTTGGAAATTATAAAACAATAAATGTAGAGGTAGAGTCGAATAGTGAGATAGAAATTGTAAATGTTATACAAGAAAAGATTTTATTAAATATTGAAACAATAGAAAGCTTATACAAAAACTCAAATCTAGTTAATATAATGTTAGAGGAATTCAGTAACCCAACATTACTAGAAGAACATGTAGATCAAGAAACTTTGTTGATATAATGTGTAAAAATTATATAGATGAGCAAATAATAGAACAACTTTATAAAACCAATTTAATAAAAAAAACTTATAGTTATAGAAACAATAAATCAATTTACTATTCAACCAAGAGCTAAAGAAAACCTAGAAATAGCCTCAAATGAGTCAGTAAATACAATAAATGAAGAAAAAGATTTGTAAATGTAAAAAATGAAATAGTAAGGTATAGTAAGCCAAAAGGACCGCAATGGAAAACTAAAACAAAACCTTCTAATTCTTTACAACCAATATATGAATATGGAATAATATTAGATATAGATAGTACACAAGATCTTAGGAAAATCATAGAAAATTGGGAAAAATCGTTAAATTCAACAGGTGTAGTAGTATCATTTGAAAACCAACAAGAAACTTATGAATTTTGTAAAAGCACCCTTAGAGGAACCGTATTACAATTCTTTAGAAACATGGAATAAGAAAACCATAGTTATTTTCAAGAAGTTAGAAATAATTTTAGCATATCTGTATTTATAAATTTAATAAAATTATATTTTTTAGTAACAAATCAAGAAGATGTAAAAGAACCCGCAATATACTTTCATAAGTTAGAACAATTGAAATTATGTAACTTTTTGTATATAAAAGAATATGAACAAAAATTTAGAAATATGAAATCCTTGCTAGAGTAGATAGAACCCTTGAATATTTAAATAAATATATATTAAAAATACAAGGAATTGTAGAACTTAGATTATGGAATGAATTTTCAACCTCCGAATATAAAAACTCTCCTTACATAGGTGCTATAATAGAATTTGTAAAAAATGGTTAGAAAGACAATGTGTAAGCATAGGAGAAAGAAGCCAGATAAAGAAACAAGACATAAATCAACAACTTTGTTGAAAATTACATATAGGAGAAAACCTAGACATAGGATGTAGAGAATACAAGTTCAGAAAACTCAACAACTATAGTAAATTTTTAAGAAGAAAAACAAAAACCTTTTATAGAAAACAACCATATCAAACAAGATATAAAAAACCTAGAAAGTTTTAGATAAAGAGAAAAAGAACTATAGAAAGAAAAAGATAGTGTAAATGTTATTTGTATGGTCAAGACTGCCATATAAGACCTGAATCCTGAACTTAAAAAACCATTAAATAAATGAAGTAGAAAAACCCAAGTAAAAATAAACTTAATAAATGAGTATCAGGTAGGTAGTGAAGAAGAACTCATTTGTGAATTAGATTTTGAAAGCGAAAATTCAAGTGTATATAGTATAGAAAATAGTGAAACTGAAAAAGAAGAAATTTGTATGATCATTGAAAAAGAGGAAAATTGACCTAAGAAAACCCCTTTAAATTTAGAAAACCTTGTACAACCTTTAGAAAATAAAATAAAACCTTATAATATGTGGAGAGACTTACAAATAATAATTAAAGGAAAAATATCGGAAGAAGTGGAAGGCAATTCAAACCCTAAAGAAATAAAAGAACCGGTAAGTCCTGAAAAAACAACTATACAAACAATAGAACAAGTAAATACTTCAAATAAAGTTAAATCTATCATTTTTCCAACAACAATTAAGTTAAAAATCATATAATTAAAAGTAGATGCTATGTTAGATATCGGAGCCAATAAAAACCTTTTATTTGAAACCTTAGTACCTCAGGAAGACCAGAAAACATTAGTTCAACCAATAGAATTAATCCAATATAATCAACAAAAACTAATACTAACCAAGTATATTTCAAATGTACCAATCATAATTAATAACATAACCTTAGTGTTACCTCAAACTTATCTTGTACCTACTATAAGTTTATATCCTTTTATTTTAGGTTTAAATTTTGTACATTCTTTACAAGGAGGGATAACAATACAAAATAACCAAGTCAGTTTTTATCCCAAAACCACAACAATTGTTTATACAAACATGGAAGATGCATCAAATAAAAATCATAATGTAACCTCTCATCAAATTAACAAATTAGAAGCACAAAAGGATAACATAATTAATAATTACTTAGAACAATTAAGAAATGCAGATAAATTAAAAAACTTTATATTAGAAGCAGAAAAAAATAGGAATTATATGAGAAGATCCACAAAAACATTGGAATAAAAATAAAACAACCTATAAAATACCAATTAAAAACCCAGATTTAATAATAAAAAATGACAGATATAGCATGTAACCTTATAAATACAAAGGAATTCAAAATTCAAATAGAAGAACTGTTGCATAAAACCAAGTTTCAGTCCCCATAGATCCTTAACTTTTTTAGTTAGAAACCATAATGAAGAAAAACGAGGAAAAGCTAGGATGGTTATTAATTATAAAAGATTGAATGATAATACATATGATGATGCCTATAAAATTTCAAATAAAGATTCTTTAATTAATGCTATTTAAGGATGTAAATACTTTTCTCAACTAGATTATAAAAGTGGATTTTGGCAAATTAGATTAGAAGAAGATAGTAAACCATGGACAGTGTTTTCATGTCCCTATGGATTATATGAATGGAATGTAATGCCATTTTGACTAAAAAAATGCTCCTCAGATATTTCAACGAATGATGGATAATATTTTTGGTAAATACTCTTTTGTTCTTGTATATATTGATGATATTCTTGTTTTTTTTCGTATACTCTTCAGGAACACATAAAGCATTTAGAATTTATTTTTGAAAAACTAATTAGTCATGGATTAATAGTAAGCAAAAAGAAACTAAAATTATTTAAAACCTAAATAGAATTTTTAGGATTAGAATTAGAGGATGGACAAATAAAACTGCAAGATCATATAGTACAAAAAATAAATAATTTTCTAGATAAACTTGGAGACTTAAAAACTCTTCAAAGTTTTTTTAGGATTATTAAACTGTGCTAGACCGTATATTAAAAATCTTAGTAGATTAGTTAGGCCCCTTTATAGTAAAACAAAAAACACAGGGCAGAGACATTTTAACCAAGAAGATATTAAACTTGTACAAAAAATAAAAATACTTGTGAAGCATATCCCAACCTTACATTTACCCTTAAAAAGTGAATATAAAATAGTTCAAATTGATGCTAGCCAAACAAGATGAGGAGGTATACTTTTAGTAGTCACTAATATAAGAGAAGAAAAACTTTGTAGATATTGTAGTGGAAATTTTAATGATTATCAAAAGAACCTTAGTTCTACAGACTGAGAAATTGAAGCGATAATATTAGTCTTAGAAAATTTTCAATTATTTTTAAACCAAGAACAATTTACTTTAAGAACCGACTACGAGAATATTAAAAAAATCTTTGAAAATAAAAATTCTTAAAAATTGTCCACCAAAAGATGGATAAAGTTTCCAAACTCTTTAATTGGTTTCAAACCTAAATTTGAACATATTAAAGGAAAAGATAATATTAGCATATTGGTTAAGTAGACAAATAATTAATAATGTTAAAATGCTAATGATTGATTTTATGTTACAAGAACATGGCTCAAAGAAAACCTACAAAAGTTAGAACTTTTTAATATGGAACCATATGCCTGAACGAAGTGTCGAATCCAAATTTGAGATTTAACTCTTTATTTTCTCAAAACCTTTTTGAAGAGTATAAGGTTACTGTAGGTGATTTTTGGTCTCTAAAACCACAGAGTTTTCCAAACCAAAATTTAGAATATGCTTATGGAAAAACCATGTCAGCTTTAGCCCAACATTTACAAAACCTTCAAAACCAATTGATTGCTTTAGAAACCCAAAAATTTCAAAACCTAAAAATCTAAGAAAATCAAGAAAATTTGACAAAGGATTTGAAAACCAGTATAGTGTCAACTAGTGAAACCAATTGTTCAAATAGTCAACCTAAAATACTTAGTTTAATTAAGAAATCAACTTTTCAGTCTGAACAATATGAAAAACTTGTTGTTATAGTTTAGTTTTCTTTTATCAGTTAATATCTGCAATATACATAGATCCTTTCTATATAATGTTTCCATCAATTTTTTATGTTTTAAAAAAAACCAGGTTATTTAGAAAGTTTTGGGTGTAAAATTAGGTTTTTAAATTAGAGTCTTTAGTCTTAACCCTTGACCTGTAACCCATTTTTTTCCAAAAAATTTGGCATGTTAGGGAGACTCTGTCTGGTCGGAAAGGGGGTATCACCTTGACACGAAGTGATGTTTTAAAATTTTGAGTCTATTCTTTAAACTTTTGAAATAGTCGATCTTCAAAAACTTAACTTTCATGTTGTAAATGCTTTCACCCTATAAACTGAAAGTTTTAATTTAAATATATATTATAATAATATGTAATAAATGGCTTCACACTGTATTTGAAAGTTTTTAATTTAAAATAATAAGTATAATAAATAAGTTCACACTGGTTTTGGTTTAAAAATAATTAAAATTTTTATAAGACTAATATTATTGCTTTAATTTCTATGTCTATAGAACTAAGGTTCTTTTGAGAATCATTAAAAGTTCCACTATAATATCTACAAACTTTTTCTTCTCCTATGTTAGTGACTGTTAAAAGTATACCTCCCCATCCTGTTTGGCAAGCATCAGTTTGATGAAATGGCATATATATGTCATCTAAGACGGCTTCTCACATGAAATGGCATGTTGATGGTCGTGTGAGAGGTGAGATGATGAGGCATCTGGTGGACTCTTTAGCTTGGAAAAACTTTGATGAGGTACACCCTTCATTTACACTAGAACCTCGAAATGTTAGGCTTGGTTTGGCAAGTGATGGGTTCAATCCTTTTAGAAATATGTCAATTTCCTATAACATATGGCTTGTGGTTCTTATTCCATATAACTTACCACCTTAAATGTGTATGAAGCAAACATTCTTCATGTTGTCACTACTTATTCCTAGTCCAACTGCACCTGGGAATGACATTAACATATACTTGCAACCATTGATAGATGAGTTGAATGATTTATGAGAGGTTGGGGTTGAAACATATGATGCTTCAACAAAACAAAATTTTTGAATGCGTACAACTATATTATGGACTATGAATGATTTTGCTGCATATGCAAATCTTTCAGGTTGGAGCACTAAAGGGCAATTTGCTTGTCCTATTTGCAATAAGGATAATTTCTCATATCGATTACAAAAATGGACGTGAATGTGTTACATGGGTCATCGTCGATTTTTTCCAACTAATCATAGATTTCGACATGATAAAAGGTTTTTTGATGGAAATGAGGAGCATAGAGAAGTACCCAAAGAGTTTTCTGGGGAAGATGTTCTACATCAACTAGATGGAATGGAACATATTACTTTAGGAAAGACATCAAAAAAATAAGATGTTAACAAATGAAAAAAAGAAAAGAAAAAAAGAACATGCTAAACTTGAGCACAATTGGAAAAAAAAAAGAGCATTTTTTTCCAATTGCCATATTGGAAAACCCTTATTTTGTGTCATAATTTGGATGTAATGCATATTGAAAAGAATATATGTGATAGTATAGTTGGCACCTTATTGAGTATGGAGGGTAAATCGAATGACAACTTGAATAGTCGTCTTGACTTACAAGTTATGGGTATTAGAGATCAACTTCACCCCATACAAAGAGGAAATAGAGTTACATTGCCTATTGCATGTTATTCACTAACTTCAAATGAAAAAAGGAATTTTGTAAATTTTTGAAAGAAGTGAAGGTCCCAAATGGTTATGCTTCTAACATCTCTTGGTATGTACAAGTGAATGCAAGAAAGATTTTTGGATTGAAGTCTCATGATTGTCATATTCTCATGCAACAACTCCTTCCACTTGCAATTCGTAGAGTACTACATAAGAATGTTTGTGCTATTATAGTTGAGTTATGTAACTTTTTCAAACAATTATGCTCCAAAGTGTTAAAGACTAATCAATTAGAACACCTCGAGAATGACATAACAGTCACACTTTTCAAATTGGAAAGAATATTTCCTTCATAATCTTTTTATATTATGGTGCATTTACCTGTCCATCTTGCAAATGAAGTAAGGATTGCTGGACCAGTGCAATATAGATGGATGTATCCTATCAAGAGGTATATTCCCATTTAATTAATCTTATATTTATTTGGTTTCAAATAGTTCATGATACATATCTATCATGGTGTGAAAAAATAGGTATTTGCGCACATTGAAGTCTTATGTGCGTAATAAGAGTCATCCAGAAGGCTCTATTGCAAAAGGGTACATAGAAAAAGAATATGAAACCTTTAGTTCAAGATATTTGCATGATGTTGAAACAAAGAATAATCATGAAGAAATGAATTACGTCATTGCAAATAACATGACAAATGGAGGGTTAACCATTTTCAAATGCATGGGACGTATAATAGGAAAATCAACATCTCGTGTTCTTAGCACAAAAGAGTGGTCTCAAGCACATTTATATGTGTTAACTAATTGTGAGGAAGTGACACCATTTATTGAGTAAGATACTTATTTCGATAAAACTTTCTTCCAATTCTCATGCAAAAATTTAATCTTGGTATTTATGAGCATTATAATTATAAATCTTTGTTTACCAGAGAGCATTAGCAATCTATTAAGGCTAAGCCTCGTATTCGTGCACGAGATGTAGATTTGATTCACACAAGAGAGTTCATTAGTTGGTTTGAAGAACGTGTAAGTACATTTAACATATAAATTTTTTATTGTCTAATAAACATGTATCCATTATCATATGATATTTGAATATAGGTTATACAAATGTGACGCGAATGTCCAATTTTTGAACACATACTATCATTGTCTCGTGGAACAAGCACATCGGTTACATGTTATAAAGGATATATCATTAATGTGTTTAGATTTCACACAAAAGAACAAGAAAAAGGAAAAAAAAAAACTCACAATAGTGGAGTTATTGTAACCGTAGAGGTATCAAGTTTTGCAAGTGCAAGAGATATGAACCCAATCGCTGGTCGTGTTTCTTACTATGGTGTGCTAACTGACATAGTCGAGCTACATTGTCTCAATAGAAATAAAGTTATTTTATCCAAGTGTAATTGGTGAGATGCAATCAATATTGGACAGGAGATAAAGAATGATGAATATGGATTCATCTGTTTGAATTTTGAACGAACCATATGCACAGATGAACCTTTTGTGCTTCCATCTCAAGTAAAACAAGTCTTCTATGTTCAAAATTCAAATGACATAAAATGGCACACTGTTGTAGAGATACAAACTCAAGGGGTTTATGATATGAATTGGGACGTATCTATTGATGATCCAAAGCCATATCAATAGCCTATAACACTTCATAGTCAGCGTTATGTGCATAACTTGGTCGAGAATGATTAATCAATTGGGATAGAAATGATATTATAGGAGAAACTGTCCACACAAATGTTTTACTATCACGACAAGGAAACATTGTTGAAAGAGATAATGAATTTATTGATGATGATGATATAGATGATGTGTAGCTAATAATATTGGTAAGCACATAATATATATATATATATATATATATATTATTAGGTATATAAGTTGTAATTTATTTCACACTATTTATGTGACTTATTATGTACTATATGTTATAATTTATTTTATTATGCAGGAAATGTCACTTCAAAGAGGAAGAGTGCAGATAGTGGTTGCAAAAGATGAATTAGAGAATTTAAAACAACTCTCAAACATGCAACCACCTATGACTACTACTCATAGTAGTTCTGGTCCTTTTGATTCTTCAAATCCTTCCACTATTAGTATGATTAAGAAAATTCCATTTCACCTTATATATGATAAATATGTTTACATATAATTAATTTCTGTGATGAAAAAAAATTTAATGTTTAACTTTATATAAGATAAATAAATTGTGTTTCTTATAATCTCATTATTGTTTTTATCAGGTTCCTCCTCTACTAAAAAAATGACACATGGGCCAACACGTAACTTGAATTTACTCAGCATGAAACCCGGGGAAAAGAAATCTACAAGATTTAATAACAAATGACAAGTTGTTTATGATGGAAAAAGGGAAAGACTCTCAAGTTATATGGGGACATTGGTTCAATCTCAACATAATGTACCCATCCAAGTTCAAGATTTGAATCATGTTAGTGACGATGCGGAAAAAAAGATTTGGGCTTTAGTATTGGTATATATCAATTACTATTCATCTAAATTCTAATATTATTGTTTAAAAATGAAAAGTTTTATTTATACATGATATTTTAATGAAATACAAGAGAAATATGAAGTAGATGAAGCATGCAAGAGTTATATTCTTAGTTGCTGTGGAAATTTATTCAGAAGTTATAGGAACAAAATGAAGGCCAAAAATTATACCCCTTATGATACAAATGAGGAAAGACTATGTCATCGACTTCCATACTTATTGGACAATGAGTGGAGGTGGCTCATCCATTTTTGGGGCATGCTTGAGGCAAAGGCAAACATAATGATATTTTCTTGATAATGTATGTTGTGATACATATCTTGACATAAGATAATGTTTATTAGTTATATTTAACCTAATAAATCATACATAGCAACTTTTATTAAGTTTCTAGTATCTATATAAGTGACATGTTAATTTTTTATTTGATGTAGGATATATCAAAAAAAAAAAAAAAACAAAGCAAATAGGGCAAAGCAAGTGATTAAACATACATCAGGATCAAAAAGTTATGCCCAAATTCGATGTGAACAGGTTTAAAATTGATTATTATAAGATTTTTTTGTATATAGATAGTTCATAAAAAATAACTAAATTGTTTCACTTGTAAGAATAGGCACAAAAGAAGAAAGATCGAACCGAGCCTAACAAAATTGAGATTTTTGCCTTGACACATACAAAAAAAGATGAGACGTTTGTTGATGATAATTCTAAGGAGATGATGGTGATGAAGTAAATAAATTTAATATACTTATATTTCAATCATAACAACATAAAGTTATTTTAGAAGTCTAATAATTATTTTTGTTTTTTTATAATTTCAGGATCAATTTCAACAATTACTTACCCAGCTTGAGGAGATATCTTCTTCTACTTCTACATTATCTATAGCATATACATTCTATAGATGAGATATATACCCAAGTGATGGGTCCAAAGAGGCATGGATGTGTTCGAGGGTATGGGTTTGGTCCTACTCCTACTTCAGTCTTAAGTTCTACTAGTAGAAGACAATCAGTAGGTATTCTTGCAACACAATTGGAAAATGCTCAAGAGTTACTAGTAGCTCTAGAACAAAAGTTTACAAATGTAATTGGAAAACTCTCACATGTAAAAGAAACATTTGAAGAGCGGTTGATAGAAGTTCAAAGAAAGACACGAGAAGAAGTAAAAGAAGAGTTTGAAGGAAAAATGATGGAAATGCAAAGACAAATGCAAGCACAACTTTAAGAACAGATGATGCAACAATTTCAACCAAGGCAGTAGAATTTTGGAGATTATGCTACATCTTCATATGATATATTCTCCTATTTTTTGCTTTCTATGACTGTTATATATGTGATGTTTGGTTGGTTGACTTTTTACATTATGTTAGAATGTGAAACTAAATTTGAATCTCTTTTGTTGTTTTTTGTCATCTTATAGTTTTGTTATTTGATGATAGATATTGATATATTAGTTTAACTAGCTTGGGATAATTGATTACAATATATTATACTGCATTTAAATTTTGAAATTTGAAATTGTTTTAGATACTTAATTGTATATATAGGTTTAAAATGAGTTTGTTTAGGTATATAACAGGTTTGGAAAATGTGAATTTATAAAATACTAATTATCTAAATATAACAAATTTTAGTCACGATTATTAAATGTCGTGACCATAAGTCCACATTTAGTCACGGTAACTATTTGACCGTGACCATAATTCTATATGTAGCCACGGTCACTTACTTGACCATGACCAAATCATAAAAAAAACAACATAGTGTCTACATTTCGTCACGGTAGCTTACTTTACCGTGATAATAAATCTATATTTAGTTACAAATGATTACCTGACCGTGACCATGATTCTACATTTAGTCACAGTTGCTTACTTGGCTATGACCATAATTCAATATTTAGTCACGGTCACCTACTTGACCATGACCAAATCATCTGAAAAAACAAATACAATATCTACATTCAATCATAGTCACTTACTTGATTGTGATAATAAATTTACATTTAGTCACGGTAGATTACTTGGTCGTGACCAAATCATTTGGAAAAAAAAAACAAAGTGTTCCTCTCTTTTTGTCATGGTTTTTCTACGATCGTCACAAATAACTAACCAAATGGTCACGACCACATAGAAAACTTTGACCAATACCTTTATCTGCGCCTACTATTGTGACGCTCAGTCACAGTTTCATAGGACCACGACAATTGATTTTAGTTACGAGTTTGTAACATATGGTGATGATTATTGACCATGACTAAAAGTGTTATTTCTTGTAGTGCTCGCATTCAAGATGTCGAAGCTGTTGTTGAGAATAGTTGGGTTCTTTTGCACATCTAGTTTGACCAAAGAATTTTCTTACTTAGATGTTATGTCGATGAAGCGTGGAACTACTTCTTTAGAAATTTGATGGGCTAAGCATAATGAAATTTGGACAATGAATATAAAGAGTTGTAGAGCATTTTTTTTTTTTTTTTTATTCTAATGAAGTGTGGGTAGCCAAGATTGAAGTCATTGCTTTGGAGTTGATATGTAGTCTCAGTTGGAGGTCTGAAGGATGTTTATGAAGTTGTTTTATGAAGCTAGATTACAAAGAGACCAACTCATCTTCCAATTAGATTCAACAAAGAGCCCTGGCTAGTAAGAGCGTTATTATCATAATGAAAGCAAAGACAGGGTCTATTTGAACACTCCAAATGGGCCTTTGGAACGAACTCCTGTATGGGCTACTTATGTGCTGCCAAATGTAAATGGGCAGCAAGCTTACACAATTCATTGGGAACGACCTCCTGAATCTACACACAAATGGAAAAACATGCATCCAAATGTGCTGAAATCTTTGCACAAATACGAATGTCATATTGGAATTAGTGGATCAAAGCGAAAGATATTATTAGAATAGCAGGGCATTTTTATATTTTTTGTTTTGTTCTATTTTGTAACCTGGTGAGTCAGTTATGGGTGTATTTCTCTAAACTCTATATAGGCATGCCTTTTGGGTATTCTATATAGACTTTTAGAAAACATGAATGAATAGCAAATTTTATTTGTAAACTTTCTCCATTTTTCTTCAAAAACAACTAACATGGTATCAGAGCATTTTCTTCTACTCGCTTTTGTTTGTTTTCATCTTTATGTTTGATGGCTCGAGGTAATCAATCCAACGTGTGTGTTGTGGTTAGATCTTTCGAGTCACCACCAATGGAGGATTCTGGTAGCCCATTTTATCTTCATAATGGGGACCATCCTCAACTCGTTCTCATCTTGCTGTCTTTAATTAGGGGCAGTTACAACACTTGGATCAGAGCCATGATGATGGCTTTGAAGACAAAGAACAAAGTCGGTTTTGTTGATGGCACCATTCTTTGGGCAACTCCAGACAATCTTCTCTTCAATGCTTAGACTTGCTATAATAGCATAGTCATTCCGTGGCTCCTTAATTTTGTTTCTAAAGAAATGGCGGATAGTCTGATATACATTGTGACGGCTTGTGAGATTTGGAACGACCTAAGGGATCATTTTCACCAAAGCAATGCCCCTTACATTTTTCAGTTGAAGAAACATTTGATCACTTTGTAGTAAAGAGAGCTCGATGTCAATACATACTACACTCATTTCAAAAATAATTTGGGAAGAGTTCAAGAACTTTTAACCCTTACTTGCTTGTCACTATGGTGGAATGCAGGCGTGGTTGGAGTTTTAGCAATAGGAGTATGTCATACAATTTTTAATAGGTCTGAATGACTCTTATGCTCAGACACATGATTAGATTTTGATGATGAAGCCTATTCGACCACTCACGAAAAATTTTTTGTTAGTAGTCCAAGAAGAACGTCAAAGAACTATTACTAATGGAATTTCTCCTTTACCTGATTCTATTGTTCTAAGTGAATCAAATCTGGCTTCAGTTAATGCTAGTACTAATAATTTTGGCCCTAAAGGGAAGCACCAGCATCCCCAATGCACTAACTATGGGCTCTAAGGTCATACTATCGAAAGTGTTATAAGCTACATGGATATCCATTGGGATATAAACCCAAATTGCATAATACACCAAGTCATGCTCACACTAATCAATCCTCTATTCTCTTTGATGACTAAGCTCCTTCTGAATCAATGTTAGGCAATCTCTCCTCCAGTCAATGTCAACAACTTATAGCCTTATTGAGTTCCCAGCTATAATGTAGCTCAACTATCTCAATGGAACCACAATTGCAAGAAAGTCCTTTTATGTCCTGTTTTAGTGGTAAAATTATTCTTTCCTCTTCTATTTCTTGTATTTCTATTCCATCTTATTCTTAGGTATTAGATATAGGGCAACACACCATGTGTGTTGTTCCCTGCAATTGTTCAAAACCTCTTCTTCGTCACATAATTCCACTATTACTATTTCAAATGGACATTTTGTTGTTGTCGCTATAGTATGGTCTGTTGAATTTTTTGATTGTTTCATTATCAAAAATGTTTTATATGTCCCACAATTTCATTTCAATCTTCTTTCCGTTCATGCCCTCACTCAATATCATCATTGCTTAGTGCATTTTGTATTCGAATCTTGTTTTATCTAGGACTGTATGCAAGGGAAAATGATTGGGATGGGTAGATGTAGTGGCAATCTCTATGTTTTGGATCCTACCAACCTTTTTGCTATACATTCTAGTGTCACAACTATTTGTAATAATGGCTTAAAGACCGAACACAAGCTTTGGCATTACCATTTGGGTCACCCTTCTTATAATAGGCTCAATTCATTGAAAAATGGATTAAATCTCAAACAATTTGTTAGCCACCCTTCTCATTGTTCAATTTGTCATTTAGCTAAACAAAAGTATTTGTCATTTCCAACTTCAGATGCAATTTCACCGTCTCCTTTTGAATTACTATACCTTGATATGTGGGGTTCTTTTCATCACCCCACACATGAAGGTTTTCATTATTTTCTTACCATTGTGGATGTTTTTCCTGATTTACTTGGATATACTTGTTACATGCTAAATCTAATGTCATTGATGTCTTTCCAGCATTTTATAATCTTGTTCATACTCAATTTGGTATTAAATTAAATTTGTGCATAGTGACAATGCCCCTGAGCTTTCTTTTTCAGATTTCTTTCTAAAAAAGGGGATTTTATCTTTTCATTCTTGCGTTGACACACCTCAACAAAATTTAGTAGTTGAGCATAATCATGAACATCTTCTAAATGTTGCACGGACACTATTTTTTCAATCCAATGTCCCATTAGGATACTGGGGTGATTACATATTAACTACCACATACCCTATTAACAAGACACCAATACCCGTCTTATCTAACAAAACTCCATTTGAAGTTTTGTACAATAAAGTTCCCTCCTATACTCACCTTCAAGCTTTTGGTTGCTTGTGTTATGGTTCTAGTCTTACTCATCATTGAAACAAAATTCCCTCTATGAGCCATTCCTTTAGTGTTTCTTAGTTACCCACCTAGTTATAAAGGTTACAAGTTGTTGAATCTTTCTACCAATGCCATATACATTGATTGTGATGTAGCTTTCCATGAATCTCTATTTCCTTTTCAGTTCATTGATTCAAACTCCTCCTCTTGTGATTTCTTTTTTGATTGAGTTCTTCCTTCTTCCATTCCCAATACTTTTCACAATCCCTTTTATGTTTCTAATGATCCAAACCTTATCTCACCTCTTATAAGTCTTTACCAAACCTATTATCCCTTCCACTTCTTGTCCTGTTTGCCTCCTTAAACCACCATCATATCTCTAAGATTATCATTGTTATTCCACAATTTCATCAACATCTTTTATAACATATCCTCTCTCTAGTGTCCTTGGCTATGGTAAGCTCTCCTCGTCTTATCGTACTCTTGTCCATGCCATTTCTTCTAACATTGAACCAACTTCTTTCTCTCAAGTTGTTGTGATTCCAGAGTGGCAGCAAGCTATGCAAGTCGAACTTCAAGATCTTGAACAAAATGGTGCATGGTCTTTGATATCCCTTCCTCCTGAAAAACATCCCGTGGGATGTAAATGGGTTTACAAGCTCAAATTTCGAGCTAATGGTTCTCATAAGCATCATAAAGCTCGTCTTGTTACAAAGGGATATACTTAACAAGATGGTGTAGATTATCTTGACACCTTCCCTCCCATAATAAAATTAGTCACTATCAAGCTTATTTTGGATCTTGCTACAATTTATGGCTAGTTTCTCACTCAACTTGATGCGCATTAACAATGCATTCCTTCATGGTGATCTAACTGAAGAATTTTACATGTCCCTTCCTCCAAAGTATCACCATGAGGGGGAGTCCTTACCTTCCAATGTTGTTTGCAAGCTCCACAAGTCAATTTATAGGTTGAATCAAGCTTTTAGACGGTGGTTTGCAAAATTTTCTGGTGTTCTATTAGCTAAAGGTTTTACATAATCAGTTGTAGATCATTCCTTATTTACCAAATATGATGGTGACTTCTTTATTGCTTATTGGTGTATGTTGATGACATTATCATTGCAAGCAACAATTTTAGTCATATTTAAGATCTCAAAAGGTTTCTTGATAGCTAATTTAATCTCAAAGACTTTGATAACTTAAATATTTCCTTGGTCTCAAAGTGGCCAGGTCAAGTAAGGGAATTTCAGTTAGCCAAAGATATTACGCTCTTGAATTGCTATCTAATACATGTTTTTTAGCTTGTAAACCTACAAGTACACCTATGGAAGCTAATATCCAACTTTCTCAAGATGATGGGGAGATTCTTGAAGATGTTAGGTTGTATAGGCGATTGATTGACGAGCTCCTATATCTCACAATCATGTGACTTGATCTATCTTACTCAGTTAATTGGCTCAATCAATATCTTGTCAACCCAAGATCTACTCACTTACAAGTTGTTCACCGAATTTTACAATATATTAAAGGTACTGTTGGCCAAGGTCTGTACTTTCCTTCTTTTTTAACAACTCAACTCAAAGCTTTTATTGACTCAGATTGGGGCACTTACAAAAATACAAGAAGATTCATCAATGGGTTTTGCATTTTTCTTGGAGAATCACTGATTTCATGCAAGTCTAAGAAACAAAGTATAGTTTCACACTCATTAGCTAAGGTAGAATATCGAGCAATGGCAAACACCACTAATGAACTAGTCTGGTTGATGTCTTTTATTCATGATTTTCACATTGAACACGAACAACCAGTTACACAATTTTGTGATAATGAGGCAGCATTTCACATTGCTGCTAATCCTGTGTTTCACAAATGGACCAAACACATAGAGATTGATTGTCATCTTGTTTGAGAGAAGATACAAATAGGTTTTCTCAAAACAATACATGTATCTTCTCAACATCAATTTGCAGATCTCCTTACAAAGGCTCTCTTACCAACACAGTTTAAATTTCTTCTCAACAAGATGGGAATTTAGAATATTCGTTCTCCATCTTGAGGAGGAGTATTAGAATAGCAAGACATTTTTGTATAGGTGATAAATCAGGTGTATTTTCTAGTTTGTAACCTAGGGAGTCAATTACGAGTGTAGTTTTCTAGACTCTATACAGGCATGTTTTTTGGGTATTCTGTGCAAACCTTCGAAAAACATGAATGAATAGTAGATTTTCTTTGTAAACTCTCTCCATTTTTCTTCATAAGCAACTAATAGATATCATCTCTCAATGAATTTTCTGAGTAGAAAATCGGTGCTGAGAAACAGTTAGGAAAATAAAACTAAGCGAGATATGAAATCTATATTATGCTCAATTGAGAACTCTAGTTTTGTTTCAGATCCTCAAAATACTGCTATTAATAGTGAGAAAGTGAGTTCAGGTGCATCTACAGAGCACCCATCTCCAGTCTCTAAAGCAGTTTTTGCTTGAAATGATGACATCTTTTTTAGTAGGGCTATTAGGCTCAAAACAATGACCTCAGAGATGTTGGAAGCACATGGAGCTCATGTAGAGTTGATAAACATTAACGTAGCATGACTATAGATAGGATTCTAGACTTCATATGTGAAGACTTCAATAATTGACCGCATACCTAAACAATTCAAAAACGAAAAATCTCAAAGATGGATTGATGAAAAAGTATAAAAGTGTTCCCCAATTTTTTTATGGCCTTATAGCTTCACAAATGGGCATGTTCATAACAAAAGATAATCCCATTAGCTGGCAGTCAGAAAGAGTTACAGGTGAAAGCATCTCACCTGCTCGGAATGATCATTTATGCATGTCAATTTGAACCTACAGCAATTGAGTTTCTTGTTGCTTAGTTCATATGGTTGAATTTCGACCACCTCACAAAGCCTGTATATCTCTACATAAACTCATCTGAAACATGGAATGAGAAAATGGAGACTGCCGGAACCGAAATTGAGGCACATGTTATTGCTAATTCCATGGCATACAGCAAGTTGGATGTTTATGCAATGAACTAAGGCACGACATATGGTCAAATAGCAATGCTCCTATCAGTTGGAGCAACAGAGTACACCACAACCATTGATATTAGGCCTTCAAGTTGTATTCTTGCTGATTTAAAGCTTGGACAGTCCTTATTACCTAGAGGGACTATGGAACTGCATGCATTGAATGTCCAGATCTTCCTTAAGATGCATAGAACTAACTATGCAAAAGAGCAACAAAAGATAGTGCAATAGATAAATGAAGAATTTAAGATTCTAGTTTTTCCAATTCAAAGAGGTGGCAGTCAATAATTAAGCATTGTCTTTGGTTTTCATTCTAATACTCTGCAATTCAATTTTGCATAAGTCTAGGAATTTGATCAAGATGACCAAAGATGGCTTCCGGTTGCTGAGTTGATTTTGCATGGGGATAAGTGCAAGAATTTCATGTGACCCACGTGTATATTATTATGTGATATTTATTTAAATATCAAATTAAGTATTATGGTTTAATAAATAATAAAGCTAAAATCCTATTGTTCAATTTTCGAAAAGTTAGTTTCCTAAATTAAAGGCACTTTGATGGAAAGTACACTTCTAATTCTATAAGGAAACCGATCATCTCTCCACCCTATAAATAAGTGTTCTATTCCATCAATAATACATATAAGAGAAAACCTAAGGGTGAAGGGGTTAAGGGAGAGAAACATAGTTTCTATTATATTTATTGTTTAGTCTCTTCAAGAATTTTTTTTTCAAAAATTTCTTATTAATTAAAGGTATTTCTTCTATTAATAATGTGACTGTGAAAATCATATTGTTCTAAAAAAACTTGGCCATTATGACTTGTGCAAAATTAGGGCTTGATTTCCATAATTATGGAATTGTGGTTATGATTGTTTTGCAACAATTAGGGTTATGATTGTTTTGCAAGAATCAGGGTTATGATTGTTCCATAGGAATTAGGGTTATTATTATTTTGCATAAATAAAGAAACCTTAACATATGGTATCAGAGCCATGGTTCAAGAACTTATGATTTTCCTTTAAAGATTGTTTTGTCTCTTTTATGATAACAAATTGTGATGAGAGAATTACATTTACTGATTGTATTTTTCAACTTCAATTGAAATATTTTGTCGATATTTTTGTGTTCGATTTCTACCCAAAATCAATTATAGTGGCTTCAAGTTATTATATGAATTACAATTTTATATCAATTATTATTTGTTGCCACATAACTATTTATTGCTATTAATGCACGATTTGAATAAATTGAATTCTTTATGGCTTTATGCTAAACTTGATCCTTTTATGAAGAAATTGCATATTGTACAACTTGGGATCATAAGTTATTTTTAGCAAATTGTCTTTTATGCTTCCATAATAGTATTAAGAAAGTTTAACATGATCAAGATTTTGTTTAATTTGATATTCATATTATGTTTGTTTGCAGTCACCAAAGTGGCCAAACTTTAATGTCTTGGATACCAAATTATATAATAACTATTTATATTATACAATATGAAATTCACTTATGAACAGTTTATTAGTCACCAAAATGGCCAAACCTTAAAGTTTTATGTCTATCAAATTGTATAATATTATTATTGATTACCTATTATGTATGAGGTGATATAAGAATGACTGAATTGTTATGGATTAAAGACCATTTGGCTGAAGGTCTTATTATGGGTGATTATTTATATGAATTATACATTATGGATATTATTGTCAATGTAATGCAAATTGACACTTATGAGATTTTGAGATAGAATTCACATAAATGTTAATGGAGCTAATTATGTGATAATTTATCATATAATCTCATGTTCTTGTTATAGTATCATGCCTTGCATGTTTATAATTTTGTATTATTATTGATGTATAGAAAGCCTTTGATATTTGCTCTATTTACAAAGTCTCATTAAGTTTTCTCATCATGTTTGACAATTTTGATTATGATTGTTGTAATATTATGGTTTTCCAATAAACTTATATTTTTAACTATTATATAATGTTTATAATAATAGTTAAATATTGATTCACTAAAAAGTAATGTTTTTTTATAATTTATATTATCAAGTGGGAGTTCATATTATTTATAGTGTGTTAGTCACCAAAGTGACCATACTAGAAAGTTCATGAATATCCTTTAAAGATGTAAATATTGTTTATTACAAAATTCTGAAATTCGTATAATGTAAAGTTTGTTAGTCACCAAAGTGGGGGAACTTGAAAGTTTCATGAATTTCATATTGAGTAATATATATTTACGTTATTCAATTACTCATTACTTATGGATACTTGAAACATATTTAAGTACTTGTTGAATGTATATATTGAAAGATATTTAAGGATTTACCCAACTAGTTTATGAATGATGAATATGATGGGATAAATCATATGCTTTAGTTAAATTATATTTTTACATCCAAAGATTGCAAATGTATTTAAACATGGACTATGAAGTTATCCATTAAAGTATATATTAGAAGCATCATAAAGTTATTATATATTGTAATATCTACATAAAGGAGAGCTGCAGTATATATATATATTGTTTTTCTAAGTTAGTTGTTTGAATCTGACTGTGTTTTTGCTTATCACTTACCAAATTTAATCACAAAAGCATGATATTTTATGTTACAGTATTGTCCTCAAATTTGCTAATTATTTTGCAATATTAAGTTTATTATTGTTCCTCTAAATAAAGAATATCCATGATTGAGGACTAATTAATATCATCATGAATTTTGATGATATGTAATAAATGGGCCCTTTAAAATGGTATAACTGCAAGACTAAAAATTTTGGAAATAATTGATGAGTTTTCATATTATGCAATCTTGTTTTAGTATAGACCACTTCAAATCTATCCAAAACACTATTAAAAATGAGTGTAATATGATGGAATTGGTCATCATATTTCTTTGAAAGGAAACAAGACTACTTGATGAAAATTCATTCCCCTTGAAGATTTATGAAACTTATAAGATCAATGATTAAAGTCTACAAGAATTAAGAATGAACCAATTGAAGAGATGATTCTTGTGAAATTATCAAGAACCATAAAAGGAAACTCAAAATGTTGAGTATCACTTTATTGGAAAATCATGAATAGTTCAAGGATTGCATAAATTGTAAAATATGATTTAAAAGAGTTGTTAAGTTTTGTTCTTTTGTATGATTAAAATCATATTTCATTAAAGTTTTCCTTTTAATAATATTCAAAAACCAATTAGAATCAAAGTATGAAGTTAGACAATTATGTTTTTATTAAACTCTTTATGCACTTGATACTTATTTTATATCAAGTATAATTGTAATTCAATGCTACTCGGTTAGGAGTATGTCAAGTATCTCTTACTACCCCAAAGGTATAAGATTTACAATCCAAACCAAAGTATCATGAGTGATTGTTGAAATCGATAATGTTGTGGTTTATTAAGAATGTTTATATAAGTGGGAATGATAAGTAGCATGAAATATGGTTACCTAAGGAGTTATAATAAAGTTGTTCTAGACCTGCATTTTTCAAATGCGTCCCCACTCAATCAGCGACACTCATTTTTGTTGGTGAAAATTATTTTTGGAAAAGTCGGAGTAGCCACTTATTTTATTTTATTTTATTTTAAGAAGGAAAATAAAATAACAAAAAAAAACCTTAAAGAAGTGACTCCATAGTTTTGGAAAAACGTATCTTTGAAAAACCTGAGTCTAGGTTCGAGGATCAGGTTATTTATTGGAAAGGAACCTTAAAGAGGTAACACCCCTCTAACCCCTAAAAAGGTCTGTAGTGACTAAGTCGAGATAAATGTAGAAAATAATCAATTAATTGAAGGTACCTAGGTAGACTAAGGTGATTTTGAGATTCTATTAACATTAGCATGTTAAATAAATAAATAAATGTCAAATCACAATCATAAAGGAGAGTTAGGGTGTGTACCTGGACTGTTTCTTAAATGTTATTATAAGACAATCAAAGTTAGTTTGAATAGTATATCACTCAGCATGCTTTTTATTAGAGATAATAAAATAAGTGTCAAGGAAATCAAGGAAAACATTCAAACATGGATATAGCTCATGATAACATGCATATTCATAGAATTTTGGAATTGGACGATAGAGAAGGCATACCTGGTTAGCAAGCATCAACATCTCTATGGAAAACAAGGTTATCTCAACAATAAATATAAAACAAATTCATGTATATCGTCAAAAGGAATCAAAATTAATCAAGTATCAAACCAACAATATTGGAGAAAATATCATGGATGTCGGGCCTCCACCAAAGTCCGTTTTACTTTTGCATGAATTAATGCCATGAGTTCCAATGTTTGGAACTATGAAATTTATTCATGCTTATTAAAAATCGAGAAGATCAAGAAAATAATTGAAAATCAAAGAAAATGGTGAAAATGCATGCTAGAAGGAAAATGGCAGCAAAAGGTTTATTGAAATCTGGATTTTGATGCCTAGATATTTGAGGATGAGATTTGAAAATTGAGAATTATTCCAGTGAAAAAGTTTTGAAGACTTGAATCAAAACTAGTAAGATCACAAAGAAAAGAGAAGGAAGTGTGCACCAAGATAGTCAAGTAGGAGTAAAGCGTAGGAATATGGAAGTGTCGATGATTACAATTACTGGTATTTGCACGAGAACATCCCTATAGACTGCTGGTATATGTGGAGGAGAACTAACCGCATTTGTTTCAAAGCCCATGTTACATTAGGTATTAATGCCTGACTTTATTTGAAAAGGCACTTCAGTTCAACTCTGTTTTCTTAGAATTACAACCTAAATTATTGGCAAAATAGGTGGTGGAGCAGGAAAGTTTGATTTCGAATTAGATTTCTTGTGTTGTCACCCATTCTCCTCAACATTATAACTAATTCATCCATTTTCTCATAACTCATCTCTGGATTTTTGCATCCTAGCTTCTATACTCCTGTAATGACCGGGTATTTTATGCCACGTTAGCATTTCTATTTTGAAAAGTCTTATTTTGAATGATGGTTGAAAAGTCAAAAAGAAAAGTGCTTGAAGAACACGTGTTAGTTTTGGATTGGTGAAATTCGGTTTATTGTGTTGGTCAATTAGGCGAGTTGAAAATTTTATGTCATGTCAGCCTTATGGTGGAAATTTCTTAGGATTTTAGTAATTGGGAACTTCCAGAAAAGAAAAACGAAAACGAAAATGAAAAGTTAATTAATTAAAATTAATTAGAATTAATATAAAAAAATTAATTAAATTAAATTCCTTATTAATAAAATTGAGAAAATATTAAATTGTGCGTTTTTAAAAAAAATGAAATGAAATTGGAAATAGAAAATAACCAAATGAAAATAAAGAGAAAAAAAAATGAAAAGGAATTAATTTGGGCTTGGATGAAATAAGGTTTTAAAAGAAAAATGGGAGTTAGTTATTGGGTTTTTTTTTAACTTGGGTTGGGCTTGAGTGGGCTATTTGGTAAGTGGATTAAAAGGAAAAGAAATGGGCTTGAGTGGGCTGTTTGATAACTGGATTAAAAGGAAAAGAAATGGGCTTGGTAAAAAAGAAGGGAAACAGTAGCAGATCGTGGGAGAAAGGGGGGCGGCGGCACTGTGGAAAATTTAACCTCGTCGGAGCTTTGACCGACCGTTTGGGTGGTCAAATGACCTCTGTTTCGGCTCAGATTTTGAGGGGGTTCTCTACTCAACAAGAGGAACAATCCTACGGTAGCCAATCGTATTTTTAGCGGCTGAATTCTTAGTTCTGTGGTAGGGGACCCTAACCCTAAAACTTAAAATTTAATGTGTTTTTCCTTTGAAAAAATTTGTAAATATTGTCATTATGAGTTAAGTAGGAATTATGGGTGTTGTATGAATTTTCTGGATTATTTGGAATTTGTTTGGAATTTTTGTAATTGCGAGAAATTGATTTTGATTGATAATTAATTGTTTTGAATTGTTAAAAAATTATTAGAAGGGTTGAAAATTTCCAAAATTAGGGTTAAATTTCAAATATAGTGATTTGTGAATTTTTGGGCATTGGTTAGAATATTTTTGGAATTTTTATGGTGGAAAGTTAGTTAATTTTGGATATTAAAAATTATTAGAAGGGTTGAAAAATTCCGAAATTAGGGTTTAACTTCAAAAATAGTGATTGTGAATTTTTGGGCATTAGTTAGAATATTTTTGGAATTTTTATGGTGGAAAGTTAGTTAATTTCGAATATTAGAAATTATTATAATGGTTGAAAATTTTCGTAAGTGTGGTAAAATTTCAAGATTTTTGATATGCAAATTTTTGAATATTTATTTGGGATATTATCGAAAATTTTAATGTGGGAAATTATTTTATTGGATTATTAGGGAATGTTGAGATTGTTGAAATTATTGTGGAACCTTGGAATTGTGGCATTCATTTGCATCATGGTTATGTGGAAATAAATAAATAAATAAATAAAATTATGAAGATTGTGAAAAGTGTATGAAATGGAAAAAAATGAAATAGTGATGAGAAGTGAAAGCCCGTGTGGGGCGAATTAAGAAGGGAGAGAGATCCCTAGGGTGAAAGACCCAAAAGTTACCTCGGGAAGACTCCGAATGGGGAGTGTATTTGGGTGCGGACGCATATCCTTCGGTGAAAGCCCGAGAACAATAGTGCATTGTATGACTATGTGTCACACGTTCATGTGCATTCATGTAATTGTTGAATATTGTGAAATTGTGTATAATATTAGATATTAAACTATGTGGTTTGATTGATACTGTTGAATTGTTCCTTTTGTGTTGAAGTGTTCTTTTCGTATTCTTTGGAACTTAGTAATCCCCTTAACCCTTGGGTGTTAGGCATCCTATTGAGCAATGTGGAAATGCTTACCCCTTCCTTGTTACACCTTTTTAGATGTAGATATCTCTCCTGAGGATCCACAGGTGGGGCAAAGAGGACTTCAGGATGCTCTTGGAGCGGCCTAGTGGAGCATGGCATTTTCTGTTATTGTGTTTTTTTTTTTTTTTTTTGGATTTTGGGATTTGTTTTAGTAATTATGACTTATGGATTTGTTATGAAGCTTTATTTTGATTAAGTTGTTAATTGTGAACTTTTATTTTTGGACTATAATGAATATTTATTTAACCTTGTTGTTTTGCGTAGTTTTGGGATATTGTAGTTTATGAGAATTCTAGTGGGATGTATGAAAAAAAAAATCCAGAGTGTTTTGGTTGACTGCCAACGTGGAATAGGAGGAACCCTTAGGGTCAAACCTTTGACCTGGGGTCACGGGTCAAATTTTGGGTCGTCCGGAATTTGGGTCGTGACAACTCCCTTGTCTATTTGTGAATTCCATATTAAACTCATTTTTTGTTGTTTTATCATTATGAGAATCGATTTCTCATTTTCTGGAGCTTATAGGAATTTATTTCCCTCCAAAGTTGTTGCCTAACTAGCATCTTTTTGGATAAAGACCAGTAATGATCTCAAGCCTGCTACTCGTGCATGTATCAATTGTAGAATGGGGTGAAGATCTTGATGCCTTTCAAACATATTGCTTATTTGATCGTGAGCCCTTCATTGGCACTACCGCCCTCACTGCATCTGAAATGTAGGAAATAAGCCAAAACCAAGTTGACTAATCTGTATAGTATCAACCCCGAAATTTTTATTTTCCTTAAGGGCCTTTAAGAATCATGGGGCACCATCCTAAGTTCCGGTTCTAAGATAGTCAATGAACTCCTTGGTTATCCTAATACCAGTATCTGCTATGATTTGGTTCCAAATGATAACAAAAAAATGCTAAAGAGTCATTTTCTCAAATTCCCAACTTCAAAGCTACAATTTCCTTGATTAGATTCTCAGTAGGCTCTGGTGTTAAGCTCGTATTTTTGGTATCGTCTTCATAATTCTGATCCGTTAAAGACTTGACAGTATTCAGCTCATTCTTTGACTTCTCCAATGAGTCCTTAGAATGAAAATTCCCTATTTTTTCCCATTTTGATAGTCTGAAACCTTTGAAAGTCTTATGTCACTTCCTTGTGCCATGGTAGAAGCTCAGAAGATGTTCATTTTACACTCCTTTATTCTCAAATTTATTAGTATAATCAATTTCAATTACTGAGTTACTTTTCTTCCACTTTAAGGTTTTTTTTTTTTTTTTTCACCCATCAAACGGACATCTAGAGTCACCTTCATTGTTCTTTGTCAAGTTGGCTATAGGGATTGCTAGATGTTGAGGATACCAAAGCTTAAAACCTTCATTAGAAATTAATCTTCCAGAGAAATCGATCAATTGCCATGCAATTCTACTTAGATGAAAATCATCCAGATTTGTTGAAACTAAACATTCTAGAAACCTTCTTACCCTGCCTTTAGTGATACGCTCTAGCAATCTTCAAAATGCTTGAATTGATGCTTTTGAGAAGTGATAAATTTTTAGTCTTAAGGAGCAACCAAAGTCATCTCCGCTAAACCTTGAAAGATAGCCATTGCCACAAGTCAATTAACTAAATAAAACTTTTCGAGTTGTTGTATGCCAACAGATTGCAATGAAATTGATGGTACTCCATTGTTGCTATCACTTTAGCAAGATCCTCCATGTTTTCTGTATCCAAAATCCTTAAACTATCTCTCATTTCTAGGTAGAAAAACTCAACACCTACATGAACAATGAAACAATGCCAACCCAAAAAAAAAACCTTCCATAATTATTAATAGCAAAATGAATACCCTGAATATGGTTATACTTTTCTATCATAGGCCCGATGACAACTAACCAAGAGTCCAGACATGTCTTCCAACTAGATAGTGACTACAAGTATGTTGGGGACGTCTTGGGCAACGATGAGAAGCCGGATGAGAGAGGTTAGCTAGTAGGGGCCCATCTTTGAGTGGCTTCCAGTTGATTTGTGGTTATGGTCTGAAAAGCATGATATGGAGAGAAAGGAAAGTGTGGACCATAAAGGGAGCATGATGGGTTTGAAGTTGGAGGTATAGGATGTGGGGAGTGATTTTTACGTATGGTCATAGGGGACAAAACTGATGGTATTTTGATTATTTGTTCTTCTTCTTGAAGGTGGCCATGCAAAAGTGGGCCCCGGAGTGCAACCGATCCACTTTCCCACACAACATGCATAATCTGTCTACCTACTTGGTAAAGCATAGTCACCACAGCATGCTCTAATGGATATTTATTAAGAAAAATCTTGACAGAGTATGGAATCATTGCTAATAAAAAGTCGATCATCTTATTTGGTTCAGACATTGAATCACTCACCAAGGTTCCTCATTCCATCATATATTGCGACCTGCATGGCTCTATAATAATTGTCTCCAAGATACTCTGCTCTATGGTATAGATGAATGGTAAAATGACCTTGCTGTTGAGGAAACCTCCAGATGAATCAAAGAATGCTAATAATTGGCTTTACCATTCCAGTCACCAGCCCTTATTGTTGTAGTTTCTGGATTTTTGGTTGTAGCAGAATTCCTATCACGCCCCGGATTATAGGCAACCTAGAATTCGACTTGTGACCCTAGGTCAAAGGTTTGACCCTAAGGGTTATGTCTGTCCAAGCTGGCAATCAGTCCTAACTAAGTTAAGACTTACTATATTATATTACTTTACTTCATTTTATTTATCTCCAAAACCAACCATCACCTGTTCAAAAGTATAATAAACCCACCAATCATTTTCCCACCCAAAAACTCAAATATTTACAATAATCTCTAAGTCAAAAGAATATTTACCATAATGTTTTACAAGCTAACAAAATATAATTTAACTTACAAACGTCCACATGACTCAAATTAGTACATGTAAAAAAGGTATTGTAAATTAAAAACAACCATTATCATGGTTCTTTTGCTTTCTGGAACACTTTTGAATCTTCTTGTGGTCCCTTAGAAACTATATCTACATCTAAAAATTTTAGAAAATAAAAGGGTGAGCATTTTCACATTGTTCAGTAGGGTGTTTTCCACTCAAATGGGTTAGAAATTCCAGGTTAATAGAACACAATCATATACCAAAATGTAATTTGACATCTACATTGTAAACATTAAATGAACCACAACTATATACATATAAACCAATCAAAATTATCTCTTCTCTTATTCAATCATATGTCTAACATATCAACAATTTTTAATTTACAAAATAAACAAGTCATTTTAGTCTTGAATAATATATTCAAACATATAATTGATAAATAATACAAATTCTTCTTCCAAATACAAACATGATGCAAATGCTTACACGCAATCAAACAATGCATTGTTGTTCTCAGGCTTTCACCGAAGGATATGCGTTCGCACCTAAATACACTCCCCATTCGGAGTCTTCCTAGGGTAAACTTTTGGGTCTTTCACCCTATGGATCTCACTTCCTTCTTAATTCGCCCTTTTTGGGGTCCTTCAATTTCTCATTTCTCTTTTCTTTTCATGTTTGCCCTTTTCGGGGTCTTTTCATTCTCATTTTCATTTCACACAACCATGATGCATATGAAGTGCAATCAAATCATATTTTAACATCCACAATTTTTCAAGACATAATTTTATTTACTCCCATTATATTTCATAATTTCCAACAATCCACACAATGATTTTTCTTCACTTTAATCACCACAAACATCATGGAAAATTTATAATTAATTTGTATATCATCAAAACATAATTTAAACCTTAGCCACATAAATCTTATTTTTTTTCCCAACATACTTAATAATTTCCAACAACCAACATAAGATTTTTTTTTTATTTTTTTTTTTGCACTATATCATCCCAAATATCAAAGAAAAATTACCAATAATCAAAATATCACAAAATATAATTTATACCTTCATTTTATTTGTTTCCACTAATCTTAATAATATAAAACAATCATTTTAAACATATCTCAGCACTCAAAATTTTCAACGAATAACTTCCATTATTTTCAACATTAATATATCACCAATAAATTTCTATAATTTCTAACATGACAACAATCACAAAAATATATCAACTAATATTCTAATAAAAAAAATTTCCATAGCCACAACAATTCGATAAATTATATCACAAGAACAACAATTAAATACCAACAATTCTAATATTTTTATCTTACATTAAACTTTCATCCACTTCCCATTAATATTTTCAAAGCAAAACCAAATCATTTTACACATTTAGGGTTTCCAAAAACAACATAAATGAAAACTATATGATGATCTAATACAACCCAACAACTCACCCATTTCCATGGAGGTTTTTGAAAGTAAATAAAAGCTAAACGAAAAGCCCCAAAAAAAGTCGAGAGAGAAATTTAGGAAAAACACACCCTACCTGTACAGTAAAATCCAACCATGGGATTGAAAATTCGACTTCTTAGAAGTGTTCATCACGTTGAAGACTATCACCATATGAAATTCATCATGATCAGAGGTCATTTCACCATCAGATCAGCGAAGGCACACAGACAACAACTCTCCTGCATCTCCCTTGTGTCTTCCTCTTTCCTTTCTTTCTTTTCTTTTCTTTGCGTTCCATGCCCACAAGTCCACTTATATAGCTATATAGATAGATAGATATTATTAAACAAATTTAAAAATACCATGCACGTCCTTTTCTTTTAATAAAATAAACTATTACTCTTTATTTCACATTCCACGATTATAAATTATACCTAACTTATGATTTTCCACCTCACGAAAAATACTATCATATTTGTAATTAAATTTACTACAAGTCTACTCTTCAAAAAGTATAATTTGACTATAATTACCTGAAACATTTTTACTCTAAAATTCACTTAGAACCTGACATAATTAACTATTAACAAAATTCAATTTCATAAATATTAAAAACATAAAATAATTTTTTTTGGCAACCAAGAAGTTGAAATCTGTAATAACCCTTAACTCGTTAATTTTACTAATATTTATTTACCAACAAAAATTTAAGCAATGTACTGAAACTTAATTCCATAAATTATTTAGTCATTCAATTTATAAAAATCAAGTTCTCAACCCTTTGGTATATGTTTCATTTAATTTTTTTTTGTCAAATTCCTTAATTACATCAACCTTCCAAAAGTTAAGTTCACTAAATTCACATTTAATTCATTTACCTTTTTGTATATCTTTTGAAACTCATATATCATAATTTAATCTTAATTTAATGTCAATTCAATTTTGTTTGATTTTTTATAATTCTTTGAGGTTTAATTCCAATTATAAAAATTAAATTCAATTTCTTTTTTAATTATCCATTATAACAATTGGATATAACATAAATTTTTACCAAGTTTTTCTCTCTATAGTTCTTTGATAATTACCTGATAATAATGAAATTAATTCTCACAATATACTTAATATTCAAATTTTCAAAACCTAATCTCAATTATTTGATGGTTAAATTTCTCCAAATTTAAATTTAATTTTTGAAATTTTGACTCTTTGCATCTAACATGGTGAAATTTTCAAACTATTGACTTTTGACCAACTTTTCCAAAATCTATCCTACTTAAATTTGAATAAGTGGATCTTTACCATTCTTTTTTACTATTTGACTAACAATTTTATGAAATATGCTCTGAAAATTTGACGTGTCCTTAAAAACCTAGGTATTACAATTCCATTGTTGGATACGCTTCCAGAATAGCCAATGGGAGAGTTTGAAATACAAAAATTCACATCCCATTCTACTTGATTTTCATAGCCACAAATAATCACATGAATGGCCACCTTAAGTGAGGAGGCCAGGTTGAAACTGTCAATGAGCTGCCATAAGAAAAAAAAAAAAAAAAAAAAAAACAAAGGAAGGCGTAGAAATGGGAATAGGGATGAAACAAAGAGAGCAAAAAGAGAACAAACAAATAAAATAGGAACACAATAAAGCCATATTTCATGCTCATTCAATAAGCTTGGAATGGTGAAAGAAACAACAAGCACGTTCATGTAAACAAAAACAACCACAACTCTTATGTAATGCACAGTAAATAGGAAAAAGAGTCTTTCAATCCTAAGCCAAAACTAGAGAACTCCAAGGGGAGAAATCAACGACAAAAACTATAGGAGCAATCTAGTACCAATGCGAGCAAACAAATAACCTCCATCATTCTACACCCAAGCATTTAGATGAAACTCAAAATCTAGCGAAGATTAATACATAATAAGAGGATAATGGGGATGAAGAAAGAGTCTATAGAAAGCGTACCTAGAAGTGCTCTCTTCTAGCAAGAAAATCCCCACTGGTATGTTGTCTTAGATCTCTTACTATGCTTTGTCATATTTCTTCTTCTCACTAAAACCATCACAAATCTTCCCAAAACTCCCTTTTTGAAAACCTCTTCCCCTTTTCAAAACCACCAGCCTCCGTTTTTATGGAAATTGGTAGCCCTCTATCCTGGAGAAGTCCTCCTCTCTCCAAATTCTGTCTCCTCCCCCAGAAAAAATCCTTTTTGAATTTCAAAAACCAATTGTGCATATCACCCAAGGAGTCCCACCTTTTTCAAAAACTTCTTCATCCCTATTTTAACTCTCCAAAGGTGATCTTCAATAACACCTAAAAGAGTTTCTTTCCTTCTCAAAGTCTTACAAATTTCAAAACTCTTCCTTATTTTTTGGTAGATTTCCCTATAAAACCATCAAATTATTAAATCAAATAAATGAATAAAAATTTTAGAGAATGATAAAATAATAATAATAAATAAATGAATAAATAGGGAAATAATAAATAAATAAATAAAAATAATAAATAAATAAACAAAAGTGATATGATAATAATAAAAATAAAAATAAATGGATAAGTAAATAAAATAAAATAAAAAGTCACGCAAGCCATGCAACCATGCGAGTCATACAAGTCACATAAGAATGTCTAATGGGCCAAGCATACCTAAGTGGACCTAAGTGACCTAAGTGGGCTTAAGTGACCTTGGTGGGCCTAAGGTGGTGCTTAATGGGCCAAGTGTACCTAAATGGGCCTAAGGTGAGTCTAGGTGGGCCTAATTGAGTCTAACCTAAAGTGCACCTAAGTGAAACCTAATATCAACTCGAATAGCAGCCAACGTCACAATAAGGAGTCGGATAAACCCCTTAACCAAAGTCTCCAAGGTGGCTCAAAAAAGATAAGCTACATGAGTAGTAATGGGCCATCAGGGAATTGCTCTAAAGTACCAAACGAACACCTAATAGGACACATGCTAGGAGGGTAAAATGAAGGGTCTACAGTTGTCTTTAACTTTATAACTTTTAAAATGTTGCTTACTATTAATAAATGTTAAAGTTAGTAAGTAGCAAATAAATGATTAATCACTCTTAAATGAAGTTAATTGGACCTCTTATGTATTAGGAATGACATTAAGAATAAATAAATAATCTTATAAGGGGAAAGATTTTTTATTCTAGGTATCAACCATGGGGTATTATAACCACATAAAGATTTTTCAAGTTAGAAGCTTAGCATGAAATGTTCAACTTTTAGTTTTATTTGATACTTCAAGTTTGTTTCTCAATTAATGTAAAATGTAAGCCAAGTGGAAGAATATCACATTTTCATTAAGTGGCTCATATTTTAATGATTAAGTTTAAGAGATAAACTTGTGGTTGATCACTGAAAGTCAATTAAAGTTGACCATACAAATTTTAATATTCCTTTGTGGTATCTTAAGCTCTATGATATCATAATGTTCTTTGGATTTAAGAAAACCACTATGACTTAGTGAATATATCCAAACATCAATGGGAGAAAACTTATTTTTATATTGATAATGTCTTACTAGTTATTACTGGATTTCTATTTATTGCATTAAGTTATGAAATAAAATCTCAAAATTTTATGATAAAATATATAAAAGAGACAATAATATGTGATGGAATAATATACCCTATGTGAAGTTACATGAATTGTTAGATTGTCTCATAAAGTATATATTTAAAGTTCTTTTTTTATATATAGATATTTGATGGATTGAAAGTGTTATGAGAAAGGAACCTTAATGTTGCATGCTTTCCATTTACTTTCAAATTCAATTATGTTGAATGATAGTTAAAAGTCTACTTTTGTTATTTGTTCCTATTAATTGAAGATTATACAAATAAACAATATTACATAAAAGGTATGATAATCTTCTATCAAAGTATGTATTATGGCATAATATGTCACAAATTATGAATTATGGTTGCTAAATATTATTTTAGAATTTGGATTTTTCAACTTTATTAACAAGTTGCTAAAAATAATAGATTTTGTTGTCACTTCTCTTTCAATAAAAAATATTTTATGATCATCGAGGACATAAAGTTAAAGTTTTTGTTGTATATGAGATAATTCAAAAACAAGAGTGTTAAATTAATTGATTATGTGTACAACTTATTATTGAAGGTCTAGTGATGAAAAAATGCTACTAATACATTGAATACCACATAGAAATTACGACTCTTAGGCACATTACGATATTTGTCTCATGATGATGATTATTTATCAAATACTCTGGAGCTCAATTACATGTTTCTGAAATTTCCTTATATCTTTTTGTATACATAATTGCATACAAATTAACGTTAAAAGAAAAGTCTTTGACGAAGACATTATTGTGGACTATTATTTTACTTCTCATTTACAGGTCATGTTAACTGGGAGCTAATTGTGTAGTACATGGAAGGGACTATATCGAAATAGTGATGTGCAACTGCCATGACTCTCATTAGTTTTTACTTAATTATGATTTATGATGTGATCAATGTAAGATTGTTTTAGTTTGATATTTTGCGCATTATGTTTATTTATTAAACCATGAAGGGGAAGAATATCACATGGCCAAGTGGGAGAATGTAAGAATTTTATATGGCCCACATGTATATTATTATGTGATATTTATTTAAATATTAAATTAAGTATTATGGTTTAATAAATAATAAAACTAAAATCCTATTGGTTAGTTTTCAAGTAGTTAGTTTCCTAAATTAAAGGCACTTTGATGGAAATTGCACTTCTAATTCTATTAGAAATCGATCCTTTCTCCACCCTATAAATAAGTGTTTTATTCCATCAATAAGAAATATAAGAGAAAACCTAAGGGTGAAGGGGTTAAGGGAGAGAAACATAATTTTTATTATGTTTATTGTTTGGTGTCTTCAAGATTTTTTTTTTTTTTCAAAAATTCCTTCTAAATTAAAGGTATGTCTTCTCTTGATAATGTGACTATGAAAATCATATTGTTCTAAAAACCTTGGCCATTATGATTTGTGCAAAATTAGTGCTTGATTTGCATAATTATGGAATTAGGGTTATGATTGTTTTTTAGGAATCAAGGTTATGATTGTTCCGTAGGAATTAAGGTTATTATTGTTTTGCATAAATAAAGAAACCTTAACAATAAGGGCAAGTAGGTTATCAGCTTACATGGCCACCCCCAAGTGTACTATCTTTTAATCCGCATGCCTCATTCATCTCTTATCCTTCATCCTTACTTTTGAAGTTTGATTTTCAAATATGATTTTCAAATAATGTTAATTTCTTAACTTTTTATTCCTTCTTAGCAATCCTCTTAGATCAATAAAATTCCATTTTCCAAATTAGTTTGCTGCCAAATTTTCTTCAAGCATGCAATTTCTTATCTTTCTTGATTTTTAATAGTTTTCTTGTTTTTCCCAAATTTTAATAAATATGAATAAATTCTATAATTCCAATAAATAATGGAATCTCATCCAAATTCCTATGATCCTCTTCCATGATCATTAGAAAAATGAATATTTATAGAATTAATTCATGCAAAAATAAATTGGGCATTGGTGGGGACCCAACATACATGCTATCCTCATATGATTATTGATTCTAATTGTCATACTTGTTTGATATCAATTGATTTTGCCTTCCACTATGATCGACATGAGTTATTTTATGTTTGTTATTGCACATTGACATTATTTCATGAAAACACTCTTGTTCGCTGCTAAGGTACTCTCTCGACTCCATCATATTTATTTGATTATTGATCATACATGATTTGCTTTCATTCTTTGATTATTGTTTGGTATCCAGAATTAATCGATCAAATGTCACATTTGCCTTAACTTATTTAGTAGAAACCTAATTTTAAGGCTTAGAGGGGTGCTATATGTTAAGAATCCAACTTAAGCAGATTCCAATACAACTCAAGAGAATGAAATCTCTAAGCTATAGGTTGTAACTCCAGCGAATAAAATCATAGAGAATGAACTTTCCAAGTTGCAAGCTGCAAAGGAAGGAAAATAAATATTGCTTTCCTATTCTATAAATACACACTTCCATATGTAAAATATACATTGTGTATATTAAGACATGTTAGTAAATGAAAATAGCACAACTTCATCCATTCATTTCTGAACTTTCTTCATGGTATCAGAGCCATCATCTACAAACCAAAACAAGATGCTTTCATCTTCTTCCTTGTTGAAGCAAGAACATGAACTTAGCTTACAATCATTTCACCAATGTTCTAGTTTAATATCCATCAAACTAAGCACCACCAACTTTCTTCTATGGCGCTTGCAAATCATCCCTTTAATCCGCAGCCTCGGGATCCACTATCATATTGCTGCAAATAAAAGACCTGCTAAAGAAATTATGAACAAAAAAAGAGACAAAATTTCAAATCCTAATTATCAAATCTGGGTAACCAATGATGGACTTCTAACTTCTTAGCTCATCGGATCTATGGAAGAAGATGTCCTTAGTATGGTTTTTAAAGAAGCAGGAATTGCCTTTGAACTATGAACTTCATTTGAACAATAACTACTTCCTATCACCATTGAAAATGAAGGAAACCTAAAAAGTATGTTGATGAGAATCAATAAGGGTCCACGTTCAATTAAAGAATACCATAAAGAATTCAAATTTATCTATGATAATCTTGCAGCCATTAATAAGCCAGTTTTAGACCTTGATAAAGTTTTTCAATTTGCAAGAGGATTAGGAAACCAATATATGGATTTTCGTACAACCATGTTGACAAAAGCTCCATATCCATTCTTCAACCAGTTTGTCCTAGCTTTCCAAGGCCACGAACAAACCCTATATTTACATCGTGAGGAAGAAAAGGCATATGTTTATTTAACTTAAATTTTTCTTCTTTTGTAGAGACACAAGCATCACCCACATGAGATATGGGTAAGGCATTTCCATCTCCCAGAAATATCGTATCATTGCCTTTGTAAGGTTCATCATAAGATAACTTACCTGTGTCATTAGTCATATGTGCAGTAGCTCCAGAATCCTCATAAAACGATGGATCATATTCATCATTTAGCTTGATTGCAACAAGGGATTGTGGAAGATCCTCTGACTGATAAGAATAGTTAAACCTATACAAACAATTTATTGTAATATGATTAGCTTTCCCACATATTTGACAAAAAAATTTATAGGCATTGTTGGAGTTATTGGGACGCTGTAGTGGCTGATTTTCTGGCCTTGGTTGAAGACCTTGATTGTTGACTGGTTGGTTCATGTTCTGGTTGGTTGGAGTTGAACTCTTTTGATGGTTGTTATATCTTCCAATAGGAGTAAAACCCTTACCGCGAGAGTTAAAACGCTTTCCTCATCCATTCTGACCACGACCCCTTTGGCTAAAGAAAAAAGAATCTACTATCTGTTTGAAAATTTACATCTAATAATTCTTACACTTTTGAGTTTAAGTCTTCTTACTTTGTTGTCAAGAATCAAAATCAGAAGATAATTGTGATGGGCCATAAAATGAGACAACTATATGCTTTATATGGAGTTATTCATGAAGCCTTGAGTGCAATAAGGAAATGAGGCACCTCTTCTACAATTTGGCATCAACGACTTGGACATCCTGATTCAAAAATATTATCTTTGTTAAAAGACCATAATATTATTGATATGTCTCATTGGATATCTAAGCCTAATATTTGCATTAGTTATGAAATGGGAAAAAGTTGAAAACTTCCTTTAAAAAAAAATAATAAAATCTCCAAGTTTCCCCTTCAAAAAATTCATTATGATCTTTAGGGACCAGCTCCTATAGCTTCAAAGCAAGGTTTTTGATATTATGCCATTTTTATTGACTATTTTAATAGATTCACTTGGTTATACCCTCTCAAGCGAAAGTCTAATTTCTTTAGTTGTTTCATCAAGTTTCAAAAGCTTGTTGAAAATCAAGTAGATTCAAAAATTAAGATTTTCCAATGTGATGGGGAGGAGATTTCGATTCAATTGAATTTATTAACCATGTTCAAAGTTGTGGCATTGAACTCCACGTGTCTTGTCCAAGAACTCCTCAACAGAACGGTGTAGTAAAATGACAACATCAACATATAGTTGAAACTAGGCTTATAATGTCATTTCATACTAATAGGCCTCTATCCTTATGGGTAGAAGTTTTTTCCATGACTTTGTATTTGATTAATCGTTTACCATCTTTAGTCTTGCAGAATGAAAGCCCATATAAAAAACTTTACAAAAGACATCCAAACTACACTGGTTTGTGGGTATTGTGATGTTTATGTTTTCTTTCTCTTCAAAATCAAGGTGGTTCGAAATTTGTCACATAAACATAACCTTGTGTTTTCATTGGATGCAATCCAATACACAAAGGATATCATTGTTTGGAACCAAAAACAAAAAGAGTATGGCTATGTTTGGTTCCCATAAAATACTAAGGAAAGGGAAAAAAATATAGAGGAAAATAGTTTTCTTTAGTTTGGATGACATGGAAAATATAATGGAAAAAAAATATAAAATAAGAGAAAAAGAGAAAAATAATGAGGAAAATAAGAGAAAAAAAGAAGGAAATGGGGAGAAATTTTATCGGGCTCTTCTTCACCGAGGCTTCACCTCTAACTTCCTCTTCATCAGTGGCTATGGCTTCTCACCGTCGTCGACCCTTTCAACGGCCACCACTATCACTCTAACCACCTTCCAATGTCGAAAACCTACCCTTTTCAGGCACCTGAGTTCCCATGGATGAAGTGCATTCTTCAAATCAAGTTCCCATGGATGAAATGAATTCTTCAAATCTAGTGAATGTACTCGGATCCATGTCTTCATATCAGGTATGAATTGAACTCCAATCCACTTCATCCTGTGAAAACCCAGAACCCAAGGTAACCGCTCTCTCTTGGGTTCTCTGTTTGGGTTTCTAGGTTGCTTTCGTCTTTCATGTTTCTTAAATTTTGCCAGAATTTTTCTAAACTTTCCTGGCTTGTTGCTTTCCGGATTTGATCTGATTTTTACCCTTAATGTTCTGCTATTGTTTACTGGCTTATGGTTTTTTCATAATTTGGTTGGGAGAATGGGTTTGCAGTTGTGTATTGCATATATGTATGTTGTTGTTGCCTCTGAGTGCTAGGTTATTGTTTTGTATCATTGTTGGTGGCATCAATTTTTGGAAGGTTTAACATTGGATTGTTAGAAACATCAAGGTGGGATATGCTGTAATTGGGCTTATGTTTTCAATGGGAAGTGAGGATTATGATTTGTTTGAGTGGGAGAAGAGGGGATGGTTGTTGTTTTCGGGTTTATTTATGTTGTGGCTACTGCCATACTACCATCATCCCCTCCTAAACAAATGGTGATCAACTTTAGCAAGGGTAGCTTGAAACATCACCCTGTAATGTGACACACTACCTTAAAGAAAATAAACTTCATTTTTTGTCACAGTTTCAAGCAAAGTTTCACCTTACACCATTCAATATAAGTCCTTTGGTAGATGAAAAGGCCACCCCAGAATAGGAGTAACGGTCAACAATATTCAACGTACGTAGCCATTTATGCCCTGCTTTCTATTCTATCTTTTTTGCATAAGCATTTGTTGCAAATCCAGGGGAACCTTCATCCAAATGAGGGATAACTTCATACCAAATAAACTTTAGCAAGGTTTATTTGTTGAATTCTGCAAACATTGCAGTCCTGCATTTGCACAATTCCAATACCTTGGTTAAAATCATTGAGAATTTAGTTGTATTAATTCTAATATCCATACCTTCTCTTCTCTGGCTTGTTCCAATCACTCCATCCGCTAGGAGTTATCATATCGGCGATCTTGTAGTTTGAGTAAACTGTTGTTGAATATTCACCCCAAGCTCTTCCCAGGTAGATTTTTCCAATTCCATTGATTGTGCAGTTTACAGAGGGAATCTTGTGCCATTGTTAGGTGATTCCATGCGATGAGCTGCAATTGCTCTTGAAGTTATCGCTATTGATTCGATGACACATCCCTAGTTCAACACAGCAACTTCAAGTATCAGAATCATACAGAAATACCCAACATTTGGATTGAAGCAATAACAGTAATTTCTATTATCAAAATGATCAAGATCAACCCTTTTACCTGATAGATTGATCTTACCCCACCAAAGATAAAGTCAATGCTTCCTTGGATGTAACACTGGTTAAAGTAGTGTGTTCCAAACAGATCTATGAGGGTGTCATGTGCCCCTAAGAGCCTGACATTATAGAACATGGATTTATCACCGTTTATACTCAGTGCCACTACTTGCACTCTAGGCACTCCAGGCCTTGTAACCACTGAATTCTGCAAGCAGTATTCACACATCAGTTATATATGAAAAAAAAAAAAAAAGGGTCATTCAAGTAGTATTTGGCTTTACCGTAAAACTAGACATTGTATCAAAGGAACCTCAATGGTGATCCCATTTGTTGCATTTGAACTAAAATAGAGATTCATTTGAACTAAAATAGTGTATGGGTTTTCCATTTCTTTTTACCTAATTTACTTTTGTTGCATTTAATTTCAATGATTATTGTGTTTCTTGAAATTCTCATTTGTGAATTTTTTGATATTCTTGTTTGGTTAAGATGATCTAATTTATAGTTTAAGAATTTTGCCATTTGGTACTAACCTGTCTAATAATGTTAATTTATGGAGTAATACCATTTTTATAGTTTCAACATTATGGTGGGTTTCTTCTCTCTCTGTGCCATTTAATGTTGATTGAAGTAGGACATAGATTTACCTCATGGCCTTGTTTGGTTTATAGAACAATGCATACTCCTTTTTCTTTCACTCAAAACAGAAATAATACTTTATCAAAACTTTTGCTATTATTTGTGCAGGCAAAGCAAGTTCATCCTGATAAAAATCCGAGTGACCCTTTGGCAGCTGAACGATTTCAGGTAAGTTCACTTTTTTTGTCATTCATTCATCATCTTCTTCTTAATACTCTACTCTCCTTCATTCATCTCAAAACCAAGTGGAGGACCAAGTATTCTTAAGTAATCATACAAATTTCAGACTGAATAATGAACTTAGAAAGAGTTTCATTTTGTTATCATGCTTTAAACTAGACATTTCAACTCTAGTAAGGTTTTTTTTTACTATTTCAAGAAATGGTAACTTGTCATTAATTTAACTGTCATAAATTGTCATAATCAATCTTAGATTAAGTTAATTTAACTATCACATTTCAAGATTGAATAATGACTTTACTAAATCATTCCTCTTACTTTTCTATCATGTAGACTTCTAATGAAGAGTGGCAAAGACTTAGAAGATGGGCTGCAACTTGTGTAGCTATGTATGATGCATATGCAGCAATTCTTATTTCAGTTTATCATCGCTCAAACTATTTGGAGAGATCAATCTCTAATGAAGGAGATTATGAAGGACATGCTATGATGGAAAGACTTACACTAATGGATAATGAAGATTGTTATAATCAACTACGTATGGGAAATGATGCATTCGCAAGACCAGTAAACATTCTTCGGGGAATAGGCCGTCTTAGAAATAGTGCACATAGTAATGTAGAAGAACAAGTTGCCAAATTCCTTCACATTGTTGGTCATAATTTAAGGAATAGAACTATGAAATTTTATTTCAAGCGTTCTAGTGAAACTAGTAGTCGTCACTTTCATCAAGTTCCTAGAGCTATAATATCTTTAGATGATGTCTTCTTAAAGCGGTCTGATGGATTAAAGTGCCCTCAAGAAATCAAGGACAACACCAAATTTTGGCCCTACTTTAAGGTAAACTTACTTATCTAATAAACATCATTAGAATATTATTTATATTTCAAAATAAACTTTTAATTTTGTTTCTTTATAGGATTGCATAGGGGCGATTGATGGGTCACATTTTCGTGTAAAAGTGTCAAATGATGTTGTACAAAGGTATCGAGGATGAAGTACTATCCAACATAAAATGTTTTAGTAGCATGTTCCTTTGACTTGAAGTTCACATATGTTTTACCTAGTTGGAAGGATCTGCATCAGACTCGAGAATCCTAGATAATGCATTAATGAGAGATTCTGATAAATTGATTGTTCCACAAGGTGATTATTGGTGATTAGATAATAATTTATTATCTCAAGTGACTATTACTAATAACAAAGATCCTTTGTTTATGCTTCTTTGGTAAATATTATTTGGTTGATGCGGGTTTTTAGCTAAAAACTGGATTTCTTACCCTATATAAAAGCACTCATTACCATTTAAAAGAGTATAGTGTTCATCAACTAGAAAATGCTCAAGAGGTTTTCAACCATCGACACTTGTCCTTGAGAAATGCAATTGAAAGAGCATTGGTGTTTTGAAGAAAAGGTTTCCAATAATAGCTAGTGGGATGGAGCCACATTACCTTATTGACACACAATCTGATATTATACTAACATGTTGTATCCTCCATAACTATCTCATGGGTTTCATCCAGATGAAAGATTAATAACAGAGGTCGATAGAGAGCTTTTTAGCGAAGAGGCAGAGTTTGAATCAATGGTCTTGAGTTTAGCTGAAAAATGCAAGAAGGAGAAATCTTAAGGGAGAAAATAGCCATGGATATGTGGAAAGATTACAATAGAAACCATTGATGAGTCCTTTTATTTTATGGTTTTTTCTTGTATAGTTTTTTGTGTTTCATATTAAGTACGATGATTGTATTTAGAACTATAACTCCTCTAGTTAAAATCACACTTTGAATGAGTTACAATGAAGTTATTATTATATCTCCTCCTCTTGACTTTTCATTTTAAACATATATATCTATATATATATATATATATATATATATATATATATATATATATATATATATATTATTTCAGATGGAACACAGCGAAGGCTTTGAAGTACACAAAAGTGTAAGTGAAAAAAGAAACTTGACTTGGATTGATGAAATGGACAACTTTTTGGTTGATCGATTAATGGAGCAAATGCATAAAGGGCAAAAGATAGGAGGAGTCTTCACCAAGACAGCTTATGCAATAGTTGCACGAGAAATTGGGGAAAATTTTGAATTGAGTTGTAACTCTGAGCACATAAAAAATAGAATGAAAACTTAAAAAAAAAAAAAAAAAAAAAAAAAAAAAAAAAAAAAAAAAAAAAAAACTTTTATGCTGCTCAAGAAGATTTACAAAAGGGTAGTGGATTTGGTTTCAATGAATCAACTCAAATGATCAAAGCTACCACAGAAGTATGGACTACTTACACTAAGGTGAGTTAATTATTATTTTTGAGTTATTAGAAATAAAAATTTTGCATGTAATGTAGAGCTATAAATTTCTAATAGACATTATCACAATTGAACTTGAGTTTTGTTAATATTTTTTTTTTCTGATGTTAAAAGGCACACCTAGGAGCATCTCAACTCAGATACAAACCTATTAGAAATTATGATAAGTTGTCCATTCTTCTTGGAAAAGATCGAGCAACAGGAAGTCTTGCTGCAGGTGCAAAAGAAAGACAACTTCGTTGGGCCCAGGAACAAATTTTGGATGGTACAATTCCATTAGGATCATCACAACATGGGATCAGAGATGAAACATTTGCTTAAGTTGAAAATGAGCAACAATTAAGACATCTTTCTCATCTACAGATGCATTTGTTCTACACCAAAGTCAAACAAAGAAACAAAAAAGCGAAAAACAAAATATGCTGGCATTGTAAGTGAAGAATTAAGGTCAATTAGTGTTGGAATGGATGCAGTTGTTGTGGCTCTTGATAAAAACAACCTTTAAAATTATACAGAAGAGCAATTGTTTGAAGAGATTGCTAAGATTGGAGGCATGAGTGATGTATCTCATATGAAAGCATATCAAGCTCTTACCGGTGATGTGAGTGTAGCTCAAGCCTTCCTTGCTTGTCCAATTGATAGGCGTAAGCTTTGGTTGTCAGTTAAAGTTAGACCTACTTTTTTTTATGCTTAATTTGAGATGGAGATTATTTTTAGTTTTAGTTTTACTTTTGTTTTGGGGCTATACGTGAAGTTTTGATATCAAAACTCATGGATGATAGTTGACTATTAGAAATTGATCTATTATATTTTTAGACTTATGAAGACTTTTTTTATTCATCTATCTTTTCAGCATGTTATTCAATTATTCCTTTGTTTGGTTAGCTGAAAATTTGAGGAAATTATGCTTTTTTTGGTTTAGACCAGCTTGTTGTTTCTTGAGTTTTCGATAATTTACAAATTAAATTTCAAATTTTGAACTTCTTCTTTCATTGAATTCTCTGATTATCTACGTTTTGCGGCTACCGAACAGAGTACAGAGTTCAGTTTGATTGCCTTAGGTGCTTAAGGTGATATGTTTTGTATAGATAGCATCATGGGGTTGTGGAGTGGCACTCTGTATAGTTGGCTAATTTTAGTGGTTAGCTGTTGTTAGAAGTTGTGTAAACCAACTTAAGGATAATCAAATCTACAACTACTTTTACCTTAGTTTTGATACCTGTTTTTACATTTTTATCTAGTCCTTTTTGCTCATGTATCTCTACATTGATCATAGGATATATGTATGAATTTTGCATATTTCATTGCAGATAAATGAGTGGTTATTCAGAGGGCAGTGCACTGTAATGGCAGCCTCCATATCATCTTAGCTCATTCAAAACATTGAGCAGTTTATTATAACATCCTTTCTAGTGCATGATTACCAGCTAGAGAGAAGAGTTCTTGATACCGATATATGTAGTACAGCTCTGATAGGAGTTGTTCTAAAGAGACCCTCTTCTTGTTTTTGGAGAAGGAGAATATGGTGTCACTGATATACTTTATGCTGCTACCAGGAGAAAGAATTGTGAGGTTTTTATGCTTGTTTTTTATTTTGTAGTCTCTCCAAGGTTCTCCACCAACAAAGGTGGAGAGATGGAGGAGCAAATTGGGGAAATCCCTTTTGTTTTTAAGTGGGAGATGATAAATAGAGTTGTTCATGCTACTGTCAGATGGAGAAATTTGGAGATTTTGAAGGAGCTCCTTAGTGAGTTTTGGCCGAATGTAAGATCGAAATATGTAAAAATAAAAAGTTACTATTTTTTATTTTTACAATTATATTGTATCTTTTTATTTTTACAAATTTAATTTATAAATTTAGATTTAGAAAATCCTTTTTTGTTTTGAAATTTATATTTTATATAGTAGTTTTTTATTTTTACATTATATGAACATATTTTATTTCTAAATTTTGATTCCGAAAATCCTTCTTAATTTTTTTAAGAGCTTTTTATTAGTTATAAATGTTCCCTTGAAAATAAAAAATAGTTATTACTCATATATTTTATTTGTAGTGCATGAGGAAAATTTTATACATAAATCTTATAATTATTAATAATAAAAAATAATAACAGAGACTTTTTATAAGCAATGTTTTATGCCAAAAAATTCCCGTTTTTCAACAATTTTTTTTATTGGATTAATTTATTTTATTATTCAACAAATTGATAACCATCTAAGACAAATTGTTAATTTTATTTTCCTTCCATTTTTCCTTGACTTTTTTTGTGGTTAACCAAACAAAAGAAAATGAATTCTTTTTTTTTTTTCCCTTGAATTTTCCATGGATAACCAAACAAGTGAAAAAAAATTATATTCCTTTCCTTAGCTTTTTCTTTCCTTCCATTTTTCCTCCCAATTTTCTTTCTCTCGCATTTTTCGGGAACCAAACATAGCCTATATATTTCAAGGCATGTTGTATTTGATGAAGATGCATTTCCCTTTAAGCCCACTCAACTGCCCAAAATTTCTCAAAATTTGAGTTTATCTTAATGGATTGGAAAAATTGATGGCTCACACAAAATCCTTTCAAATAAGAAGATTTCTAGAAAAGAAAAATCAATAGTCGTGCATATTTCTGACTTTACAAATTATTGCGACTCTAATGCAGGTACCTCATTGTTGAAGGAAGATGCTACTCCTAACCCTTTGGATCAGCTAGATGAAAATCATGGGAGTCCACAAGTTGTAAATTCAACCTCTTCTTTAAGAGAGCATGAAGATTCTCCACAAAATAATGTTTTAGTCTCAGATCCTCCAATCTCCGAAAGTCAAGCAAATATGGATGTGATATTTCCATCATCCACTCTAGTAGATTCTCTTCCAAACATGGAAGGTCCTAATTCTCTACAAAATAATGTTTCAGTCCCAAATCCACCAATCTTCAAAAGTTAAGCAAATCAAGATGCAATATTTCCATTATCTACTCCGGTAGATTCTCTCCCAAACATGGAAGGCATTTCCATATACCTTGACATCCATGACATGAAATGCAAAGATTAAAGCTCTCACAATTCCCTTCAGCTAGTTCGACTTTGTATAGCTCCTTACTATTTGAAAGATTATGCCACAATTGCCACCAAGGGTCCCTACCCACATTTCCCCTCCAAACCAAAGACCCTCAAGGAAGCCCTAAAATATCCTTGTTGGATAGCTGCTATGGAAAAGGAACTTGTTGCCCTCAACACTAATGATACTTGGGACTTAGTTTCAAGACCACTTGGAATTAATATTATCGGCTCTAAGTGGATTTATCGCATTAAAAAAAATGAGGATGGAATGATAGATTGCTTCAAGGCTCATTTGGTTGCAAGGGGATTCACTCAAATTTTTGGGCTTGATTATGATGAAACCTTTAGTCTAGTAGTTTGACCAACAACCATTCAGTTAGTAACCTTCAATTGGAAGATAAGGCAACTTGATGTTAAAAATGCATTCTTGCATGATAACCTCAAAGAAATTGTCTACATGGAGCAACCACCAGTGTTCATTCATCCAACTAAGAAATACCATGTTTGCTTACTTAAAAAATCACTCTACGGATTGAAACAAGAACCTCGTGCTTGGTTTGATAGACTCTCCAAATATCTTCTGCACCTTGGTTTCCATTGTAGCACATTTGATGCCTCTCTTTTTACATATCACACCAACAATATTACAACCATTACTCTCATCTATGTAGATGATATTCTTCTTACAAGGAATAACGATGAGTTTCTCCAACATCTAATCACCAAACTAAGTCATGAGTTTGCAATCAAGGATCTCGGATCATTGCATTGCTTTCTTGGAATAGAAGTGAAGCCATTTCTTGGTGAAATGTTCTTGTCTCAACACAAATACACACAAGACATTCTTCACAAAACAAAAATGTTGGAGAGTTCTCCCTTTGCTACACCAATGGTTGTAAAAGACATCTCTTCGAACTCAGAACCCGTTGATGTTACCCTTTTCCGCAACATAGTAGGGGTTTTCCAATATCTCATCTTCACAAGACCCGACATCGCCTTTTCAGTAAATAAAGTGTCTCAATTCCTTAACAGCCCCACTTTTAGCGATTTTAAGGTTGTAAAACAGATCTTGAGATACTTAAATGGGACACAACATTTTGGTCTTCGTTATATTGCCCAAAGCCCTACTAACTTTTATGTGTTTAGTGATGCATATTGGGTCAGTTGTACCACAATAAGGAGAAGCATCACTGGTTTCTGCACACTCCTTGGTGCCAATTGTATTTCTTGGTGTGCTAAGAAACAACCCACTATGTCTCGCTCCAACACTGAAGTCGAATATCGATCTATGGCCTCCACCACAACTGAGATAACATGGATCGCATTTCTTTTTCGAGATATTGGAGTTTCCTTGGCACAACCACCATAATTATTTTGATTAGTGTGCTTCACATGTCAGTTAATCCTTTGTTTCATTCAAGATCAAAGCACATAGAGATCGACTACCACTTTGTCCGAGAAAAAGTTGCAGTGGGTCATCTTATGGCACAACGCATCCCTTCATCATCTCAACTTGCTGATATCTTCACCAAGCCATTACCTAACGCTACCTTTCAGGTGTTTAGGGACAAAATGGGTGTTCATCCTCAACCACACACCAGTTTGAGGGGTATGTTAAGAATCCAGCTAAAGCAAATTCCAATATAGTTCATGAGAATAAAATCTTTAAGCTACAGGCTAAAACTCTAGAGAATAAAATCACAGAGAATAAACTTTCCAAGTTGCAGGCTACAAAGGAAGGAAAATAAATATTGCCTTCCAAATACATACTTCCATATGTAAAACATACACTTTCCATTTGTAAAATAAACATTGGTGTATTAAGACCTTTGCCAGTCAATCAAAATAGCACAACTTTATCCATTCCTTTCTAAACTTTCTTTACTATGGTATATTACTATACCTTCTCAATAGGTAACCTAACACCCAGATCTTGATTTGGTTTTCATAGACCATCTTTCCTATCGAGAGTAACATTTAGAGTTTTTATTTCTTATTTTGTTTTCCCTTAATTTAAAGATAAAACAAAAATAATTGGCTACTCTATAACCAAATTTTTTTCTAGAGAAAAAAAATCAAATTTTCAAATAAAAAGTAAGTCTTGTCATCGAGTGGGGATACATGCGAAAAATGCGGCTGTATAAGATGTTTTATAAAAATATTCTATTTTTAATTTTTAAGAACAAAAAATTATTTCCCATTTGATGATTATTAAATGTTTTTTTTTTTTTTGTGAATAGAAAGTTGCTTTAAAAAACAATTACCAAATAGGATCTTGATAGTCCTAAGTGTTGATCTTAAAAAGAAATGAGATCTTAAAAGAAATATAAAAATTATAGAATTTTAGAATAATAATTCACTTATAGCATAACTAAGCACCATTTAAATATAGGGGAGTTTTAGATATACCACTCTCATATTTTGTTCTCATCATATGTTTTTCAATAAAGAAGATATGAAATTACTTTTTCATCATCTTCTTTGGCTTTAAGGCACCCTCTCCTCTCTTCCCCATCCTCTTACCTTCTTTCCTCATCATTTCACCTTCTTGTTTTAGATTTTGAAGTAAAAAGGGAAAATAAAGTATCTAGGGAAGGTGGAGAAGGTAAAGAAATGTTAGGGTTTTGAGATTGGATATGTTCACATTATAGTACATGATAAAATTGTGATTTCACTTAAAAAGAAAGCAAAAATAAGGATATAGAGAAAATATTTTGTGAATAAAATTTTTTTGAGGTTCTTAATGGGTACGATATCAAATTTTGTCATCTTAAATATAATTATTGAATTGAGTTGTAAAATTTGGATCATTGACTAATGGTAAGAAAAAAAAAACTTATGAAAGTTTAGGATCGAGCTACTTAGGAAAGGGGAGAAGGTGAACAAGTAGTTCTTCTTTCAAAACTCAAAGTATCCTATTTTTAGTTTTTAGTTTTTTATTGATTAATATAAAAAAAAAAAAAACAAACAATCTCATATTGAACATGTGAAAAATTATTTTTCATGAAATCACAAGATCAACTAACAATACCACCAGAAAAAAATAAAAAAAAAATAAAAAGGCAAACAATAATGTTTTTTAAGTGTCAAGGAAGGTAAAAGATGATGTTTTCCTAAAGTGTCATCTTCTGCCTTGCCATTGTATGTTTTAATCAACAATGACGCTTCCAGGAAGCGCCATCTTTTATCAAATCTTGACAAATCAACACTCATGTGTAATAAGTACCTTCAAAAATTGAAGCAAATGAAGGATGAATGAATTTACACATATGAAAAGCGATGCAATGAACTTATAGCAATGAACTTGAACCCTCATTTATTTTAATGTTGATCTATTGATATAGAGTTCATGAGAGAAAATTAATAGGAGCAAAAAAAAAAATGCACTCAAATATGCTCATAGTGGCTTAACATAAATATCATTCAACTAGCTTACTTATTTGCATGTTCCTAACAAGCAATGTAAAAAGCACCACTTCCAAGAATTGCAATGATTATAGTTGTCTATTTTATGAGAAAGAAACATAGAGTTGGTTTTTATCAATATTACCAAATACAAATATCGAAAGCTAATTAATGAAGCGTAGGAGTTGGGGTGACTCCTTATATTCTTTTAATAATGAACTCTTAAAACTTTTTCAAATGAAAGAATAATGTAAGACCTACAATGCACAATTCAAAAAAAAAAAAAAAAACCAAGGTCCAAATAAGATGAAAACCATCTTATTATCACTATTTTAATATTAATTTGTATTTTTAATTTCTTATATTTTTATATTTTTATTTATTTGACTAGTTTTTACTTCTATTTTAGTTCCTTTGATTTTTATTTTTCTTGAGTTGATAAAAGGAGCTTGTTCATTTTTTTTGAAAATATAAATTATTAGGCTAGTGTATGACAAAAATCCAATCATAGGAAGTATAAGCTTATTTTTATATTTTATTTCAACAAATCCATGAAATGTAGCATGCATTGTCTTGTTTAAAATATCATAAAACAATTATGCAATTATAAAAGTAAATAATTAAATTGTAAAGTAATAATAAAAATAAAATTCTATATTTCCTTTCAAGCTATCATATCTTTAAGAGAAGTTTCTCGTGCAGCGATGGGTTACCCTTACAAATATGAACTTTCGCTTGATGGACCAAACACGAATCCTCTAGCTTCAACTCCTGAAAAATAAATTTGCTAATATTTATTTTATAATTTAATAGATTATTTCTCTTTTTTAATCATTAGTTATTCATTGTTTTAAATTTTTCCATGTCAAGTCATCAAGTGGTAGTTCTAAGGCATACATTGGGCGCTTGAGTTTTACTTTAGGGCATTGGAGCCATCCATGTAAAACTTCCATTTTATTATATACCATTATATTTCAAACAACTTAATGATATTTCAAATAAATTAGTAATTTTTTTTTTTACCTTAACTTTTTCATAAAAAATTAAATAAAAGAAAAACATTTTTTACTTGAATTTTAAAAAAATTGAAAGAAAATACAAGAAAAAAAAATATAGAAGGCAAAAATAAAAGAAAATAAAAAATAATTTTAAATTTAATAAATAGGTTGGCATCACTCTTCTAATTATTTTTCTTTTTAATATATGGAAATTAAATAATTTAAAAATATATAAAATTTTAAGTAATTTTAAATATGTACTTTTTGTACCACCTATTTAAAAATAGTTCTTAAAAAAAAATATTTGATAAGCATTTTTAGGATTTGTTGTGAATTAATTTTGTAGGAAAAATAGAAGATAAAACACATTTTCTGGAAAATTAATTTTGTTCTAAAACCAGAAAACGTGTTGAGGATTGGTTTACAGACAAGAGCTTACTTAATTCTTATTTTACATTTGCTTACCGTTTTTTAGGTTTTAACTTCTGATTTATTCTTTTCTTGGGTATGAAGGTGTGGAAAGCTACAACTGAAAACTGAAGTCTAGCTTTTTCTTCTCGGATTCTAACCAGACAAACATGCCTTCATCTTCTTCTTCTCCAGCTCCTCCTCCTCCAAATCACATTTTTCTCAGTCCCCAAATTCCATTTTTTATTTGACCAGAAAGTCAAAAAAAAAAAAAAATGTCGATGGCTTACAGTTCCGGTTGCATCGTTCTTGTCGGAACCACCTCCGGTGTGGAATCATCCTCCGCCGGCGTCGGCGGTTGTTCTTCTCCTGTCGTTCTTCAATTTGATGTCGCTTTGGGTGGAAGCAATGGTGGCGGTTCGAGTAGGGTTTGTAGGGTTCGAATCGGGGTCCGGTCAGGGAGGCGATGGAGATCGAGGGCGATTCGTGAGTTGCATCAGCAGAAGAATCAGATTCATGGTGGCCCTGGTAATGCAGCTCCGACCACCACTGTTGAAATTCCGGTTTCTTGTTACCAGGTCAGCTGCATTTTTCCGCATTGTGCCTGTGATTTGTCATATGGTATTATTGTGGATGTTGTGGGGTTTGCTGGATAAATTGTGGGATGCATTCATGGGTTCTGAGAAGAAAGCATTAAGATGATCAAATGAAGCGAATCTCTGACTTTCATTTGTGGAGATTGTAGCTCATGAAATCTGTGTTATGTGTATTTGGAAAGAGTGTAAAAAATGGGGCCCAAAAAAAAAAAAATTCAGATGAATTTGGAAATTATGGGTAAATCTGAAAAGAGGTGGAGAGTCTTAAGGATACTGCTTTCAGAGACCATTGACTTTAGTGTTGCTCCTATATGGATAACATGTTTTTTGTTTTTCTATTTTTATTTATTTTCTATTTATTTATTTTTAAATTACAAACTGACATTTTATTACCATGAAATTACTAAATATAAAAAATATGATTCCTCAGTACAACCACAACTAACTCTGATGAAAATCGAGAATAACTATCTACCTTAGACATTCATGGAAATGCATAACTAAAAGTGGTTACAACTACAAACTCAAAACTTAGGGGTAGACAGGATCAACTGATCAGCTCCTTGTGTTTTGTTCGCGTATCCACTACATTGTCAGCTGTGTGAGAATTCTAGCAGGAGGAACACCTTAACTCTAAAGCAATATAAAAAATTTGGCATAGCTACCATGCAGCCTACATGGACATCTGTCTTTCTTATTTACCCAAGATGGGGCTATTTCAGAATCTCCTATTAGAGGGGTCTTTAGTCCATCCAACAAGGTTTCGAAATCTGCCTTAATTAGGAGACGTTCATCATTGGATTAAGTTTCAAACAGACCCCAGTCGTGTGATATCATTGGTAACCTATTTGAACATGGGGCTAAAAGCCTAATACAAGAAAGCGAGTATCATTTTTGGTCCATTGTATATGGGCCCTTCAAAGTGTGTGAATTGGTGCTGTTGGACATCACATCATAATGACTTGGGTGTGAGATGGGTATAATGTCCCTATTGGTTAGATATGTACCTGACAAGTGCATTCAATAAAGAACAAGATGAACTAGTTCCTATTTATTGTTAGCGACCTTTGACGCATGCTTGACATTATGTCTTAGTTATATACTTCAATTAGGTTATTTAGCTGTGTGCCTATGCCTAATATTTTGAATTAAACCAATCCAGCACTGTACTAGAGTTTGTAGCGTGGTCGTTTTATGCAGAAGTTGCATATTTATTATCACATATAGTAGTTTTGACATTGTGCGTATTGTTTTTTTAACCCTTTTGCTTTTGCTTCATCTTCTTTGATAACTCACAATCAGCTGTCAGTTAATTAAATTCACAGATTGTTGGTGTTCCTGATCAAGCAGAAAAAGATGAGATTGTTAAGTCAGTGATGGTACTGAAAAATGCTGAGGTTGAGGAAGGCTATACAATGGAGACCGTTATGTCACGCCAGGTAGAGACTAGATAGTGAAATTAAGAAGTCGTATGCCTTGATTTGTAGAATCTATTGTTGGATATGTAGCAGAACAGAGATGATTTCTAGCTTGTTTCAGTTTTAGCACCCTGTTTCTTTTGGGCTTGCAGGATCTTTTAGTGGATGTGAGGGATAAACTTCTTTTTGAACCAGAATATGCCGGTAATGTGAAGGAGAAGATCCCACCTAAATCTGCCCTTCGAATTCCGTGGGCTTGGTTGCCTGGAGCTCTTTGCCTCCTTCAAGAGGTACAAACCTATGCAGATACAACTCATTCATCTAGAAAATCATTTTAGTGGTTTAGGATTTTTTTTTTTGTAAATTTTCTTATGCTGAGGGATTATATCCTGGAAGAAATTTACTGCCCTTGAGAGTTGGTAACTGGCTCTGATCTCACACCTTGCTTTTTTAAGTGTGATTTTATGGTCCAAATATAACTCTTTGTTCCAGACACCATATCATCTTCCTCTGGTTCATTTTCTTGAACAGTGAAGTGAGTGTTGTTTCTCATTTGTGAGTTAACCTCAGTTCAAAATCAGGGCTATTGCTTCTGGATGAGGGATATGATGGGATTTGGATTTCTCTGATCCAGGTTGGAGAAGAGAAGCTTGTGCTGGATATTGGCCGAAGAGCACTCCAGCATCCAGATGCTAAACCATATATTCATGATTTGATTCTATCTATGGCACTAGCAGAGGTAAGACAAAACAGAAAAGAGGTCAGGAACTTCTACCAGTTTTTCCTGGCAACCTTGTTATGCCTCCCTTTCTTATCATAAGTGCTTTCTTGAAGTGTGCAATTGCAAAGATTGGTTTTGAGAAGAACAAAGTATCTTATGGATTTGAAGCTCTTGCTCGTGCTCAGTGTCTTCTTAGGAGCAAAATGTCTCTTGGGAAAATGGCATTGTTATCTCAGGTAAAGCTCCTTTTTTTTTTTGTGGCAATACATATTCAAAGATCTCTGTTTTCTTGGTTCAGTTTCTGGTTAAGATATTCCTATCTAGTTGAAGCTAGTGCTACAAATTTTGTTGAGAACATAGATGCTGTTAGTAGATAGTTTTTAGTTGTACACCATACTTGTTACTTGCCTTATACTTGATTTCTTATTTATGCAATAATTTTGTTGGCTATGACTTGTAGATAGAAGAATCTTTGGAGGAGCTTGCACCTGCTTGCACATTGGAATTGCTAGGCATGCCTTACATACCTGAAAATACTGAACGGAGACGGGGAGCAATTGCAGCCCTGTGTGAATTGCTCAGGCAGGGTCTTGATGTAGAAACTTCATGCCAAGTCCAAGATTGGCCATGCTTCTTGAGCCGGGCACTCAACAGGCTCATGGTCGTGGAAATAATTGATCTTCTTCCATGGGATAATTTAGCCGTTACACGGAAGAATAAAAAATCACTTGAATCTCAGAATCAAAGGGTTGTAATTGATTTTAATTGTTTCTACATGGTGTTAATCGCTCATATTGCTCTTGGATTTTCAAGCAAACAAGCAGATTTGGTGAGTGCTTTCTTCAACCTTGTTATAGCTCCAGGATTTAATGAATTTTATATCGTCTTTTTCTTTGTTATCATGGAGTCATGTATTTGATCTTTATTCATTTCAATCTTTCTACTATTCTCTTGTAGATCAACAAAGCAAAAGTGATATGCGAATGTTTGATAGCTTCAGATGGTGTTGATCTAAAATTTGAGGAAGCCTTTTGCTCATTCCTTCTTGGACAGGTTTGATTTTCATTTTTCCTGTCCTCACCTTGGCATTTTTTATTTTTTATTTTTCATTGATTTAATTTTGAAGCTTAAATATTGGTTTTCTAGGGTGATCAAGCAGAGGCTGTTGAAAGGCTTCGGCAGCTTGAATCTGGTTCAAATACTGCTTCACGAAATTCAATTCCAGGAAAGGAAATTAAAGATTCTTCCAATGCAAACCCATCATTGGTATGCTTTCTAATATATTTAGAACTTTGATTGTTGTTGTTTTGTAAGAGATGTGTCTCAAACTACTACAAGTTGATGTCCAATTGTGGAAAGTTACATCTTGATACATTGCAAACCTGTCCATTGACGATATATATTTGTCAGTATTGTTGCTGCTTTAGTAGCAAAAACTCATTTGCAATTTATTTGCATTAATAGCATGAAATGTTGACTCTTCCATTTCAATTATCATATAAGAAATTATGTCTCTCTTAATGAGGGGTCCTTGTGTCTGATGAAATGGCTATCAATCTTATAGGCTTTTAAAACCTGAATCGAGGATTATGGGCTCCACATCAATGAGGAAGCTTCTTAGGTCAAAAAGAAAGTGTGAGTAGCAATTGTTTGAGTCATTTGAGGACATGTTTAGGGCAGATGTAGGTTATACTGAACTGCTTCTTTGAAAAGATTTACATAAAGAAGAGGCTGTTATCTAATGTATAAAAAAATTTTAGAATTTGAAACATTGTCTGGGAAACCCAGTTGCAAAAGCATTTAATCTCTGGCTTTACAAAAATGAAGTCTTAAACTTCAAATCTCTTCTCATAAAAAATAAAAAATAAAAACTTCAAATCTCTTTCTCTAAACTGTAAAATTCTTTAGGGTGTAATCAAACATGCTAACACTGGAATAGTTAGAACTTTTATACAATAGAAACCTGGGGGCTGAATTTGGCCTCCGCTTTAGAGGTATTTTAGTAAATTTGCAGGTTTGGGTTGTTTGATTTTCAGATTAGTGATGTTTAGTAACCCATGGGAGGTAACCCTATTGCTGTCCACTTGTGGAATCCAGTGGTGGAGAAAGTATCTAGAGGTTTGATGGTGGAAAATAGCCTATTTGCCATTAACATGCAGGATTACTTTGGTTCAGGCTTGTGTAAGATCAAATTTATTTTCAGAATTTTTTTGAGTGTAGCTTCCAAAATTGAGAAAGTCCAAGTGGGGTCTTTTTTGTTAAGTTTTGGGGGGAGGGTGGGAGAAACCATTTGATTTTGAACTCTAGTTTGTATAAAAGAAAAAAAGACGTGTCCTACTAGAACTTATTCCTTTAATCCCTTTATTTGTTGCAGACACCTGTTGAGCACATACATATCTGATCGGTAGATAATGTTGGATACATCGCATATTTGAATCATAAATTCCCAATCATGAGCCATATTATAATGTTATTTTCATTTTCTTGGTTCTGTTTTCTTTTTGATATCTGGGGAAGTAATACAATTGGGTTAGGTTGCATAAAGCCATGATTGTGGTGTCTCATGGACTGTGTGATACCACTCCATAGAATAATCAGTTCTTTTACAAACTTTGTGCTTGTCTTCAATTTGATGCTGTCTCATTCCAGACTGCCTGCTGAAATTGAGCAGGAGTTGTGGTTGAAGGAGGCTGTGCTTAGTGTTTTTCCTGATACACAAGATTGTTCTCCGTCTTTGGTAAGATTTGTAATAATTGGCTTTAAAACAAATTGTAGTTCTAGAATTTTACATGATACTGTATGTAAATATGCATCTCTGCAGGCCAGTTTTTTTGGTGCTGAAAAAAGAACTCCTCGGAACAGGCAAACTAAAGGAGCCCTATTGACCGTTCCTAGTGTAAACCACAGACCAATATCTACTGCTCTTGCATCTGATCGGAGAGATATTGAGGAACCTCTTTCATATAAGAACTCTTCTCGACATCTTGGGTCAGCTGTAAAGCAGTTGGCTCCAGCTGATTTGCAAAGCCCTTTAATATTGGGCAAGAATGGTAATGAAAGTGATATTAACCCACCATCTGTTCAACTGAAAAGAAATCTTGGGACATACCATAGTAAAGTGTGGGAAAATTGGTTGACCACTAGAGATGTAGTTGGAAGGGTAACCCTTGTAACAGTATTAGGGTGTGTTGTACTCATGACCTTTAAGCTCTCAGGTCTGAAGTTTGGGAGAATGAGGACTACATCTAGATTGGCCTCCCACAAATCAATTGTGGAGACAAGTTCTCTTGCCCGGACAACGGATCCTTCTCTAGATTGCAGAAGTAGCATCACTTACAAACTCAAGAAGCTGCTGGTGAAGGTTACAAAGCAACTCAGGAACCGCTCAGATGGTGGGAACCTGCAAAGTTCAGGCCTTGCTGCCAATCTATCATCCTCCATGGCAGCAGTGGACAGGAGTCCAATGCCTATGCAAGAAGCAGAGATGCTTGTCAAGCAATGGCAAGCCGCTAAAGCTCAAGCTCTTGGTCCTAGCCATCAGATTGATAGCCTGTCCGAAGTCCTTGATGATTCAATGCTGGTTCAGGTAAAATTATATATTTGTTTTGACATAATTTCATGTTGTCATTCATTTGTCTTAAAGTTTTCATGTGTGGATGTGGACGCATAAATTGTGTGTTTTATCAAACATGCATGTTTATAAATGTGTGTTTGTGTATGCATTTGTTTATTTTACATACTTGTATCATTCAATGATCTAACCATTTTATAATAGTGGAATTTTCAATACATAGCTTTGAAGAAACAACTAATTTTTGCTAATAATTAGTCATTTAACTTGGCGTGCTGTTTGACCATTATGAGCTGCTTATCTTCTAATTTAAATATTTTGTATAAACTGCTGCAGTGGACTAACTCGATCATCTTGTGGTTACAGTCATATCAAAGGTGTGGAAACACACACGAAAAAAGTCAGAAATGTTAACGTAGATAACAAAGCATGATTTGGAGTTAAAATAATAATAAATAAAATATATACATGTCAAGTATGTGATTTGTAGGGGGCCAAGTGGGTAGCAGTTTAACGAAGTGATAAATACTATATTAAGTTAAATAGTCACATATTTGAATTACTTTTCTATTAACAAACTGTGGAGATGTTAATTTATTGAAAAGATATGTATCTTTTACTCGTAAGAGGTGCGTCTATAAACATTGCACATGATTTGGATGAAATAAAAGATAATTTATTAATGTTAAAAACAAGTGTGTGAGTTTTGAATAAATAGGTGGAATTATAATATAAAACACAAAAAATACTGCAAGGATTTTCTTGACATGGTTCACAGAGCTACTGTAGGAAACTAAAAATAAAAGAATTTGGGTTTATATTAGCATTAGATTAGAAATACAGGGTTTTAAGAAATTAGAGTCTTTGATAATGTGTAAAGGTAAAAAGAAAAAAAAAAGAAAAAAAAAAAAGAAGAAAAAATGAATTGTTGAATCGGAAGAGCATCAAAGGAGGACTCTCTCCCTCTCCTCCTTTTAGTTGGTCTCAAAGGAGAAAAAAATGATCTTGTGATCTTTCTCCAGCTCTTTCTCCCCTTTTCACAGTTTCTGAAATTTTTGACATTTGGAGAAATTTGTATAATCCAATTTGAAGAAGTAAAATAAAAAAGAAATGTTGTGATCTCATTCTTGGTGATGAAACACAAACTCAAGATGTTGGGTTGCCTCTTTTTTCCCCAATTAGCAAGGTTTGAAATCTTGGATACCACTATGGTTCATGTTCCAGTTACATGGACAAATAGCGTGGGTGCGTTGTTCCCATAGAAATCGAAACTTTGAATGGGCCCCTACTGCTTTGAAATGCTTGAAATAGGGAAATATGTTAATCTGCTTTATATTGAAGGTTGTTTTTCATGAATGTCCTATCTATTAACTTTTCCATTCTGTTTATTTTGCAGTGGCAAGCTCTAGCTGATGCAGCAAGACTTAAGTCTTGTTTCTGGAGATTTGTTTTACTGCAATTGTCTGTTATTCGGGCTGATATTTTATCAGATAGCACTGGCATTGAGATGGCAGAAATAGAGGCTCTCCTAGAAGAAGCAGCAGAGCTTGTTGATGAATCTCAGCCAAAGAACCCGAATTATTACAGGTACTTATTTTACCTAAAGGAAGCAGCAAACCTAAATATTTTCAAGTTAAGTTGATAGGGAAAAATACTTATTTTACCTTGATTTTTATTGTCTTTGGTGTTATGAAGGAAAAGAAAGAGAATTGTTATGATATCTAGATTGCCAAGTATAACAAGGTTTTAAACAAAGTTAAAACTTTTTTAGTGAGGCACCTGTATATTTTCCCTACTACAACCTAGGAGCTTTTCTCTATAATGTCATGGACTTAGGCTCTTCCTAAGCTCACGTGCGACACTTAGACAACTTAAAGTATTTGACATTGCTAAGTCAGCCTTTCCCACCCACTTAGAATGCACAATGAAGGCAATGCTTAGGAAAGGAAGCTTTGTATTGCATAAGGAAGCTTTACACAATGCTAGGAAGCTCTCAACTTGCTTGGTGCCTCTGGCCAAATGAGGCCTCCTATTTATAGTCACTAGTGGAACTCTTTGGAACACACAGAGGTCCCTTACAACTCTAGAATTCTCTACACAATTCCTATGTACAAGCTATGTACAAGATGACTTTGGAACACTTTAAAATGCCCCCACACTCTTCCCTTATCTTCCAATCTTATGTAGAGATATGTGAACATCTCTAGGCTCCTCTAAAATCTTTCACACTCCTCCACTAGTGGACTAGTGTGGATTCCTCCAGGAGGTTCCAGAAGCTTCTTGTTCTCCTATATAAGTTCAAAAGAGGGTCATTTGAATAGGTTGTGACAGTAAGCTTGAGTTCAGAATTATATAAATAAATTTTTTCTTGTTCTACTGTCTGATTGCAGCACATATAAAGTTCGTTATCTTCTAAGACGACAAGATGATGGTTCATGGAGATTTTGTGAAGGCGATATTCAAATACCAAGCTGATATTCAACCAAGTTCTGGGATAAAATTAGCCAACCCATCAGGACTTGCACCTGCTAAACTGCTTCCTCCTATCTTCATTCTTCTCTTATGGAGACAACCCAGAAACTGAAACTGGATCCCAACTGCAGGTGGGCAATGATGCATTTCTTTCAACCTGGAAATTGAAACTGGGTTCCGAGTATATGAGAGCAGTGATGCATTTCTGGGTAGGGCATTCTCTATTTTAATGCAGATACGGGGCAGTGTTGATTTTATGATATGATGGTGCTGTATAAGGGAATTGAATTGTAGCTGAGATTGGATTTGTTCCTCCATTTTATAATCAACAGCTTCAGAATTCTACTGTTGAGACCGCTCGAGGAAAATAATTTAAACCTTGTCCTGAATGTAGTAAGTACTCTGCTTTTCAAGATAGTGAAGAAAAAAATGTGAAATAAGTTTCAAAAAAGATGTTGATACCATACCAAAGTTTGAATCTCGTCCTCGACATTCTCTTTCTGGAAAACATTTAAATTTGGAAGTATAATTAGGTGCTTTGTATAGAAGATGACAAAATAAGCAAAAATATTCTCCCCTATTTTGATAACAAGGAATATGTAATATTTTTATAAAGTAGAAAATTGTATAATATCTCAATAAATTAGGAAAATTTTAATTTTGATTAAATAATATAACTAATATAGGTGCAATCAAGGACTTTCAACCTGTGTGATAGGTACTTACTTTTGTATTTTGCATTACTTTTTGTATTTGATGGCAATTTTTGATCAGGTTTATCATTCATTTTAAGCTATTGTATTTAATTACCATAGAGATTTGCAATTAGAGTCTGCCTAGTCTAAAAGGTGGCAAATTTGGCGATGAGCACCTACTTTCAAAGGGAATCAGTGTGAGGGGTGAGGGGCAAAACTGATTGAATTTATCATTTAGGCCCTCAAAATCACAAATTTGCCATTTTTAGTAAAATTTTCTATGTCCATATATCCACGTAGAGACATCAGAACCTGAATCCACAAAGCCTTCCATAATCCTTGAATGGAATCTTTTTATTTCATTTTTTAAAATTTTGTCTTTTGTTGCCTTTTTTGGAGACCACTTTTAAAGAGAGTTTTTGGTGTTACAAAAAGTCTTTGTTGATATTCTCTTAATTTTCCTTGCTTTTAATATTCCTCATGATAATTCCTATTATTCGTACGCAAATGAATAAACTTGGCAAACATTTCTTCCTACTCCTTTGAATCAACAAGCTATTTGATAGAGAGTCGTTTCTTTCTCCAAATATGGAACAAGAACCAAACATTACACTTTTGAAGGAAGATAATAAGTTAAGCTAATAAAAGAGAAAAAGACAATTTATACACTTTTACAAAGAGAGTAATCGAAAAAAGAAATCATTTATAATTAAGAACCTATGAAATGAACCTGATAATGGCCCTAAAGATCACATATTTTGTGTAATTGTTGATAAGGATATAAAATATGATAAGACCATTATCAAGTTCATCTACCCATAAAACATAATTATATACCCTGATCATGTTGTATTCGATTATGAGCTATATTAATAATTGATTTATTATCACAATTGAGTCACACTAGTCCTTGATGGAAAATATGAACTTCGAATTACCTTTTGAAATGTCCAAAATATTGATTGATTATTTTATTGACAAATTCTCTACACCAAGTCTTGAATGAAATTACAAAAAATGAAAACCACTCTATTTCCACAATACAAGTGCCTTGACTTTCGTTTTCATAGAAAAAAAAAATGAATTTTTTTTATAAAAACATATTCTTTCAGGTTTTTCTCACAAAGTGAGATTTTTTTTTTTATTATTTTATAGTGACAATTTCTAGGTAGTTTTAAAACTCTTAGAAATTGCTTCCTTCATTTCTCATTTTGTTGGGTCAGGACAGGTCAACCCACTTGGGCACCGAACCCAATTCAACCTCTCATTTGCATAAGATGAGCAGAAATAACCTTATCAATAACATCCAAGTCCATTCTATTCCACTTTTGAAGGTCATTCATATAGCCAAATGGGTCATGCGACCATGCGAGCACACCTTTATTTTGGGAGCTATAAACTTATATACCTGTCAGGGATATGTAATAGCTTAATCCCAAAAATTATAAGTGAATAATAATAATCATCTCTTGTTGTACCCCAAACCTATTTAGTTACATTTAATAAATATACATTTAATCCCTCAAAGCTATATACTATACAACATTATAAATGTATTCACAATTATATCAATTACAAAAGCAATATAATTGGTTGATCATAACACATTTTTGTCAATGTAACTTAAAAAATCTTTATTTTAAGCTCATGTCTTTTAGATTCAAATTAACCGTTTGTCTAATATATATATCCCATAAAGATAAATTATTTCATTTTTTTCGGGAACATATCGAGGTGGCAACATTAATTTGTCACCTTAAAACATAGCTAAAAGACACAGAGTACAATAATGGGCTATTATAATTGTAATAAGCCCTAAGGATCTTCAATAGTGAAGATGCATGGAATAATCACTCACTTTCCTTATTAGTCACATTCAAACACATATAGTATAAACTACATGCTATGGTGATTTCTCTTCACTTGGAGAGTGTATGTCAAACTACCACCATATAGACCTTAACTAACAACTCCATATTAGCAACTTGCTCGAGTTTTGCATTTATAGTTCTCCTTAAACTTTTTATGCTAGAACTTAAGTCCGGTTTAAATAGGTAATTATAATTATGGGTGATTACATTCAATCAAGATATCACTTATTATATACCTCATATTGATACTTAATCAAGGCACCACATAGTCTTTGTATACTTTTCACTCATTTATCATCATTAGTATACTGTGTCTCACCCTAGCTCATAAACACATTAATTGGGGTAGTTGCTCATGTCTGAGAGCCAACCTTTACCTGATGACATACATTTAAGAGTATATTAGTGTAAGTACTAATTACATATTCAATGATATGAATAATAAGGAATCATCTCATTTTATCATGTACAAAGTGTCAACAATAATGATCCATGACATATAATCAACATAAATTATAACCCACACAATCCTAATGACTTTACATGTATAGAAAACATATCTCTTGGAATGAATTTTGTGAATGAATTAGCAACCACCTCATGTGTAGGTAAATATTTCAAGATCACCTCTTTTTGTGCAATAATATCTCTTATAAAATTATTCTTGGTATCTATGTGCTTAGTTCTTCCATGATATTACAAATCCTTTATATAAGCGATCACAACTTGATTGTCACTATAGACTATTGTTGACTCAAAAATATCCTTTATTATTCTCAAGCTTTGCAAAAATCTTCTTAAATGAAGTCTTTAAACCCATTTCTTTGCTTAGGTTTTCACCTTTTGCAAATGGAGCATCAATGGAATTGTAATCCTGCATATTAAATCATTCAAGGATTTTCTTAATATAGTGTTTTTGTATAAGAGCCATTAGTTTGTTAGAATGATCTCTATGTATCTTTACTCCAATAATGTAAGATGCTTCTCGTATATCTTTCATCTCAAAAGTAGATGACAACCATTTTTTAGTGGTTTAGACAAACTCCAAATCATTTCCAACTATAAGTATATCATCCATGTATAAAGATATATAATAACACGTATTTATCTTTCTGTTGCTTAATATAAATATAATGGTCCTCATCAATCATTGTGAAACCATACAAAGTTATTTCACTATGAAATCTTAAGTACCATTGCTTGGATTGTGGACTCGCATTTTTCATGTGCATCAACAAAAACACAAACACTGATCCCAAGGTATTATTGCAACTTTGGCTCTGATACCACCTTGTCACGACCCAAATTCCGGGCAACCCAGAATTTGACCCATGACCCTAGGTCAAAGGTTTAACCCTAAGGGTTTCGCCTAGTTCAGGTTGGCAGTCAACCTAAACACCTTGGAATTTTTTTTTCCTAGAAATAATTCACAACAAAACTTTCTCCAACTAAAATTCCAATTCATCAATATACAAACCAATACTTAAGAGCAACCAAAGGAAGTAAATATCATTAAGGTCTCTAATACAAGTCTATAATAAAAGTCCACAGTATAAGCAAGTTTAGTCAAGTAAAGTCCATATACAAATATATATAGTTTAACAGTACACTAGTGCAAGTTCCAAAATAAACAAACATAAAAATTATGCTAAAACCCTATAAGCAGCGTCAAAATCTCCTCAGGCATTCTGAAGCCCTCCTACTCCATTTGATGGTCCTCAGGTGCAATATCTGCATTTAAAAAGTTTCAAGAAAGAAATGGTGATAATTTCCACATTGCTTAGTAGGGTACCTTACACTCAAATGGAGCCAATTGGTGTTACTAGGATTTAAGGATACACAAAATAAAACATCCAACCATAAAATAAACAACCCAAACATTTTATTTGATCTAATTATATCACTTCAACAATTCTCAATAATTAAATAAAATGAATGTGAGGATGTGATACACAGTCATATAATGCATTGTCGTTCTCAGACTTTCACCAAAGGATACACATTCATACCCAAATACACTTTCCATTCGAAGTCTTCCTAGGGTAATTTTTTTGGGTCTTTCAACCTAGGGATCTCACTCCCTTTTTAATTCGCCTCCCACGGACCTTTGCCTTTCATCATCATTTTTTTTTTCCATTTCATGCAACTTTTAAACAATTTTCATTTTTCCTCCACACAACCATGATACATATGAAATGAAATAATTTTACAAATCATTGTCCACAATTTTTCCAAGACAATTTTTGTTAAATCCAACATAATAATTTCTCCACCATTACATCACCCTAAATATCAAAGAAAATTCTCAATAATATAAATATTAGCAAAACACTATTTATACCCTAATTTTATTTATTCCCAACAATCTCAATAATCTTACTCACCCAATACACAATTTCCTACAATTAAATAATCCCGATATCACCAAAAATTCCAAATAAATTCTGTAAATCACCAAATGAATTTTTCCATATCAAGAATCACATTCAAATGCTACAAATACTACCTATTTGTATCTCAACAATAAATATATAATTTTTTTTCTAAGAAAAAACATTAAATAGAAATTTTAAGGTTAAACCATCCTACCACTAATCGGAAAATTCGACCATTGAAATCGAAATCTAACACTGTATGAATGTTCCTCGTGTTTAGTAGAGTGTTCTCCTAAAACTTCACGCGAAACGAAGGTCATTTGGTCGTTGAAATGGTTGGCTAAAAGTGGATGACATTCTCTGATGAGGGCATGACTAAAAAATGGAATGCAAATCCTATTCAAGTTCTAATTGGTATGGTTACAAGGGCTCAAGCTAAAAAGTTCTAGGAAACTCTCAATGGACTGATTCATAACATTTGGGTTAAGGTGAATTCGTGGAGGCCCAAGGAAGATGCTTTACATGTTCTACAAGTTGGATTTCCATGATTTAGGTTTTGGAATAATCTAGAAGAATCCATAAAAGAAAACATGTCACAAATTGCGTGGATTGAATGGAGTTTTCTAAATCGGTGATTACCTTATTTTTTACTTATCAAGGAGTTGGCTAGCGCAATCTAAAACAATCTTTTATGATTGCTAGATTACCTTTCTTATTTATTATTATATTTTAATTTTCGAATTTTATGGGGAAGTAATAAATTAGAAACCCCCTTGTTTCATTTTTTACTTTGGGGTAAGCATGATTTTAGGAAATAATGGAATCAATTTTCAGAATCCAACTCAGGATATTTTAGTTTCCCTTTTTAAGTTATCTGCGAATCCTAGGTAGAATATTTGGGGATTTTCTAACTGCCAAATTCATGGACCTCTTTGTATTTAAATAGGCATCAACTTATTGAAAAATAATATAGATTTTAGTCATAATTTTGTGAGAGAAAATTCTCTTTGGTTCTTTTAGAACTCTTTGAACTTATCGGAAGGATTTCCGTGACATTTTCCTTCAACCTATCAATCAATCCTTCCTTAATTGATTGTGGCATCTTCAGTATACCAAGGTTCTTGCTTCCATATAAGCAACAAGTCGCGATTTTTCATACAAATATGTTTCTAGATGATCTTGGGGCCATTCTTGATCCAAAGTTTCTCAATTTCGTTATGTGGATCGTATTAGTTGGTATTAAAGCTTGACATTAATTGCAAGTTTGACTATTTTTTTATTTGAAATAAGAAAATTGGAAAAAAAAAAAAAAGGAAATTGAAAAAAAAAAGAAAAAAAAAGTGATATTGTGATTCAACTCTTGTAATTCTTGTTTCAAGTTTACATATTTGTGTTCCTTTTCGATTCCACAAATCCGAATTTCTTGTTCCAAACAAACCCTAAATGCGTAGGCTCAAAAGAATTGATTTTTTTGTCCAAAATTTGAAACCCTTAAATCCATGACACCGCCTTGCTTTGCTAAGCCCTTAAATCCGAATTTCTCTTGGTGCATCCTTGGTGAATTGTTGCTGGAAATCTTTATATTTGTTTGATTAGGTTGATAAGAACCTATAGAGGATTACTATGAGTGGAAAGGCAAGAGTGGTGAGTACATAAAAGGGTAAAAGCCAATATGATTTTGTGTGAAAACATGAGTGAAAGTTGAGTGAATCATTCTTTGAGTGAAACACGTGAGGGAATGTACGAGGTTTTTTTTTTTTTTTTCTTCTTCTTCTTTTTTCTAACTTTGTTTTGCACCAAACATGTTAGACAACAAGGACAAAAATACTTTTGGGAATGCATCAAAAGTGGTTGATTTGAGGTTTCTCATGGAAGCTTTAATGAGTGAGATGAGGAGAATGTTGAGAGCAGAAATGGAGCAAGTTCATGAACGGATAGATTAAGTAGAGAATGGACATGTAGAACAGCCATAAAATGCTCGTAATGTGTGTAGGGGAGAGAGAATTCAACCTAGGGAAGTGAGAGTTGAAGATGAAGAGTATTATAGGGTAGTTTTGATGAAGAAGATGACCAGGATTTAATTATTAGCAATAAGAGATATGGTGGGTAGTTTAGAGAGGCTAGGAATTGGGAAGATAATAACTTGGGTAGTATTAAGATGAAGATTTCATTGTTTCAAGGCAAAAATGATCCCGAAGCTTACCTTGAGTGGGAGAAGAAGATAAAATTAGTATTTGATTGTCACAATTATTTCAAGTTTAAAAAGGTAAACTTGTGGCCATTGAATTTTTCAATTATGCGATTATTTGGTGGGATCAACTAGTATTAAGCAAGAGAAGAAATAGAGAACGTCCAATAGAAACGTGGGAGGAGATGAAAACCATGATGAGGAGATGGTTTGTTCTAAGCCATTACTACTATGAGTTGTACCAAAAATTGCAAAGTCTTACACAAGGTAATCAAAGCGTGAAGGATTATTATAAGGAGATGGAAATTGCTATGATCCGAGCAAATGTAGAGGATGACTGAGAGGCTACTATGGCTAGGTTCTTACTTGGTTTGAATTGGGAAATTGCTAATTTGGTGGAATTGCAACATTATATGGAGTTGGAAGATATGGTGCACATGGCTATCAAAATTTAGAACCAACTCAAGAGGAGGGTAACAGTACATGACAAAACCCTAACTCATGATCATCATGGAGGTTAAATTTTGTGAAGAAAAAAGAGAAGCAAGCCACTGCCAAGCCCAAAATTGAGCAAAAACAAGAAGCAACCAGCCATGGAAGTCAAGTAAATCCGATTCTTCCATCACTTGGAATCGTGATATTAAGTGTTTCAAATGCCAAGGCAGTGGTCACATAGTGAGCCAATGTCCAAACAAAAGAGTTATTATATTGTGAGATAATGATGAGATTGAGTCTAATGACAAAGATGACACCAAATCTATGCCACCATTAGAGGATGTGGATTATGAGGAATACATTATCCAAGGTGAATTGTTGGTTGCAAGGAGAACTCTAAGTATGCAAGCCAAAGAAGACGACAAAGTGCAGTGAGAAAACATCTTTCATACTAGATGCCATGTGCAAAACATGGTATGTAGTGTGATTATTGGTGGAGATAGTTGTACTAATGTTGCTAGCACTACAATGGTGGATAAATTAGGGTTACCAAAAATTAAACATCCGTGGCCTTATAAGTTGCAATAGCTCAATGATAGTGGTAAGGTGAGGGTTACTAAACAAGTGTTGGTATCCTTTCGCATCGGGAAATATGAAGATGAAGTTGTGTGTGATGTAGTTTCGATGCAAGCTGGACACTTGTTACTGGGCCAACCATCGCAATTTGATCGGCATGTAAGCACAATGGTTTCACCAACAAATACTCGTTTGTGCTTAATCAAAGGACAATCACTCTAGTCCGTTGTCACCAAAGGAGGCCTATGAAGATCAAGTAAGGTTACAGCAAGAGAGTGATCTAAATAAAGAGAGTAAGAAAAAGAAAACAAGTGAAAATAAAAAAGAAAATAAAAGAGAGGCCGAGAAAAATGAGAGAAAACAAGAGAACAAAATCGCCATTAAGAGAAAAGCAAAGAGAAAAACAAATTTCGATGCAAAAGTGAGTGAAATAAAAAAAGCGATGTTTTTAAATTAGCTAATGATTGTACTTTTATACAAAGAGGCGTATTTAAACACTAACAAACTTGGCGCGTCTTTGCCTAGTTTGGTTGTTTCTATTTTGCAAGAGTTTGATGATGTATTTCCTGAGGAGGTTCCACATGGTTTACCTCATATTCAAGGAATTGAACATCAAATTGATTTCGTGCTCGGTACTTCCATTCCAAACCGATCGACCTATCAAAGCAATCTTGAGAAGACAAATGAACTACAAAGGCAAGTTAGTGAATTGATGGAAAAGGGGTATGTAAGGAAAAGTATGAGTCTGTGCGCCGTGCAAGTGATTTTGGTTCCTAAGAAGGATGGGACATGGAGAATGTGTGTTGATTGTGGAGCAGTCAACAACATAATGGTAAAGTATCGTCTTCCTATTCCTCGCTTAGATGATATGTTAGATGAATTACATGGTGCTTATGTATTTTTTTAAGATTGATCTAAAGAGTGGGTATCATCAAATAAGAATGAAAGAGGGCGATGAATGACAAACTACTTTTAAAATGAAATATGGTTTGTATGAGTGGTTAGTTATGCCATTTGGATTAACTAATGCACCAAGTACATTCATGCGATTAATGAACCATGTCTTGCGTGCTTTCATAGGCAAATTTGTTGTTTATTTTGATGATATTTTTATTTATAGCAAAAACTTGGATGATCATGTTTTGCACTTAAATTTAGTTTTGGATGTACTTAGAAAAGAGAAGTTATTTGCTAACTTGAAAAAGTACACCTTTTGCATTGATAAGCTTGTGTTTCTTTGTTTTGTTGTGAGTGCACAAGGAATACAGGTTGATGAAGAGAACATCTGCGCGATTCAAGACTAGTCGAGTCCCATGAGTGTAGGTCATGTTCACAGTTTTCATGGACTCACTAGTTTTTATAGGAGATTTGTGAAAGACTTTAGCAACATCACCGCACCACTTATCGAAGTCATCAAGAAGAATGTTGGATTCAAATAGGGAGATGGACAAGAGAAGACATTCCAATTGATTAAGGAAAAATTAACTCATACTCCTTTACTTGTTTTTCCTGATTTTACTAAAACATTTGAAATTGAATGTGATGCTTTAGGTATGGGTATATGTGTAGTTCTTATGCAATGAGGAAGACCAATTGCATATTTCAACAAGAAGTTAAGCGAGACAACCCTAAACTACCATACTTATGATAAAGAATTGTATGCATTGGTTCGAGCATCGGAAACATGGCAACACTACCTTTGGCCTAAGGAGTTCGTGATTCACACTGATCATGAGTCCTTGAAACATTTAAAACGGCAACACAAATTGAATAGGAAACATGCACGATGGGTGGAATTCATTGGGACATTTCCATATGTCATCTGATACAAGCAAGGTAAGGAAAACATCGTTGTCGATGCACTTTCTCAAAGGTACATATTAATTTATGCTCTTGATGTAAAATTACTTGGTTTTGAGCACATTAAAGAATTGTACCCTTGAGACCACGATTTTTGTGAGGAGTTTCGGGCTTGTGAGAAAAACGTAGTGGGTAAGTTCTTTAGGCACAATGGTTTCTTGTTTCGAGAAAATAAATTGTGCTGAATTGCTCTTTGTGTGAATTGCTAGTAAGAGAATCCCATGGTGGAGATTTAATGGGATACTTTGGAGTTGCTAAGACCTTAACTATTTTGCAAGAACACTTCTATTGGCCACACATGAAAAGAGATGTTGAGAGAATTTTTAGTAGATGTGTCATATTTAGGCAAGCAAAATCCTGAGTACAACCTTATGGTTTATACACGCCACTGCCTATTCCTAGTGAGTCTTGGATTGATATTTTGATGGACTTTATGTTAGGTTTGTCTAGGTTTAAACATGGTAGGGATTCAATTTTTGTGGTTGTGGATAGATTTTCTAAGATGGCACATTTCATTCCATGTCACAAAACGAATGATACTTCACATATTACTAATTTGTTCTTTAGAGAAATTGTAAGATTACATGGTATGCCTAGGACAATAGTTTTAGATAGAGATGCTAAGTTCTTGAGTTACTTTTGGAAGACTTTGTGGTGTAAGTTGGGAACTAAGTTGTTATTTTCTATTACTTGTCACCCACAAACCGAAGTAGTGAATATGACTTTGTCTACTTTGAGACTATTATAAAAGAGAACATAAAAACTTGGGAAGAGTGTTTACCACACGTTGAGTTTTCTTATAATCGTACTATTCATTATGCCACTAAGTTTTCACCATTTGAAATTAGTTCTGGTTTTAATTCGTTAGCTTCATTGGATTTAACACCATTACCTTTGTTTGAATGTGCTAACTTAGATGGAAAAAAAAAGGTTGAATTTGTTAAGCAGATACATGAGAAAACAAGACTCAACATTTTTGTAAAAAAAATTTGGTGACCCTCTTTCCAAATAACTGGCAACCAGTTTCCTCATGCAGAAAATAAAATAAAGAGTAAAAGCAAGAAATATCATGAAATTGAAAATGAGAAGAAATTAAAATAATGTAACTAAAAATTAAAATTTCAATCACATGCATATTCCATAACACAAAATATCATCTGAAGTAACTTAAAAAAATTAGAACCATTAATCTCAAGCAATTTCCTAAATAAATAAGGGACAATTGTGTTTCCAACCCACTTGGGCTTGATAATTAAGATAAGTCCTCCAACCACCCTGTGGACCCCGCATTTCGATTGCTCGATGCGTTTCCCACTCGATGGCGAGCTCGATTTTTTATTTCGAAAAAAAATTGGTTTTTATTGATTATTTGAAAATGACTTGGAGTCGCCACTTATTTTTGTTTTATTTTTAAAGGGTAAACAAAATAAGAAAGAAAAACCCTAAGTGTGACTCCTTATTTGGGAAAGGTGATCTACGAAAAACCGGATCGGGTTCGGGGGTCAGGTTACTTATCGGGAAGGTACGGTAAAGACCGTAGCACCCCTCTAAGTCCCTAAAGTCGGGTCTCTACTAATAAAATGAAGCAATCATGGCAATTGATGAGGGAATCAATGAATACTCAGAGTGATCATGCACATGTGAGAATCTAAACATGCATACAGAAAATGACCCGAGCGGATGTGGATGCATACCTGGGCAGTGATCCATAAAGCGCTATCAAGAAGTGAGGTTAGTGCACAATTAAGGAATAATTTCGAGCATGTCATAGAGCAGAATAAAATCAATCATGCATGGCAATTAAATCAATCAATCCTCCAATCGATCATAAAATCACGTATGTGGGGCCCCCACCAAAGCCCGATCGATCTTGCATGAATTAATCTCACAAATTCCATTATTCTGAAATTATGAAAATGACATTCACGCTTATATAAAATTAAGAGAAAAAAAAAGATTATTTAAAAACCAAAGCGGAATTAAAAACTGTTCGAGTGAAAACTGGATTTTTGAAATTTATTTGAAAATTGGAGTCTCGAAGATTGTTTGATAATTGGAGTCTCGAAAATTATTTGGAAATTGAAGTTTTGGCAATTGAATTTAGGAATGGGAATTTTGGAAGTTAAATTTTGAAAATTGGAATCCTGAAGAATTATTTAAAGATTGAGTTTAAAAAATAAACGAATAAATAAAATGATAATGATTAAATAAATCGATATGAGAATTAAAAATTTCGGAAATCGGAATTTAAATTTAGAAATCGAGATTTTGAGGAATTGTTTGAAGGTTGAATTTTAAAAATAAACGAATAAATAAATAAATAAAATAATGACGATTAAATAAATTGATGTAAGAATTAAAATTTCGGACATTGGAATTTAATTTAGAAAACGGAATTTTGAGGAATTGTTTGAAGGTTGAATTTTAAAATAAATGAATAAATAAATAAATAAAATAATGACGATTAATAAATTGATGCAAGAATTAAAATTTCGGACATTGGAATTTAATTTAGAAAACTGAATTTTTGAGAGATTATTAAAGGTTGAATTTTAAAAATGAACAAATAAATAAATAAATAAGATAATGACGATTAAATAAATTGATGTAAGAATTAAAATTTCAAAAATTGGAATTTAATTTAGAAAACGGAATTAATGTTTTTAGGAAGATAAGTCATGCAAATTGAAAACAAAAGGACTAACTTGAGGTGGGTATGGCTTTGGAATGGGCATGGGCCAACTTAAGGTGGGTGAACAAATCAATTGAAGTGGGCATGGGCTTGGAATGGGCATGGGCCAACTTAAGGTGGGTGAACAAAACATGAAGTGAGCATGGGCTTGGAATGAGCATGGGCCAACTTAAAATGAGAGAACAAAACAAGGGGCCTTTAGAAATGGGCCTAAGGGGAAGAAGGCCTTCAAAGGACGTCCATGGGCCTTGGGCTAACTTAAGATGGGTGAACTAAACAAGAGGCCTTTCATCAACACATACAAGCTTGGGCTCCAACTCAAGCCCATACATGAGGCCTTTCACCATCAAGTTTGGACTTGGGCTTCATCTCAAGCCCATATCCGTTAGCATGAATCCCATGCACGTGGATGGGTGAATTGGAGGAGCTTTGGGCAGCCATGCATGAGGCAAGATTAGGCTACGGGTTGGTGGAGTGGGTGTATGCATGGAGGTATAAGATATGGGTATGGTTGTAGTGTATAGAGAGATAGGTGGTGATGGGGAAAATGGGTAAATGGGAGATGGTTATGCATGGGGGGGATGATGATAAACATGATTCCATGCATGGTTTCATGCATGTGGATAGGAAGTGGGCATGAAGAACGTGGTGTAGAGAGAGAAAAGGTAGTGAGGGGATTGTGGTGTGGTGTAGAGAGAGAAAAGGTGGTGAGGGGATTGTGGTGTGGTGTAGAGAGAGAAAAGGTGGTGAGGGGATTGTGGTGTGGTGTAGAGAGAGAGAAGGTGGTGAGGAAGAAAATGAGGGAGTTGGGTATTGAAGGTGAGAGATAGACGGGTGAGGAATGGGTGGTGAGTGAAAGTGTCCATGGGGGGTGGCCATGCATGTTGGATAGGGTGTGTGAGCATGGAAGGTTTGCATGGATATGAGGGTTAGGGTATACAAACGTGGAGAGTTTGCATGGGTATGAGGGTGGTGATGTGCATGGGTAAGTATGGAGGTTTGAAAGGATGGGTATGTATTGATGAATGGCAACCATGAGGGGTGGCCATGCATGCATGATTCCCATGCATGTAGGTGGGTGGCTTTGGGATTCCTATGGAGATGAGCATGGCATGGGTATGGTGGGCAGCCGGGTATGAAAATGGATGGTGAGATTAGTTTCTGTAAGTGGGTGTGATGAATGGATGGGGAAGAATAATGGGGAGTGGGCTTAATGGGCTTGGGATTAATGGACTGGGTGGCCGGATTTAGTGAGGGAAATGAGGCAACAGTCTGGGTACAGAGAGGTGATGGTGTGGGGTCTATAAGGGTGGTGGACTTGGGAAGATCTCCACCAGCTAATGCAGCTGGATGGAACTACATGAATGCTGTGTTGGAAAATTACAGCCTAGGAGTGACGTGTCATGGCTATACCAAGAGTAGATGAAGATAACAAAAACAGAGCACAAAAAGTGGATTCAAGCAACGAGCCCATACAAGCCATGCTTCCTATCTTAAACAACAAGCTTAAATGGGGGTGGGAGAAATCAAATGAGTATCATATAAAAGGGTAAAACACGGTTACAAAATATCTCATGAAGGAATCAAAATAGGAGCAAACTAATCTACAGCAAAACCATTAGCAAAATATCAGCATGCTCACTCCCAATCAATAAACATCATCTAAGAATCAGCGGAAACAGAACAGAAAAACACACCGGTAGAAACTAATAGGGAGTCTACGATGAAGGTACCTGAGAATGCTTCCTCCTTCCTCTGTCTCCGTTCTTTTCTTCCAGCCAAAAAGATCCCCCTCACCTCTCTTCAAACTGCAGCCCAAAAGCTCCTCTGGTAGCCTCCTCTCAAAAAAACGAAGACCTCTCCTCACAGCCAAACCAAAAACTCCTCCTCCAAAAGCTCTCTGCCCCCTTCCTCTTCTCGGATTTCTTTTTCTTCCTCCTTTCTCTCTCCTCTCAAGCCATGGATATCTCAAAAGTATCTCTATTTTTTTCTACCCGATCTGCCCCTCTAACCATCTCTGCAGAAAACCACCCCCAAAAGCCCCCACTACTCTGCAGCTGGAAGCAAAAGAAAAGGTGTCCCCCAACGGCCTGCAGTTTTCCCCACATTCCTTGGACAGGTGTCGAATTCTGATGGCTTCAACCAGCTTTCTCCCAACGGCAAAATGCACTACCTGATGGCCAATCTTCAAACTCCACGTTGCTCCTCGAAACCCGGACACCTGGCAAAACAAAAATGAATAAAATGCACCCCAATATGGGGGTCTACACACCCATAATTGATTACAAGGATATGAGATAGAAATTGACAAAAATACCCATTTGACTTATTTTTATTTTTATTCTACCACTCTTTACATGCCGCTACCAACAAATTTTTTCTCATTTAACCATTTTTGGATTTTTCATTGTTTTTTTTAAACTCTTTTATAAATAATTGAAAAATCAACATTATTTTTTATTTTAAATTATAAATAAACAAAAATTATATTAATGATTCAAAAACTATTTTGTAAAATACTTTTAAAAAAAATGTTAATTTAAATAAATAAAAATTATCTTTTACATTTTAGAAGTAAATAATTTAATGATTAAAACACTATTTAAAATAAATATATTCATTATTTTCTTTTCTTTTAAACTAAAAAGTATTTTAAATTTACGTTTTTTTACTAATATAAAATAAAAATTTTTTATTTTTATTTTTATAATCTTCTTCCTTTCTTATTTTATAACTTTTTGAACATGACTTTTAGTAATAAGCTATATGAAATGCTACAAATTTGTTTACTAAGGATTTTTTTTAATGATTTGAATTAATTGAAAATTTATTAAAATAAGGAAAAGAAAAAGAAAGAAAGAGGATGGATGGAGAGCTTTTATTTTAAATACCCAATTAAAATGTTTTTATATGTCCTAATTTTAGAAGGGGATTATATTAATATATAGTAGAGATTGAATTTTTCTTATATCAAAGGGTTAAAAAGTATATTTACTATATAATTGTATTCTAATTGTACAAGGAAAATGTAGTAAGTGTACAAAGGTATATAAGGCGACCATTTGTGAAAGATTACAATCGATTATGAGTCATTCCTTTATTTTTCTTATCACCCACAAATTGTACATATATGTTATGCACTTTATTTAATTATCACATGAAATTTCCAATGCTTTCCCCAATAATGATATTTGGGGAAATTTTTTTACCTTAAGTCATCCATTATTTTCTCAACTAAACCATTGGAAATATGGTTAAACACTCCTACGTTGACACATAACTTAAGAGAGATATGAAATTTGTGCCACTGTCCAAAGGTATTACTCTAACTATACAAGGGAAATGTACTAATTGTACAAGAGTATACAAGGTTACCCTTTGTGAAAGATTTCAATCGATTCTAAACCACTCCTTTATTTTCCTTGTCACCTAAGGATTGTATACCTATGTCATGCACTTTATTTAGCTCTTACATGACAATTCCAATATTTTCCCCTATATTGATATTTGGGGAAAAAAAATTGACCGTAAGTCATCCACCATTTTCTCAACCAAACCATTGAAAATATGATTAATACACTTATATGGACACATAAATTAGGAAGGATATGAAATTTGTGTCACCATACAAGGTTATTACACTAACTGTACAAGGGAAATGTGTCAAGTGTACAAGGCTCCTAATAAGTTTTGTACAATTTTTAAACTTGAGTTTGACATTAAAACAATTATTGATAGTTTATTTAATTTTATTTTTTTAACAAACTATGCCATTAAGACATTCCCTACAAAAATTAACAGATAGGAAATAGAATTAAAATCAATCATGTTTAAATTGTTCATTATAAGTAAACTGAATGAAATATATATTTTTACTATTTTGCATTTATAAACATAATTTCATTGTTATTAATAGAGATTAAAAAAATCACATTTAAATGGAATTAAAAATAATCAAAAATTATTTTTGTAACATTTTTATTTTTTAAATCATTAATTTAAATCATGAAATTAGTTTTAAAATTAAAAATATTTGTTGTAATTATAGTTTTAAAGATTTCATGATTTTTATCTTATTACTTTTAAAAAATTGCTTTAATGAGAAAGTATTTATTTTAATGGTTTTAAATATTTAAATATTTATTAAAAAATATTTAGGATTAGTGTGAGAAGCAATTAAGTAATTTTGGAATGGAGAAATTTTGAATATCTTGAAGAATTTAATTCCACCAATTACCCTATTTACACTTTCAAAATTATTGGAAGGTTAGTAAATTAGTATTAGAAATATTGTCTTCTTGATTAATATATAAACACAATTCTCCCAATAAATAAACCAATAAATAAATATATAAAATATCAATTCATGCAATTAGGAAAAACTAAAATAAAAAATCTCATGTAATTTTCTAAAATTAAATAAATATATAAATCAAACTAACGAATAAAAAATAAAATAAAATCAAGCACATGCAATAAATAAACCAATAAATAAATATATAAAATATCAATTCATGCAATTAGGAAAAACTAAAATAAAAAATCTCATGTAATTTTCTAAAATTAAATAAATAAATGAATCAAACTAACGAATAAAAAATAAAATAAAATCAAGCACATGCAAGCCATATGAGCTATACAAGCCATGCAACCATGCTAGGTGGGCCAAGGTGTGCTCAAGTGGGCTAAGTGTGACTAAATGAGCTATCTTAAAAAGAAAAAGGGAAAATCTTAAATCTAACTTAAGGCTGCCATGGGTCATAATGAGGGGCTAGATAAATCCTTCAACCAAAGTCTATAAGGTGGCTCAAAAAGGTAAGTTGTATAAGTAGCAATGAGTCACTAAGGAACTGATGTGAAGTACTAGAAGAGCACTTAATAAGGCATGTGCTAGGGGACAAAATGGAAGGTTTACAGGATGATTGTTTAAGGCTAAAAATTGATCGATTTAACTTGCACACTTTGTGCTTTGGGCTTGGATAATAAAACCTAATGGTTGTTTAATATAGATTTCTTCATTCAACTCTCTATTAAGGAAAGTTGTCTTAACATCCATTTGGTGTAGCATTAAATCCATATGAGCCACTCTAGCTAGAATGAGGCGAATTGAGACAAATCTAACTATTGGAGAGAAGGTTTCCTCATAGACTATACCCTCTTGTTGGGTATAACCTTTAGCTATTAATCAAACTTTATAATTTTCAATGGATCCATTTGCCTTTCTTTTTATTTTAAGAACCCATTTGTTCCCAATAGTTTTTCAATCTGAAGGCAGATCAACCAAGTCTTAAACTTGATTCTTTCGCATTGACACCTATTCCTCTTCTATTGCTTTTCTCCATTCATCCTTAGTTGGATAAGTAAGTGTTGGGAACCTTGGATTACTCCATTCCCATGCCTTGGATCTCATAAGTTGCATGCATCTATCCTTAGGCATCTCTAAATCTATCACAACAAAATAAAATGACAATAAAAAACATTATTAACTATAGATCTAGAGATATAATACTCATACTTGTGATTTGGATGATCCTAGATCAAAATCCATTCAATGAATTCATACACCTAAGATCTTTCTCTCGAAAACTTGAATCATAATCTTGGAATTCCAAAGTGTGGGCTTTGGAAGGGAGGAAGGTTCTCTCTCTTTGAAGGTGGAAGATAACTTTTACAACAAAAAGTAACAGAAACCTTAACCCCTGAGGGGCATTTATAGGGGTCCATTACTAGGCTTAAATGACTTGAGCCCACCAAGGTTTAGGTCACTTAATCTAGCCCAAAAATGATCTTAATTAATTAATTAACCACGTAGGGCTATCTAATGAATCAATTAACCCAACCTAGAGAACTTGTTCACTATCCTATGTACAACCTTGGGTAATTACCAAAACACTCTTATGCACAAGAGTGAACTAAGAGTCAATCCAACTCTCATAAATCATGCCATCATGGTATATAAACTCAAAGCGAGGACCATTAGGACCCCATAAAAATATTGGCACCCCCATAATCTAATTTTGAACTATTTTTTTGGCATCTTAGAACTAAACAATAGAAGTAATACCAATTTTTCAAAAAATTGATATTTAGGGTTAAAATACTAACCTTTATGTTTAGATGTGCCCATGTTGAAGATGACCTTGAAGTTGTTGGAAGTCTTGTGGATTTTTTGCCTGATGATTCAACCTTGTTCTTGGCACACTTTTGATGAGAGGAAAGAAGGGTGGAGGTTATGACTTTCTCTTTCTCTTTGGATGGTGAAGATAGAAGTGATGGAAACCTTAATCCCTATGGAGTATTTATAGGATTCCTAATTAGACGTAAGTGACTTGAGCCCACATGGGCTTGGGTCACTTAATCTAGCCCAAATTGGGTCCTAATTGATTAATTAACCCAATAAGGCCTACTAATTAATCAATTAACCTAATCTAAAGACCTTGTTCACTTTCCCCTGTGCAACCTTGTGTAATTATCAAAACGCCCTTATGCACAAAAGTGAACCTAGAGCCAATCTAACCCTCATAACCTATGCCAATAAGGTATATGAGCTCAGAGTGGGGACCACTAGTACCCATAGGAGTACTGGCTCCCTCTGAATCAAATTCTAAAATTGATTCAACTTCCCACTACAAAGTATCAATTAAACTCTAACATCCTATGTAAATAACAACGAGACACTATATGCTTGGGTTTATGACCTGCTATCCATTACGTTCAGCCTCTCCATGAATTGATGTCCATAGTCTAACAAGATGAAAGCTATTAACCTTTCAAGAGTACCTCTATTGTCCTTAACTTATAGATCCTCATGTTATGTGTTCAATCGACATATCTTAGCTCTTAAAGGGCTTATGTTAAGTTCCACTTAAGGAACTACCATGATCATAGTTTCCATGAACACACCTCCTTAGGATCACCCAAGGGGACACCCTATCTCAATCCCATGAGATATTTGGTGCTTCTATTGAGAATACCTATTGCTAGCGGCTTCCATCAACAATGACCCAATCTATAGGGAATATATAATCAGGTTACAATCTCACTTGTATGTCAAAGCCATTGGTAACTTTAACACAAGCGCGCTTAATATTATCTCAAGGTTGAAAGACAACATAATGAAGCAACTTGGTGATGTCATGACTACTTGATAGCCTTAAGTTATGACTCATCATAGGTCCTGTCCAATGTGCACCCAAATACACTAGTGCACTCACCATGGGAAACCCATCCCGATAGCTAAGACCAACTATTACTCTAATTAGGAGGTAGTGCACTATAGCCTATAATGGGTTGCCTAAACCCATGGATTGCCTATGAACAAGTCATCTATTTGCAAGAAGCTCGTGACTTGAATCTTTCGTGCAACTCCTAATTCACCTAAGTCATGTACAATGCAAAAGATGTAGGTAAAAATGCTCATAAAGTGTAATGCATGGAATAAGGATAGATAAAAATGAAACTAGAATATCATTAAATAAATAATGAATTCCAAATTTGTTACATCATGTTATGCTTTTAAGGGCTCTATCCTAACAAATTCAACATTTCACTAAAAAGAATCAATTGCACTCTAATATCGTATGTAAATAACAATGAGACAAAACTTGGGTTTGTGACCTACTATCCATTACATTTAGACTCCCTATGAACTAGTGTCCATAATCTAACAAAGTAGTGCTATTGCATATCGAGATTACCTCTCCAATCCTTGAGTTATAGATTTCACTTACTATTTAATCAGTTGAAATATTCTAATTTCAAGGAACATATGTGAAATTCTACTAAAGAAATTATTGTGACCACATATTTCATGATGACATGTCCTTCGGATCACCCAAGGGTTGGATACATTGTCTCAATCCCATGAGATAACATGGTGCCTTTATTAAGAATACTTATTGCCACTAGCCTTTATCAATAATGGCCCAATCCATAGGGATATATGACCACTTTAGGGTCTCACCCATAAGTAAAAGCCCTCTGTTGATTTCAACATAGACTCAATATCCTCTCAAGGTTGAGAGTTTATGCAGTATAGCAGCTTGGTGAATCATGACAATTGATAGTCTTGTGTCATGACCAATTGTAGGTTTTGTCTAGTGTGCATCACATATATTAGTGTACCCACCATGGGAAACCCATCTGGACAGTCAAGATAAGCTTTGGACTTGCATTTTTCATGTGCATCCCCACTCAATGGCGAAATTGTTTTAATAATGTTTTTGATAATGTGTATGTAATAAAAAATGTAATCTTTGGAAAAATTACATACATAGTAATGGTCCCTAAGAATAATTTCAAGTAATTCTTTATATTCTTATAAGTGATTTTAAAAATTTTATCAAATGCCAAATTTTTATTATTATATACAAAAAAATAGAAAACAATTTCAAACATTAGAAAACACTTCTAATCTTCCTAAAATTACTTTCAAATAAGCTTAAGATTGATATGTAGTTAAAATGATTCTCTAGATTTTTATAAGTGATTTCTAAAATTTTATCAAATGTCTAATTTATATAAGGAAAAATACCTTCAAACATGAAAAAGAAAAAAAAAACATTCTAAGCTTCTCAAAGACTCCCCTAATTAAATAAGCTTAACATTGATAGTTAGTAGATGACCAAAATAGAGGAAATAGTTTGATTCTTTATTAGATCATAAAACCCACTTAAATTTTAAGAGAAAATGGATTTTTTTCAAACTTTGTCATGAGATGTTTTCCATTGTTTTTTTATAGGGTATTTTGAGTGACAATTGAAAAGACATAAAATATTTTAAAAAAAAAATTATGTTATTTATAAGTACACAGTACTTTCATGGAAAATAAGTTAAAAAAAAAATTGGTGTTAATATATATTAAAGTTTTCAAACGAATTTTTTTTTGAGAAATTTTTTTGAAAATATTATCAGATAAACACTTAGTTAGTTGAGATGTCTAGTAACTAGGTTGGCATGTTTAATATCATGATATATATATTTTCTCTTAAAGGAAAAGATAGTATAGATATATATGGTATATAGGGAAGTATAAAACTTACATAATATACCCACCATGTTTCCTCTTAATGGAAAAAATAGTATAAAGATCTATGGTATAACAGTGAAAATGAATCTCACTTATGGATAACACCGGGGGAGGGGGTGTTGGAGAATATGTGTTTTTTTAAAACAATTAGAGATGATATCTCACAAATGCTCACAATTCCCCTATTTGTCCTTTATGAATTGATTTTCTTTTTCAACCCAACAAACAAACACACAAATCACAAGCAACAATGGATGTATCAACGCTCTCCCAAACAAATTATTCAATGCAAGTCACATGCAAATGGGACAACACTCCCAAAACATGATATACAAGACATTGCATCAACATAAAAACTCTTTTTCACACGGCCCTTGTCATCAATCAACAAAAACTAAAATATATCATGTTCTTTCAAAGATTCAATAGCCAAAATTCAATTCATGCTCCAATTAATTCAATCAAGATAACACAATGAAAAACACCATAAGCCTATGAAATCTAATCAAAAGATTAAATAGAAAGGAGAGACAATGACACCAATTTTTTAACATGGAAAACCTCCAAAGAGATAAAAAAAAACCTTGGGCCTCAAGCAATTAAATAATCCACTATGAAGAAAAATTAGCGGAGTAAAAGGTTTTATTTAGCCCAAGTCTTTCATCCTCTCTTGGACCCCTTGCTTAGAACCTTTAAGATTTAGCTACCACCTTTCTTCTTTGGTAAAACACTTGGAATCCACTCCAAGCTTTGATCTCAACCTCTTCTTGAGTCCACACAAGAAGAATCCTGGGTTTGACCCTAATAGGTTGAATATGAGAGCAATATGAGAGTTAGGATGAAGAACATAGTGAATCAACCCATTTGGAATAAAGATTTTTCACTTAAAAACTGATTTTCAATTCAAACCCAAAGATTTTCTCACAAGGCAAACACTCCTTAATATGGCAAAAGACACTTGAAGCTCAAAAGTCTAGGGTTTTCATTCTCATTGCTACCCTCACCACATCTCAAAAGAGGTCTTAAGTATTAGGATTTTGAAACCCATCCAACAGTTGAGATTTGTTTGGAAAATCATGAAAATTTGCAGGTGTGATCGTAGTTTGACCGATCAAACAAGACTAAAAAAATCTGGGTTCAACACAAACTGTTACCCTTTAGTTTGATCGATCATAAATCAATCCAAATGTTTTAAACACAATATTTTACACTCTTAAGCTTCAATTTCATTTTTCATAAAATGATAAAAATTTTAAAATACAATTGATCAATGTTTGCCATCATCCATCACCTCAAATGCACTTACCAACTCCTTTAGCCATCTTCAAACACAAATAATTTGGAAAAGGCAAGTGTCCAAGGGAAGATTTGAAGAGTATGAGCTAAGAGACACAATGAGAATTTTGACTTGGAATTGTCAATACACAAAAATGCTTACAAACGGGAATTAAAAAACTTAAATAATTACGTCAAAACCCAACAGGTTTCCTCTTAAACGAAAAAATGGTAAAAAGATAAATAGTACAATAAGACGTATAAAACTCACATATATATAATTTCATGCATTCATAGTACGTAAATATCCTTAAAAGTCTTAAGACCCTAAGAAATTATCAACCTTAAGATTTGTTGCCCTAGACAGGAACCTCATATAGATGGGTTATTTACTCCTACTAAATCAAGAATTGAACTAGGAAAAATCCATATTCCATCTCCACAAATCAAACCAGAAGCAACTGCAGGTCCAAAAGCATCTGCCTTAGCTTTGTTAGTAAAGCAACCAATCACATAGATGGCAAACTCCACCATGGGCACCCCCAGCCCATGCCCCAATGGTAAAGATGGCAAACTTCCCATAGGTGGATGCAAGGGACCAATCAGTGAGCCCACGCCCATATGCATTGCAAAATGCCATGACAGGGGCAACAATGTACATGCTAGCTATTTAGTACCATTTGAGTTAGGGGAATATGTGAGGAAGGGTGGCTGTGGAGATAGCAGCTATTACAATATACCCTCTAACAGCAAATGGTGTTGGAATTTGATCTTTGAGAAAGAGTTGGGTTCGGTGCTTGTCATTGTAAGAAAGAGATGAGTTGGTAGGAGAGGAACGACGGTCCTCAACAGGGAGGAAAATGCTAGTGTCCTTGTACCGGAGATAGTAAAACAAGCCTAGGAGAGTTTGGCTTATTACCTTGAAGAAGTTATATAGGCCGTCACCTAGGATCATGGCAATGGCAATGAATATCTGCATTTAGGGCAGGAAGCAGTGTGAGTGAAGAGGAAATGTTGGTACAATGGCCATATTTTGCTAGAAATTAATTACCTTGTAACCTTGCAGACCTTTAATGCTTTTTGGTGGAAGGTCAGCAGGGTACCAATCACCCTTTCTAGTTTTTATGAGAGGTAAGATAATGCCTCAGGAAAGAATGCCTCGTAGCAGCGAGGATACGCTTATAATTTACGGACAAATTATCCCTACTCCAACATATGTTGCCAAGAAATCAAAGAAAAACCTGTAATTTTCATAATGAGCAAAATTCAGAAAATATTTCTGAATGAAATGCAGATTGCCATGAGTATCTGTACAAGTTATTCAGAAGCTAATTTACAAGAAACTTATATGGCAGTTGAGCTTGGAAAACCAGTTCATTATTCTACTGATTATTGTTAATGTAGTTGCTTCCTTAGAATAGGGAGAGCGAGAGAAAGCTAAGGGCTGTATCGGAGTGATTATTGTAAGAACACTTTTAGCCTATATTGTTGGAAAGTGTCTCCAGTTACTCTATGGATTTTCTTTTTCTTTTTCTTTTTGTAAAAAATATTGTATATAATATTTATTGAGTTATATATATTATAATATTAAATTTTCTTATACAATAAAGAAAGTTATTAGGAATATCTTTATAAATTAATACTTTAGTCATATGGGAAAAATGTCATGAGATGGAGATGTACTTGTAAAGACTATACAAGATGGATAAAGGAATTTATGTTGAAGGTGGAGTTGATTGCTTTCTTGTTAAGATGTGATGCAAAAAGAGTATCATGGAGAGATGAAAGATTGACTTAATTGAATATGCTCCAAGGTGAAAATGGCTCGAAAATGTCCTAAATTTCTAATTAGTATGAATTTGTTTTTTTATTTAAAAAATATTATATAGAATATTTCCTAAATTATATATTATTATAATATTAATTTTTCTTATTGAATAAGGAAAGTCGTTAGGAATACCTAGTGGAGTAAAGAGGCTCATGGTGGTTATGTTTTTTTAATATAGTAAAATGATTTTCTCTCATTCATAGATGTTGGAGTACACGATAAAACCTCATGTATTAGGGTGTGATTGTTTTATTTTTATGTTCTTGAATTAACATATTTGCATTTAAGCTTTCGCTAACATAATATATATAACACTTTTGTCATTAGCACTTCTATTAGAACAACCAAAATTCAGTTAGCTTTTGAATATATATATATATAAAGGTTAAAAATATGCTTGTTTTGACCTTTGCAGATCCAGTGAATCGATCTGCTATTTGGCTCAGAAATCTTAGCACTTTCCTCCTTAGGCATTCAACCCATTGCTTGACCCAATAACCCAAACTCCAATCCAAATCCATCACTTGATCTAATTAATCAAACCCAAATCATTCAAATTAACCCAATAAGCTTAAAAGGATATTATCAAATAACTCCACAACAAATGGGCTTAGGCCCAACTGTTTGAACTGAAAGATAATAACCAAATTTGTTTCCATAATTTATAAGATGATAATGATAATGGCGAGATTCTAGGCCATGATCATGCAACCACCTCTTTCGTTCCCCAAAAATTCTCATAAACCACCTAGATTTTCTCAGAAAAATTTATGGAAAAATCCTTACCACACAAAACACTAGGATTTTTTTGAGAAAAATTTGTGAAAAAAAATTCCTTGTTATAGAAAACATTCAAATTTTCTAGGAAAAAATTATTGAAAAAATTCCTTGCAGTGGAAAACATTTCAATTTTATGCGAAAAAATTATGGAAAAAAAATCCTTGCTGCACAAAAAATACCACTGAGAGACGTGGAAGACTAGAAATCATACTCATGGGCTCCACCCACCAAGAATGAATCACCCTTTAAACTAAATAAATAAATAAATCTAAATCCTGGATGATTCCTGTAAAAAAAAAAAAAAAAAAAAAAATTCCTAATTGAACTTGAGTGGTTCTGATACCACTTGTTAGAAAATTGATAAATGAAAAAAACTTAATTCATCATATTCTAAATCATCAAAAAAAAAAAAACCATTAGGAAGACATATTTGCATCAATTGGAGTGCAATAGTAGGGTTTTTAGTCTTCCACGTTTGAAACAATGTATTGCAAAGAATTAGAACTTCAGTCAATGATGGGATATGAGTAAAATAGCAATACCTTATGTTAAAATTGGAGACCATAACCCTATTTATACCTATACTATTTTATTTTATTTATTGGTCCATCATAAATAAATAAAATAATATATATATATATATATATATATATATATATATATATATATATATATATATATATATATATATATATATATATATATATATACACACACACACACATGTGGTCTCTACACATTGCATAGGCCATACCCCTTAAGAAATGTTAATATGCTAACAAATTAATTAACTTAACTGATAACTTTTAATAGGCTAATAATAGATAACACGCATGTACAATTAATGTTAATATGTAGACCCACAATAGAAAAAATTTGGGATAATTGTGTTTTGAATCCAATTGAGCCAAAAAATTAAGATTTGACCCATAAAAGTTGCATAATTGATGAAAATGATACAAAATATAAAGAGATTAATATACCCTTCAAAACTATTTTGAGTATTTTCTACCACAATATTTTGTATACTTTTTTATCTTAATTTTTTTTAATAATTATTCTGAAAATTTATTATTCTTAGAAAACTAAATTTTTAAAAAATATATTCTAAAAATATATGATTTAAAAAAAATAATTTTGACATATTTTTAGTTATTTTTTGCATACATAATTTTAAAAATATAAATTTTCCAAGATGTTTGATTTTTAAATAATAATAATAATAATTTATTTTTATTTTTAATTTTTTTTAATAATTATTCTGAAAATTTATTATTTTTAGAAAACTAAATTTTTAAAAAATATGTCATTTTAAAAAAATATGTCATTTAAAAAAAATAATTTTGACATATTTTTAGTTATTTTTTGCATGCATAATTTTAAATATATATATTTTTCAAGATGTTTGATTTTTAAATAATAATAATAGTAATTTATTTTTATTTTTTTGGAAAATGGTGTATTTTTTTCCAAATCACTAAATTAAATTAAATTTTATTGAGGTTTACAAAAAGAATAAAATTTAAATTAATTTTTTTTCCTTTTTTTTTTATAGTCAATAAAGGTCATTTTTAGAAAGATAAAAAATTTATATCATTCTTTTCAATTTTCACACTTTCTCTAGGTCTTGGGCTTAAATAGTGAACTTATACGGACTAAAACTTAATTTTTGGGCCTAACTAGGTCCAAAACACAATTATTTCAAAAAATTTCCCAACATTAAGGTGATGTCCTTACTATTGTTCCATTAACATTTTTATCTATCTAAGATTTTGGAGGATGAATGGATCCTATAATAATATTATCACTAGTTTTCCATTGCTTAAGTTTTGTTCAATTATTGTTAATACTCTTAGAGGAATATTCCAAGTATTCTTCTTCCTTAAATGTTTCAAACCATTTCCAAATAACCATAAAATTCTTCGTGATAAATGGTTCTTAATACGTGTAGGACTTTATTAAAATACCATTATTTTCTTTCCCTATTTTCTTTTGAAAAGAAGTATTTTTTAGAATTTCATTGTTAATTTTAAAATCTTGATCTATTACATTAATCATTTGGGAATATGGAAGTGACATATTTGGTGATTCTTGAGTAAACTCTCTCTCTCTCGCTCTTTTTTTCTCCTAAATAGAAGAATTGTCCTATATTTGTGTGACTTCTAACTCTAGATAATTTAATATTCTTAGGGTTTGAAGATGTATATCCTTCCTCTATCTAAATGGTTCTAGTTGGGATAAATGAATACAATGGCCTAAAGGGTTCATATTTTGAAATTCTAGGGGTCCTAGAATGTTTGAAAGAATTGGAAAAGACTAGATCTCCTCCTTCATTAGAATATTAAACTATTTGTTCAATTTTCCCTTTCTTTGTTTTGTGGGTGGAACAACATTGGAGAAATGCCATGATTCTAGAAATTCAACTTCATTTCACATGTTTTTCTTGGAGATGAAGTAGCTAGATTTACTTATCAAGTCTGATTGAAAAATTAAGAATGGTCTCTCCTTAGAATTGATGTATAAAGTTCTAGATCCTACAATAATGGTCATACACTTATAAGCAAATACATTAATTATGGAGATTGGACTATTTCATTCCTTAAATATAATCCATGTGTCTTAACATGAAAGGCAATCGAATCCAAGATGTCAACATTCTTTGATCTTACTATGAAATTAGGATAATATAATAAGTAAATTGGTCCACCATTTAATCCTGCTAGAACAACTTCGATAATAGAATCTCTATAATCAAGATGTCTATTATATCTTAAACAAATAATAATCAAGGTATTTAATCCTATCCTAACCAATGGCTTAGCAGTTATTTGAATCATTCCTAAATGTATAAAATTATAATATTTCTTATGTTTTTGTATAGATTTGCTATCTAAAAGCCTTATTACTTGATCATCTTGTTCCAAGATTATGATATGTTCAATTGTCTTGATTATGTAATCAAAGAAAAACTTAAATGATCCTTTCTTATAAATTGTTGGCAAGGAAATCTTGGGAAATTTTCAATTGTCTCATTTATTAGGAATCTTAGGATAATTTACTTCATTACTATTTACTACAACTTTTTGGGGATATGTGGATCTCCTAGATATAGATTTGAACATCGAACTCATTTTAGGACTTAATTTAAAGTATGTGTATATATAGCCACCATTTTTCCTCTTAAAAGAAAAAAAGGTATAGAGATAAATGGTACAACAGGAAAAAATAGTACAGAGATATATGGTACAACAGGAAGCATAAAACTTACATATATAATTACATCCATAACCCACGATGTTTCCTCTTAAAGGAAAAAATGGTACTGAGATATATGGAACAACAGGAAGTATACAACTTACATATATAATTACATACATAGTCCATAAATATCCTTAAAGGTCTAAGACCCCAAGAGTTTATCAACCCTAACATTTGTTGCCCTAGACAGGAACTTCATACAGATTGGTTGCTTTACTCCTGCTAAAGCAAGAATTGAACTAGGCAAAGTCCATATTCCATCTCCACAAATCAAACCAGAAGCAACTGCAGGTCCAAAAGCATCTGCCTTGGCTTTGTTCATCCTTTCCCATATAAATAATATTAAGCTCCCAACACACATATCAATGGCGAAGTAGGGGCCTAGATAAAGTGGTATCGCCATCGCCATTGGAATCGGAATGAACCTTGATCTCCTTTTACCTACAGCATCCCTAACCAAGTTGACAAGAACTGCTGCAGCGAAGAACACACAACAAAGAAGGAAGCAATTCTTTGGTAAGGAGGAGATGCCATCCACCCCCAGAATAGCCATATTACGGAACACCAGAGCATAAGGAGCAGGATATTCACTTCCATCTTGCCCTAGGTCATCAAAGGCCTTGTAGAAGAGCCAAAACACACAAGGGGCAATTACACAACCCATTGCAGTGCCAATCAATTGGCTCACAAACATTGAGCGAGGTGAAGCTAAGGTTAGATAACCAGTTTTGAAATCCTGCATTAGGTCAGAAGCTGTTGAGACGATATTCATCATCACTCCACAGGCTGCCAAACCTGCTATGACTCCGCCATGGGCACCCCCAGCCCATGCCCCAATGGTAAAGATGGCAAGCTTCCCATAGGTGGACGCAAGGGACCAATCAGTGAGCCCACACCCATATGCATTGCAAAATGCCATGATAGGGGCAGCAATGTACATGACAGCTATGTAGTACCATTTGAGTTGGGGGAATATGTGAGGAAGTGTGGCTGTGGAGATAGCAGCTATTGCAATATACCCTCCAACAGCAAATGGTATTGGAATTTGATCTTTGAGAAACAGTTGGGTTCGGCGCTTGTCATTGTAAGAAAGAGAGGAGTTGGTAGGAGAGGAACGGTCCTCTACAGAGAGGACAATGCTAGCGTCCTTGTGCCGGAGATGGTAAAACAAGCCCAAGAGAGTTTGGCTTATTACCTTGAAGAAGTTATATAGGCCATCACCTAGGATCATGGCAATGGCAATGAATATCTGCATTTAGGGCAGGAAGCAGTGTGAGTGAAGAGGAAATGCTGGTACAATGGCCATATTTTGCTAGAAATTAATTACCTTGTAACCTTGCAGACCTTTAATGCTTTTTGGTGGAAGGTCTGCAGGGTACCAATCACCCTCTCTAGTTTCAATGAGAGGCCACATAATGCCCCAAGAAAGAATGCCTCCAAGCAGCAAGGATATGTTTACAATGTACGGACAAATCATCCCTACTCCAACATATGTTGTCGAGAAATCAAAGAAAAACCTGTAATTTTCAAAATGAGCAAATTTCAGAAAATATTTCTGAATAAAATGCAGATTGCCATGAGTATCAGTACAAGTTATTCAAAAGCTAATTTACAAGAAACTAATATGGCAGTTGGGCTTGAAAAACCAGTTCATTATTCTAGTGATTATTGTTAATGTAGTTGCTTCCTTAGAATAGAGAGAGCAAGAGAGAGAGCTAAGGGCTGTATCGGAGTAATTATATTAAGAATGCTTTTAGCCTATATAACACTTTTGTCATTAGGACTTAAAAAACATGTACCAAAATTCAGTTAGCTTTTGAATGTAAACCAAAACAAATTATGTTTTGTAATGGGATAGATGCTTAAAAAGTGATTTTTGGAAGAATCATGTAGCAAGTGCTGATTCTCTAAATTTTTAAAGATAATTTTATAAACTTTGTCAAATATTTCATTATTTTTTTTTTTAAAGAAAGCCTTACAAGTATTAGGAAGTACTTATAACCATCCAAGAATCACTCTTCAAGTGGGGTGTAACCGTGTAAGTAAACTTACATGTTTTCCTGAGCTTTAAGTCCAAATGTGGGGAAGGCTTTAAATCCGCAATCATCTCCAGCAGCAAAGAACCACTGAAAGAAACTCCACAAGAAACTGAAGGAGAAGAACTTCCCCAATACCCTCACTTGTTTCCTACAACCATTTCCAACAGAAGAAACAGTTAAATATTATCGAGGATATAAACATAATTTTTGTATGACCATATCCAGTTGAAACACATAGTGCCTTACTTTGCTAACCGGGCTCCTTCAGGAGTATGGAAGCTGTTGATAAGATGAGCAGTTGCAGTGCCACTTGGGTATGTCAACTTGAAGTCTATGATCATGATCTGAAAACAACAGTAAATTACACTACTCAAGATTGAGCAAAATGTTACATGGGATAAAACAGAAGAGAGAAGTTACCAACACCACGGAGAAGGTAAAGAAAGGATTGGACAAGAAGCCATAACCAAGAAAAGAAGAAGAAAGAGGCCCGACAGTCATAATCTTGATGGAAGTACTCATAGTTAAAACATAGAACCCACCATGGCGTCCCAATGATGAGAAATGAAATGAACTAACGAATAAGCCTATATAGAACCTAGGATGACATCCTAATGATGAGAAACCGAAAAAACAAATGAGTAAGTTTAGATAGAACCTAGGATGACATTCGAATGATGAGAAACCATTATAACAGGTCAATAACCATACATAGAACCTAGAATGGTGTTCGAATGATAAGAAGCCAAACAAACAAACGAATAAGTTTAGAATGAACCTAGGATGGTGTTTGAATGACGAGAAACCAAATGAATAAATGAATAAGCTTACATAGAACCTAACAAGACGTCCCAATGATGAGAAACCATAGGAACAGAGGAATAAGCTTATATAGAAGCTAGAATGGCATCCCAATGATGAGAAATCAAAGGAACGGACGAATAAGCTTATATAGAAGTTAGAATGGCATCCCAATGATGGGAAACCAAAGGAACAAACGAATAAAGTTATATAGAACCTATGATGACATCCTCATAATGTAAAACAATATAAACAAATGAATAAATCTAGATAGAACCTAGGATGGTGTTCGAATGATGAGAAACCAAAGGAACAAGTGAATAAACTTACATAGAAGCCACCATGGCGTCCCGATGATGAGAACATATATTAGAGTAGTATTTTTTTTTTTCCTTCTCTAAACCAACTTATGCAAAAACTTGAACATTAATGTTATATAACTTGTTGCATTCAAAAGCTTATCATTCCATTGCCAATACTAAGAGAATATTTGGTAAAATTTAATACTTATTATTTAATGAATGGAATTGACTTTAAGTTAAATTGTTCTTTAACTGTTGACTCAAAACTAATTATTTATTTATTTTACTTTAAGTATTAAGGTTGTTTAGTAAAATTAACTTAAATTCTATTCTAAATCATCAAATGAACATATTTACCTTTGTTAATCTTAATTAATATTTATATTTTTACTAATCTTAAATAATAAATATTTGTTAAACATGAGATAATTAAAAAAAAATTTACTATAAAACTTGAGTTGTGAATGTAGAATTATAGTTATAAAATATATTTTCATTAAACATGGGCAAGTAAATAAGTTTTAAGATTAATAATAAATTAACTATTTTGATTAAATACTTAAAGTTATTTTTTACTTTTAGTTACAACATTAAGTTATTTTACTAAATATACTTAATCCATTTGATGATGTAATTAATTAAATCATTAAGTTGATTTACCAAACTCCCACAAAGTTTTCTTTCAATTTTGGACGTTACTCTGATTCACCCCATGTGATTGGCGTTATAATTGATTGTGAGTTGGGAGGACGTACCTTTCGAAGAGGCAAGATAGAGAAGAGGCCAAGAAAGCTAACAACAAAGAGAAAGCCAATCATCCATCCTATTGCCGGATTCTTATAGTCCTGGCTGCTTTGAACATCTTCAGATTCCTTGGCAACAACTTCACTCATTCCAAAGAGGTAGCTTCCAAAACCTCCTATTTATACAAAACAAAAGAATATTGAGATGCCCACCAGTTGAGGGGAAAAACAATTTTCGTTTCGTCTTAATAAACAAGTTTAACAGATGAGCATGTATGTACATACCCTGATAATTGGTTCAATTTTGTTACTAATTATCATATTCAATAGGTGGAGTAAATTTCTAGTCAGGCATCTACCACTACAAGATCGTTGAACTGAGGCTAAGTAGTAATTGAAATGTAGAAAATACTTATTTTAATTTAATTTTATAAAAAAATTAATAAAAATTTTATAATATAAATACTACCTTATAATATAAAGCTGGAATAATATTCGAATCTTGGTCCAAGCTTAACCTTAATTTAATTGAGTTTGGGTTGAAAAAACTCAACCCAAGTCTAACCCAAGCATCATGAAAGGTGGGGCCGGATATGGATTGAGTTGAAGTTGCACCACTAGAAAACAGAGCATGGGAAAGGAAGGTTACCGCTGAAGGCGATCCCAGAGATGGCCACAACACAAGTCTGAATAACAGTGTTCTCCTGTCGAGTAAAGGGCTGCTTCAGGAGTCCGGAGTTGTCCAGAAACTTGGTCCAACCGGAGGTGAAGAAGAAGCCCAAGAGCCCCGCAGAGACATTTAGAGAAGGGATGATACCAGTGGTGAGGTTGAGCTTCATCACTATGAAGGTGAAGAGTACTCCAACCACTAAGCTCACCACAAAGGCTCTCACAGTCAGTTGTTCTCTCCATGATGGCACCTCCTTGCTCTCAAAAATCCTCTCCACCGACATCTCCTCCTCTTCTTCTTCCTCCCTCTCCTTTGGGTTCTTCTTGTTGATGATCTCAGCTTCCATGTCTGAGTTGTAGCTGTTCCCATCCAACCCATTCTCTTCTCCTCTTCTGTGATCCATTTCCTTTCTTTCTTCTCCAAAATGGGAATGGGATGAATGTGGGCATGAATTTTGAGGGAGATGACGCTATATACTAAGATTGACCCCCATTTATTGTCGCTTTACATCTGGTTGGCTTGATGGCAACTCATAAAAAGGACGTGCTACTTTGTTTACTCAGACCAATGCTTTCACTCTTTTGGACCTTTTAGAAGCTGATAGAGGGGATCCAGTAAAATATGGATTTTTTTCTTAAAAATATCAAGAAGCAGACCTGGGGTGATATAGACTTGAAACAGACTCTTTGACTGTGAATTTGGAAGGGTTACCAGTATTTTCTAATAATTGCAGCTGCTCATCCCGTAAAACTCGGGGTTTGATAAATTTTTGAAACTTCTTATTTTATTTGAGTTAGATAATTACTATAGATTCTTAGTCATAGTACTTTTTGGGTGCTTCTTTCAAAAATTACGTTTTTATATCACAAAAAAATATTATCGAATCAATTTTTTTTTTCTTTTTATGTATGTCCACGCATGAATACCTTAAATGTGTGTGTTTTAGTCGGAAAAGTTTTTATTAAAAGTTTTATTTAAAAATGTTTTTAGGAGAATAATCCATTAACTGTTTTTTCAGAAAGTACTATAAGTAATTTTTTAGTATTATAAATGATTTTTTAGTTTTTTTTTAAATATTTATTAAATTTTGTCAAACACTCTATTAATTTTCAAAAACGTTTTTTAAACTAAAAATTGTTATTAAAATCACTATAAAAAAGATTCTTAATTTGGTTTTTATAAAAAAAAAAGTTTATAATAAAAGCATTATTGATAACTGCAAGTTAAAAGTGCTATGTCCAAATTGCTCCTAAATGGACCCTACGGCACTTTGTTTTTGGCCAAACATTAATAATTTTTTTATAAAGTGTTACTAATAAAAATATTTTTTATTTTTTGAGAAAACTATCGAAAACCCTTCTTTTTGTTTAAATTCAAACATTAGCTCAATGATATTTTATAAAATGTTTCCAATAACAAAGAAATTTTTTATGGATTAAAAATGCCTTTAATGAAAATCATTTAAAATAATCAAAATTTCAAATTTATGAGAGAATTTAGATTTAAAGTTTGTTTGGCAGTTTTAGAAATTGTTTGGTAGTGAGAAAAACACTTTGATTACAAAATTGGATGTTCAACAAAATTTTAAAAATGGCTATTAAGAAGTTGGAGAATTATTTAATTTTTTGGAATAACACTTATATATTTTTCTTTTAAAAAGCATTTTTTATTATTATCCATATCATTATCCAAAAACTTTTGAACACTTGTCTTTTTAATTTTTTTTAATAATTTTTTTTACTAAGTTAAATGAAAAATTAATAAAATTGCAAACATTTAATTTTTTATCATTATCTTATAGTACGACAGAATTCATTGCATGACGTGCAAGTCATGCTTTGCAAGATTTGCCATTTTCACTATAGTATTACTTGAAGTTGTCAACTAGGGTATATAAAATCATGTTGTCAATTAACGAATAAAAAATGAATTTCATTGAACTAATTTGTTTTGAATCCATTTCATTCACGACAATTCTCAATTAAATTAATCTAATTAAAATAATTTTCATGTGAAAAGTTGACTTGAATTTTGAGTTTACCTCTCGTTTTATACATCTAGCAAGCACGTTGAACTTGTCTTATTCTATGGATTCTATCTAAAAATAAGAATCTCAAGTGGGCGGATAAGATCATTCTATTTCTTATGGACTCGGCGTACGCTAAAAAATGAGTTAATTTAAAGAACTAACATCTAACAAACTCGAAGTAGCATTTAACAAGAATATCTTCTATTAGGAAGCTATCAATAACTTTCCAATTGACTCAAAAATACAATTTGAGATACCTTCCAACAATCTCCACCTTAACTCAAATTTCCAAGATTCAAACAAACTCGAAATTCTTCCATATTACTTCGCTCCCACACCCTAAAAGGAATTTAGGATAAGCAATGTCTGAACTTCACTGTAAGAATGAACTTAGTCATCATATTTGCGGGATTGTCCACTATAGAGAATTTTTTTATTATAATAACACCCTATGTAATCATTTTCCTAATAAAGTGTATTTTGACATCAATATGTTTGATCCTCTTATGAAACATTTGATTTTTAATCAAATGTCCTTTGGCTATCACAATACACAACAGTCAATTCTTGTTGTAAGCTTAAATCGCCAATGAAACCCTCAAGTCAAATAACTTCTTTCACTACTTTTATGGCTACCATGTATTTTGCTTTAGTGGTTGACAAAGCAACTATAGATTGCAAAGTTACTTTCCAACTAATAAGAATACATACCTTATTAGAGATCTTCTTCTATACAAATCTCCAATATAAATCCATTTAACTGCTTGTCAATGGATCTTTCTAGGGCGATCCACATATCTATTCACCACATTAGCTACATGTGAAATGTCTAGCTTAGTGCAAACCATGACATACATAATGCTCCCAATTGCACTAACATAAGGAACATCAATATTCCTCAAATCCATGGTAGTTTATTAAACTCGTTAAGGTGGTTTTTAATGCACATACCTTCTTTCATCTATAGAGTAAATAACCACTCCTTTAAATACAAGCAATTTGTAAGAAACTTTGTCATATAGTCTTTCTAGCTTCAACCATAACTTGGCAATTGTATCCTCTTTTGCAACCTCACAAAGCACCTCATTACCCAAGCATAATAGAATAACACTATGCACTTTCTCCATAGGTTCATCATTCTCTTCGTCAAACATTGTTGTTGGTAGAGTCTCTCTACCTTTCAATGCTTTTGACAACCCCTATTGAACCAATAAGGCACGCATCTTAATGGACCACAAATTGAAATTGTTTCTTTCATCAAACTTCTCAACCATAAACTTTGTTTCCCATTTCAAGTCGAATAACCTAAGCTCTGATAGAAATTTGTTGTGAAAACATTACAAGAAAATTAAGTATTGTTGACCCACTTAGATTTACTTTTGCAACGGATTTGTACTTTTGCAAATTTCTAACACACTTACTCCATTGCAAATTGAATTTTTCGTCGCTTATATGTATCTTTTTACCAACAGTAATTGTAACAAAAAATACCCATTGGCAAAAACATACTATCGCGATGGATTTAAACCATTGCAAATATTCAACTAATATATTTTGTCACAAAAACAATTTACTTATAAAAAAAAATAATTGGATTTTCATAAACAATTTTTCCAATAAAAATTATTACTCACTAAAATAGTGTTATTATAGTGGATAATAATACCACACATAATTTGTTGAAAAAATAATTATTTCTTATGAATATGAAATTGACCTTTTCACCATAATTGTATGATAAATAAGATCTAGCTAGTTATAAAATAATTTTATGATTATTTTTTTAGTTTCATATAATATTTATAGATACCAATTTAAAAGAGATTATATATATATAATCATAATAGTTTTAACATTTTAACCTTTTTATAACTATTTTTTATTATCCATTTTACTAAGAAATTAATGAAATATTATTATTAATATATAAGTTTTATAGATACTATATAATTTATAATATATATATATATATGGGCTTGGTGGCACAAATATTTCCCTACCCCTCTACACCAAGTTTTTTTGGCCCAAACCTACTATTAGTCTTGAATTTAGGACTCGGTAAAAACGTGAATATAAGGAAGACTCCATAAAAACACGAATATAATATATATATAGAAACCAAAAAAAATCATATAACTGTATATATATTTTCTTATATTTTATAAATTTTAAGAAATAAAAATTTCATGATTATTTTATTCTTTTCATTCTTACCCTTCTACACCAAGTTCTTTTTGGCCTAAAGAATTTTAAGATGGGCAACTAAGTCTCCCATGTAAGGCTCCCATAAAACCTATTAAAATCAACATTTGACATTAATATTGAGTACAAGTTTATATGGTTAACAATAGCACATTACATCTTATATGTACCTGGTCATGGGTCTGTGCATCTAACTAGTCTCAATAAAATGTCAACACATGTGATGGGTTTTGAGCCCATGATAAAGGTACTCTCCACCTACATCCTAATGGATCAGCTGGTAAACCCTCGTGTAACAATGCCTCATCCTGTAATCCGTGGTCTAACTGCTCAGCTGGTAAATCATCGGCTACATCATGCTTTAAATGCTGGGCTGTTGGAGGGGCTGGTGGTCGACCAAAATCGAGGCGACCCACGTGGAGTCTCTCCTAAGACCACAACTGGAAAAAAATGCAACATTAAAATTTTACTTAAATTATAAACTTGAAGCAACTAGAAATTTTAATCTAATGTGAATAATTAATTATACCTGTAATAGTGTGACACATCCAGCAATATCGGTGGCACCATCCAAACTTGCTCAACACAACTCCTTATATAGGTGTGCTAATGCTGCACTGCCCTAACTATACATAGATGTCTGAGTCAAGTCTCTAAGCAGTGGGAGATAACACATATGGATGTGGGTACCCTTCTTGTCTGTAAATAGCGTTGAACCTATGAGTCCTAATATGAAAGCTCGTGCATAGCGCTATAATGTGGCATCATCTAAATCAACTGGTGGAAGAGAGAACTGATGACATAGCCATCGTGTCGATATTGCTGATCCTCTAATCTCAAATATAGTGGGAGTCACTCCTAAAAGTTCATAACATAGCAGTGACCAATCTATGTCACATGTGCCAGTGATGGGAAGCCCATGAATATGAAGTCCTAATATGACAACAACATCCTATAAAGTAATGGTCATCTCCCCAACAGGTAAGTGAAATGTGTGTCTCAGGACGCCATCTCTCAACTAGACTAGTGATCAATCCCCAATCTAGTGTAATGTGTCCAATATGGTATACACCATAAAATCCCGATCGAATAATATAAGGTCGAAGATGAGAATCCATTTCCCACTCCTGCATAAACCTAGATATATGCTGTTGACAAGTCAAGACTGAAGCAAGCTGTAAAAATACAAATATATCAGTTAGATAATAAACTGCAAAATTTTCCATTATTTAATGAGATATTATGTGTTTTCATATACATACCTAGCCAGAGTCAACTAAATGAGACCTGTGTCTATCCTGTAGAACCAAAACAGACGTATCTAATGGATCTGGATCAGAACTATGTCCTCTATACTCCATATCTGTAACAAAATTGTGAAGATAAATAAACAATACTTATTATTTTAAATATATATATATATATATATATATATATATTTATAATGGAAAAATTTTAAAAATTTATGGAGTTTTCCCTATATTAAGTATATATCAATTTTATAAATTTAAGTACATCAATTTATTTATAACCAATAAACAAGTCATACTAGTCTAAATTAAAAATAGAGATACAAATACAATTGAGCATTTTGTTAACATATTTAATAGAAAATTTCAAAATTTTGACAAAGTATCCCCTATAATAGGACATTATTCCAAATACAAATAACCTGATTATGCAAATAACATCAATATTTATAATCAAACCAAAGCTAATAATTGCATAAAGGTAGTATCAAAGTAGCTTACATCACAATATCCAAGAAAATTACATGCATAAATCACATAGTCTAATCAATTCTATTACTGTTTTGACAAGAACGACGATTGTGGCCACTTTGTTTGCATAACCCACATGTAATAGAAGTCTTGCCCTCTCTAACATCCATTTCATTATGCAAACGACTTGATTTAGGTCGTCCACTTGATGCACGTTTCATCGACTCAAAAGGCACAATAATCGGACCATCATAAGGAGGCCACTCATATACATTGAAAATAGGATGGAACAAGGGTGCCCACGAATTATAGTACGATTGTGTACTGTAGTAATGTTGAACAAGTGGTCTAAAATCAACTGAACGAAAATGACATGCTGCTAGAATATGGCTACATGGGAATCCATATATGAGTGTTTTACCACATGTGCATGCATACTCCTGTAAGTTGATGCGATATGTTCGACCACGAGTTGAGCTACTCTTAGTACTCTTATTAGTCTTCACATGGAATTGTCCTTGGATGTGATCATATAAAACAATCTCATGAGATCCCGCCTTAACCACATTTGCCTTAATCTTAGCATCGACATATGGAGTGTATTCCTCATTTGAAGCAAGTCAATTAGCACCTTGTTCCCTTCTCACAACAAAGTAACTATTTAGCTGAAAAAATGTCAATTGAACCAAAGTAGTTATGGGTAAGCTACGAGCCCCTTTAAGCACACTATTGAACACCTCCGACATGTTTGTAGTCATGATTCCATACCTTCGACTTCCGTCATGAGAGAGCGCCCATTTCTCAAAAGGGATTGCTTCCAACCATTGTTGTGTGGCTGCATTAATCCTCTCAATTGTATTCATATGTTTATTGAATTTTTCAATCTTGGTTGCTAAGGCTACTCTGCACATCAGATTTTTCAATATTTTATCCTTGAATCGAGTCATAAAATTACTGGCAAGATGACGCATACAAACCCTATTATATGCGTATGGCTCAGACCAACCAAGATGAACATCGCTCATTGCAGCCATAATTTCTGGATGTCGATCTGATATAACACAAAGTCCCCTCCTATGAGTTACTCTGGTTCTAATACATGTCAAAAACCAGCCCCAACTATCAATATTCTCACCCTCTGTTAGGGCAAAAGCCAATGGGAATAACTGATTATTTCCATCACAGCCCATAGCAATCATTAAAGTGCCTTTATACTTGTCATACAAATGTGTACCATCAATACTAAGTACAGGCCAACAATGCTTGAATCCTTCAATAGATGGATGAAATGTCTAAAAAACTCGCTGAAATATCTCTGTATTCTCCATAATACCAGGAAATGTTTTTGAAATAACAACACATCCTGGATTTGCCTGCTCTAAGGCAATGAAAAAATGTGGCAGCTCTGCATATGACTTATAAAAATCACCAAATAAGTTTGTAAGAGCTTTAAGCTTAGCTTTAGATGCCTTCTTGTATGATATTTGGTATCCGAATTTCTCCACAATACTTGCTTGAATAGAAGCCACTGACAGTGTGAATTGTGTCTTAATCATTCCTTGGATATGAGCAGCAATCAAGTTGGAATCTAATTGTTGATGGTCCCGATTCAAGCAAAGATTTACACATTTGTGCGGACCATTGTATTTATTGATTGCAAATGAAGTTGTACCTTTTACAACCATAGCACGGAGTTTCCATGGACATTGAGATTGCTTAGCCTTCTTGCATCTTAAGACTAACAACTTTGTAGTTGACTCAACAACAACGTACTCTTGATGTGCACTAATAGAGTACAACTTCGTAGTATGTTGCAAATCTGCTTTTGAATTAAAAACTTGGCCAACCATGAACTCTCCACCCGAGTTTCCAATATTAGTGTTCCCCCCTGGCATCTAGTCACTTGAAACGGCATTACCAATGTTTTTTACATTTTCAAACTACAATGATGGTGCCGAGTGATACTGAACAGGGGAAAACTCTATTGGGTCCTCTGATTCATGCCTAATTGGTGTCTCAGCTGATGTATGTCCAGCTGGTGCTCCTTGATGGCTGGTGTAATCAACAAAATTTTTAACCTATAACACCATGAACTAGGGTAGCAAATACAAAGCTACTATAGCATAGTGGCTCTAGGATCGTTCCACTGGGAAGGGTACTCAAGTTGAAAATGATACCAATTCAAAGTGAATTGGTGTTGTTTCATTTCAAGGTTAGCTTAAGAAATAAAACACAAACTTTGGTTGAAAAAGGTTTGGACTTAGATTAACAACACAACAAGTGATGAAAATAACTTAAGAAGAAAAGCATTCCTTGGAGATTCAGGTTTACAGGGGAGGTTCCTCATGCAAAATCATAGCTCCGGTCAGTTGGTTCATTTCCTCATATTAGAGAATTAACTTAAAGTCAATTCTCTAACAAGTGCTGCACAAATGCATCCCTCAATTGGATTTCAGCTTTAATTCTCTCACTGATGCAACTTGCAATGGTTTGAGCCTCTCACTTAGCCTTTACCATTCAAGGTGATCTTTAACCTTGGATTACCCGTCAAAAGCTCGCAAGAGATAACTAATGGATGTCTCCTAAGAGTCCAAAAGCTTACCAAGTGTTGGCTATTCTAGAAAATCCTACCTTCAAGTCACCTACCAGAGGCTTGCAAGGGGTAAACTAGTGCATCTCCACGGTTAAAGATCACTTGCCTTACCAAGTGTTGGCCCAGGTGACTCCAAGGTGTTTTAAGTTAACTAAAAACATTAGAAACCATTCACGGGACACACGTACTCTTCATTCATAGCTGAAACCACAAAGCTTCTGATTGAAGCACTTGGAACCTTTCCCGGCAACCTTAACTCCAAGGAACTAAAAAGCTTAGCTACTCATTCTCTGGGGAAAGCTCCTCAGAGAGTGCATAACTTGGTAAAAATATTAAAATACGAAGTGAGAAGGTAAGGTAGTGAAGAGCTAAAGCTCTTTGTATTTCTTTCTTTTGAACTTACAAAAGGTTCAACAACCAGCCCACACTCAGAACAGGCTCCTCGAGCTCCCTTTAAACAAAAATCACAATGATAGCTATTACCCTGATATTTTGCCAAATTCCCAACTTAAAAGCTAAGGAAAACTATCATTGGTGACTTACAAGGAGAATTTGGGCATTTAGGCAACAAAAAATCTAATGAAAAATATCTCCAAGTGTCGGTTACAAATATCGGGAAGCACTCAGGACCACTTCGCAGGTGAAAGGTGAGGTCTGCGAAATTTCGCAGGTGCATAAGAAGAGCTGCGAAATTTCTTCATAGCAGCCAGCTGCTTCATCACCTTCACAAAGTTGACTTCCATCTTGTGGTGCTTGGCTTCCATCGCGGCGTGAAGCTTCAGGGGGAGTCCATAGCACTGTGCTAAAGTGCTGCGAAATATCTTGCAACATATGGCTGATTCCGCAGCACTACTCTGAAGCCTTCCTTCCTTCAGCTTGGAGCAGTTATCATGCAAAGGCTGTAACTTCCTCATTTCAGCTCCAAATTGCACACGGCTTGAGGCATTGGATTGTTGACTTCCCAAGCTTTCAAATGACATATTATATGCATAATTTGGACTCCAGGAAGTGCTCCAAAAGTGGCTGCAGTGACTGTCATCAAGAGAGCTCCACGGCTGATTTCTCTTTACTTCCCCTTTGCACTTCCACTTTGCTTATGGCAAAAGAGCTTCAAGACTTTGATTCTTCATGCCTCTGAGCTTCCCATAGCTTTCCAAGGATTCCAAATAACTCTCCTCAATCTCATAATGCTTTGGTGATCAAAATACTAACAAAAACACCAAAACTTACACAATTTGATTAGAATTGATTGAAAGGGGCCTTAACATGCTAATTGGGTTAAAAGGCACTAACTACTACTCAAAAGTGTTTAAAAGGATTAATTAGAAGCTAGCAAATAACACTTTTTGAGTAGTAATCATCCTCAGGATCTGGGTTATTTGACATATCACAACCTTCCCCATCCACAGAGACATATCTCCCTTGTTCACCTTCCATTGCTTCGTGAAGAGCTAAGAAAGATGAAACAACATTAACATTATTGTTTTCCTCATCAATAAATTCGAACACCCCATCGCCATCATGTTGAATATCTTCTACTCTCTCACTTTGATCATCACCTTCTTGGGATTCACATTCTTCTTCATCTTCATCTGCTCTACACTCATAAGTCATTGCAACAGGGGCAATACTAGGTCCACAACCATACTCAAATTCCTCAACATTATCATTTTGCCCGAGTAATAATTGTGTGAAGTTACCCAATAATTGCCCTCTCACCCGTGGTTGTACTGGCACTTGTTCAATATACAATTCAATTTCGTCCATTCCAAATGTGTTAACAAATTTCAACATTTGAGATAAACTATTATCATCCCATATTGGACAAGGTTGGAACCTATTTTCCCTTTTTAAAGGATACCGACAGTTGAGGACTAATTGAAATTGTTTTTTGTCAATGCTAGTTCTCGAGTATATCATAGATAAAAAGTGTTTGTAGGTTGAACTAATAGGCACATCCAAAGACACAATTACAGCTTCATCCCCAATATACTTTACATCTATTTTTGTCCTCAAGATTTTTCCTTTATAAAAGCAAATCACAGGAACAATAGATTCAAACATGATTTACCTACAAAAAATACAATATCAAATGGTTTAATAATTAATGAAAATAATAGCAAGAGAAATTGCATATAATCTTTTAACATGTGAATACACAAAGTATATGATAAAACACCTTCTTACACATTAGGGGGAAAAATATAAATCACTTAATAATAATAAATTTTTTTATTTAAATAGCTATCTATAATACAAATATAATCATAGATAAATGTTTTATAGAAGTTTAATTTAAAACTTAGATAGTGGGTTATAAATCAATAAATTTTGAGTTAAACAATTACAATAATCTTAAAATTAAATAAAAAATAAACCACCAAATTTTTTTTAATAAAATATCATATATTAAAATAAAATTGAATATTATCAAGTATTAAATAATATATTATTTAAATAATTATGTTATTATTCATGAATCACTTGATATTTGATTAAAAATAAAAGTAAAAAAAAAATTAAAAACTCAAAATCAAATAAAAGTAACCCACCACAGAAAAATATATTAATAAAATATCAAATACACAATTATAAAAAAATAATAATTTATATATATATATATATATATATAAACATTATTTGAATATTAAAAATGCAAACAAATAAACATTTTATAAATCTATTTAATATTAATTTTAAATATAGGGAAAAAAATAATTTATAAATTAATATTAAATTTAATTTTAATTTATAAATCTATTGAATATTAATTTTAATTTTAATAAAATTGATGCCAACATAAAAATCGATATTTGATTAATGAAAAAATGAAATTAATAAAAAATAGAACAAAATATATTAATGAAAAAAATACTCGAATTTCGAATTCACTAGAAATCAATTTCGACATTAAAAAATCAATAAGATCTATAATTTATCAAGTTAGGTTGAAGACCTTAAAATTTCATCTAAACTGATATTTAATTTTACTTTAAATTTAAATCCATTAAAATCTCAAATTATGATTCTTAATTCCTTTGATCAATTATTCACAATTAAACTTAATTTATCTTTAACTACCTTCTAGTAGATCTTATAATGAAACTATCTCATTTTATCAATATTAAATATTTGGCGAATTTCTTATAAACCCAATGTTAAGTGGGCATGATCTCATGTTCTATATTCAGAGTTGAACACTAAAAGTAATGGCATTAAATCTGCTCATAACTTTCAATCTTAAAAAATATGCATAGAACTAAACCATTATATAGATGAACTTCATCATTTGATTGGAAATTAAACTTATGTCCTATATAATATTATTCATTTCTGTCATTCTTATCTTTTTTTGGTAAACACAGTTTCACTAGAAAAATAAAGAAAAACCAATTACCCTACAAAGCAGAGAAAAATAAACAATGAATATATTCCTCCTAAAAGTAGCTTGTCCTTGAAAATGGACCAATTAATTTTACACTTAACATAGTTGGCAAGTAGGAAAGTGAACCAAGCTACATTTTAAATTTCAAAAACAAAGGAACAATGCAATCTATACAACAGTGGACCATCACATTTGTAAACATGTTTATTAATTTTTAACATATAATTTAGAATTCAAGAAATAATCCAATTACCACTAAAAATTACAAACTAAAACTAGTTCAAAATGAATATTATTTCTTCTCTACACTTCATTATTTTTTTTATCAATTTTTATACTAAACAAATGAACTTCAAATAATGTGTTAGATCAATTAATGAGTAAATTATTAAAAATAATTTGGAACTAAAAAATATGCTCAGTAAATACCAAAAAGTGATTAGACCAAAACTATTTTAGAATGAGTCACAACTTTGGTAGTGCATGTAATTATATTTTTATGAATTTTTTCGTTAAGCAAATAAATTCAAAATGAAGTGAGATTTCATGTTTTAATTTTTTTTTAAAAATAATCTATTAATTTTTAAGAATAATGTAAAATATGTAAAATTTATCCAATTACTTACATATTGAATTAATATCAGGTAGCTCCTATATGTTCTAGGTTTGGGACCAGGTCAGGGGAAGGCTTCTACGGACCTGCGTTTTTTACGCCTTGTCAGGTGAAAATTTGGTGAGGGGACCTGGTCAAGAAGAAGAGTCTTCCAAAATTGACGCCTTCACAGAAATCTTTTTCATCACTAGGTTCACGAAGATGCCCAATTGTGAGGATTAAGAAACAATGGGAACCTATCATCCATACCATACCCCTAAAGTCATGGAAGCCTCAAGTTTGAGGAATTCATTGATTAATTAAATACTATTAACAAGCATACACAAATTTTTGTTTGATCTTTTATACCGACAAATTTTAAGATATGGGGCTTTGACTAAAAAATCTCAACAATGGGTATGAACATTTGGATACAACAAAATAGAAGGAAAAACTATAGAATATTTAATTAAACATCATTAAAAAAAAACAAAAATATTTTTAATGAGAACTCTGTTTTTTTTTTTTTTTATGTTATCTTTATCCTTTGTTTCTTATTCCCAAATATTTTTATAAAAATACACTACCAACAAAATCAAAATTTTAATATAATTATCTTTTAAGGTTAATTTCACTCACATCCCCCCAGGATTTGGCTAAATACACTTTATCCCCATTGATTTGAAATTTCATTAAATAGGAGGAGAGGTGACTGAAAATAATACTTATTTTTTAATAAGAGATGAGGTGACTGAAAATAACAAATGAGAAAAATAAGGGAGATATTTGATCAAATTTTAAACCAATAAGGATTAAGTGTACTTAACCAAAACTTCTACGAAAACGAATGAAATTAACCCTTATCTTTTAAGAAAGTTGAAAATATAAATAAATTAATTAAAACCAGATGACTTGCTTTTAAGCAAAATAGGAGTATCATATAAGGATCTCATACCAACCCTCATATCATGTCATGTCTATACAAATACAATGGATGAAACTAGAAGATGCAGGTACCAAAGGAGCACCATATGCAACTTGCTTAGCTTGATTAAGACATCTGAACTTTGCATGTCCTTTACTTGGACTGGGTGTTTTGGCCACATAAGACTAAGAGATGGCAAAATTAACAGGGCCATGGAATTCCAAACAAGAACACATCCAAAGGAGTAGCTGAAGTTTGAATAAATAATATATATATATATATATATATATATATATATATATATATATATATATATATATATATATATATATATATATATATATAATTTGAGTATTTAATGTAGCCATGGCACACGAAAGTGAATTTTTTAGGGTGTTGAACCACCTGGAAAGGTCTAACTCTCTATTAAGGAAGGTTGAATTCAACCCAAATATTCATCAGTAGATCCTAACTTAGAGAAAATACATATCCATTCTTAATTTTATTTTTGGTTATTTAGGATAAATATTCTCCTGTTTTATTTTCAAGTGGTCCGAAATTTACAGTAAGATTAAATATCTTTTGTAGGAAGTCCTATAACTACTTAATTTCTATTCGATTCTTTACGTGGTTACTTTACTTTGAAGCTCATGTTGTTGGATTGGGGTGTCAGGTTCTGAGGACCCGGTGCAAGAAGAAGAGTCTTCCAAAATTCAAGCCTTCACAGAAATCATTTTCATCACTAGGTTCACGAAGATGCCCAATTGTGAGGAATAAGAAATCTCCTAGCTTAAGATAAATCTAACCCTTGAAAAGTGGAGTACTCCTATTTTTTCTATTCCTATAACAAAAATCACCGCTCTTCTCGTTCATTTTTGGAGTTTTTTTACAGTGGTCCCCTCCATTTTTGGTATCTTTAACAAAAAAAAATCCACGCTGGCCCCCATTCCATGTCCGTTTTCTTACCAAAAAACCCTTTTTTCTTTCTGATAAGCTCACAATCAAAATAAAAAAAATAACAAACACATCTTTACCAAATAGAACCTAAACACATCTATAACAACAACAACAATGTGAAAACCAAATGGATTTACAAAAAAAATTAAAATTTACGATAAACTGAAAAACTCATAAATCTTACCTGACCAATGACTTCTAAACTTTGAATTTGAGCCAAGGATGCAACGGGAAGGATGAAACCCTAAAGAGACGAAACCCCAAAGGGAAGAAAGGTAACTGGGAAGGAAGAAAGGTAATTGGGAAAATGAATAAACCTAATCGGGAAAGGGGGAAAAGGTAAAGGAAAGTTAAAGCCGTTGTTGGTGACTACAACTTTGACTGTTTTTAAAAAAGTTAAAACCGTGGTTGGTGACTACGATTTTGACTGTTTTTAAAAAATAAAATCGTAATTACCAACTACGGTTTTATGATGTGGCAATATACGTGGCGCAAACACATTAGATTGGACATTATTTTAGAAATGGGAGTACTTTATGGATTTTTTTTTTTTTTAAAACGTAGTCTTTTGGGTCAAGGCTCGAGGATAGAGAACATATCAAGGAAGAATTTGGCACAGAATTTAGCGAAAAGGTTTCAAGAGGCAATGACTACTTCATATCTTGGATGTGAGATACTCACTGTGCTTACCTTCATTTTAAAATTATATGGCTTAAAAGTAAGCCATGGATGGAGTGAAAAAAACTTTATCAAGCTACTTCAACTACTTCAAGAAGTGTTACCTTCAGGTAATAAGATCCCGAATAACACATATCATGCAAAGAAGATTATAAATGCATTGAGTCTTGATTACAAAAATAATAGATGCTTGTTAAAATGATTGCATCTTATATTGGAGAGATCATGAAGCAAAGATTAGTTGTCCAACATGTGGTGCTTCTAGATATAAAGTAGAAAAAGATCCAAACAAGAAAAGAAGAAAAGTGCCTAACAAAGTGTTAAGATATTTTCCATTGAACCAAGGCTGCAAAGAATGTACAGGTTTGTATTTTAATTAAAGTAATTATTTTTTGTAGTTATATAAATATAAATTTTTACCAACTACAATATGAGTGAATCACTTTGTTTTATGTAGTGTACCATGGATTGAAAAAAACATGACTTGGCATTTAACTAGAAGAATGCCACCAGGAAAGATGGGGCATCCTATTGATTCAAATGCATGGAAGCATATCGATGATATGTACAAAGATTTCTCAAAAGAGCCTCGAAATGTTCGACTAGTACTAGCTATGATGGATTTAATCCTTTTGGATCATATAGCACTTCTTACAATGTTTGGCCTATTATGTGTGTAGTATATAATCTTCCACCAAATTTATGCATGAAACCTCAATTTTCAATGCTAACATTGCTTATCGATGGTCCTTGACAACCAGGAAAAGACATTGATGTTTACTTACAACCATTGGTTGATGAGTTGCAAGATCTTTGTCATAAAGGGGTGAGGACATTTGATTCACATAGTAACAACAGATTTAATATGCATGTTGTTTTATTATGGACTATAAATGATTTCTCAGCATATGGAGTCTTATCTGGATATAAGACAAAGAGAAAATTTGGTTGTCCTTGTTGTGGTCCAAATACTGATTCCTTAAGACTTCCAAATGGAAAAAAAAAAAACATGTCTATATGGGTCATAGGAGATGGTTGCCACTTTCATATGAATTAAGAAATGATATAAGTGTAGGCACATTTAATAAAAAAGAGAAGCATCGATGACAACCCATTCATTTGACTGGGAAAGAAACAAAAGAAATGACAACTAATTTGGAAGTACAATGGGGAAAGAAGATGAAAAAGACAAAGATATGCTTAGGAAGTAGAAGAAAATGGTGATGGTGATAGGTTAGCATGCTTCTCCAAGCGATCTATACTATACAATCTTGAATATTGGAAATACATTCCTATGTGCCATAATTTGGATGTTATGCATATTGAGAAAAATGTATGTGAAATCCTTATTGCGTTGATGTTAAACACTAAAGGGAAAACAAAGGATGATGCTAATGCACGAAGGGACTTGAAGCATTTTAAAATTAAAGAGTGGTTGTGGTTGAGAAAGCAAAATGACAAGGAAATTCATATACCTACACGATATTGGTTAAAAAAAAAAAAGGAAAAGTAATTATTGCTTAAAGCATTGCATGATTTACAAGTTCCTTTTGGATTTAGTACTAATTGGAGTAACATTGTTAAAGAAGATAGTAGGGATTTGAAGAACATGAAATCTCATGATTACCATATTCTAATGCAACATTTGCTCCCAATATTGATTCAACATGTGTTTAAGGATTGAAAGGAAATTAAAAAAATAATAATAAGTTTTTGCATGTTCTTCAATGCATTATGCTCAAAAGTCATAGATCTTGAAACACTCATTGCACTAGAAAGGAGCATGGCAAAGACATTATGTAAAATGGAGAAGATTTTCCCTCCCTCAATATTTGTTATCATGATACATTTGCCAATCCATTTAGCTTATGAGGTTCATGTATGTGGTCCTGTACGTTATCAATGGATGAATCCATTTGAAAGGTACATTTTAAGCATTATCAAATATTTTGATTTTATATTTTCAATTTATGAGTTTATTTTTATTTTACTTATTAAATGTATCCCTAATATGCTATTGATATTCAAAGGTTGATGAAAAAATTCAAGGGTTATGTTGCTAACAAGGCACGACCTCAAGGTTGTATAGCATAAAGGTATATCCAAAAGGAGACACTAACATATTGCACCGAATATAAAAATAAAAGCAATGTAAACCTTTCTCAAAAACTTGAAAAGGTATTTGATGGATCCAACCTACTTCAACTAAATTTGTTTGATGATAATGACGATAATTTAATTGGTCTTGATAGTGGACCAATTGGCTTTGGTCAAGAATTTGTCATTGAGGGTGTTGAGTATGAACAAGCTTGTAGATGGGTAGTGAAAAGTCATCCATCGTATGAGTCATGGAGAAGGTATGTAGTATATTAATATTATATGTATATATGTGTGTGTTTTGAATCCTTATTTAATAATTGGATTAAATTTAGAAATAAATCATTTATACTTCTTTATGGTTAGGAAGCATGAACATATGTTACAACAACGTAAAGCATCTTTAAGGAAGAAGTCAGGGTACTACAAGGTATCTATCGAAGAAACATTTTTACCTTGGTTAAGTCAATAAGTATTTTATTAAAGACCATTTGGAAAAATATGGAATGAAAGTATATAATGCTATTTTATATAATTTAGTAAATATGTCACTCATGTTAAATGTTTACAACTAGAGTTCACAACCTCAGAAAATGCTTATTACAAGGACATTGTAAGAGGACCTACACCTTTTGTTGTACGGTATAAGAAATATTGTATTAATGATTCCTCTTCATCACCAAAGAACATGAGTCAAGTAGAAGATATCAAAGTAGTGGGATTTGTAGAGATTCAATGACCACATTTCGTTCAAGTTCTAAGGATAAATCTCTAGTTGATGAGGCTACAATATACCATGGGGTTCTTAAGGACATCATCCAATTGGAATACTGTGAAGGATACAAACTTGTGTTATTCAAGTGTGATTGGGTTAAGATGACACAAAATGGTATACATGTTGATGAGAAATCAAATCTTAGGATGGTAAATCTATCTAATATAATTAGGTTTAACCTATTAGATGATGGGCCATTCATTCTTGTAGAGCATGCTAGACAAGTTTTCTACTCAAAGGATCCAAAAGATCATAATTGGCATATAGTTCTAGATGTTCCACCGAAAATTTATGTTGAGGATGAGCCATAGTTGTCAACAGAGCCACTAGATGTTACTATTCCGAAAATAGAATCTAGTAGTGTTACACAATTCATTGAAGACGAGTAGATATATGATAATAGTAGTGATATTGGTCTAGTTGTTGAAAAAGTCAAAAAAAGAAAAAAAGAATAAAAAGACGCTGAAGAGGTATTAGTACTTTATTTTTTTTTATTATATATTTTAAATTGCATAAACTAATAAATGAGATTTTATATTTGCTAATATTTCAATGATTCTTCTAATTGTGTAACCATAGTATATATAATATTTTCGTATGTGATTTTTATGTAATACAAGTGGAATTTTTTATATTATGGACTCCCCTCCTACGTCACCACTACAGGGTAGTGATCTTGGTAAGATTACTCAAAAAAATTTATTTACAAATGTTATTTTTATCTTTTCCAAATGAAAAAAAATTAATTTATCAAATTTTTTTCTTTTTTCATGTAAAAGATGTTCTCAATTCGACCACCTCATGTGTAAAGAAGAAAAGAGGTCCATCCCATGGCCCAAGTAAGCTTCTTGATGGAAAAAAAATGTAAAATGAGTACTTATGAATATGGACAACCAAACTCTGGTGATGAGGACTGTAAAACTTTGGTAACTTCTATTGGAATCATGGCAAGAACACACATCCCAATTATCTACCAAGACTTTTGGAATGTGTCACATTCATTTATAGATAGAGTAACAAAAAATTTAGAGGTAATTATTCATGCATCGATCAAGAGTTACTTGCAATGGTATTTTTATATCCTTAATTTTCATATTTTTGTGTTATAACCAATTTGTAGGAATTTTATGATTTAGAATATATCTCTTCTGAGTATTTGAAAGATCGAATCAATCAATGTTGGAAGGGTTACAAAAATACTCTATATCTGAAGTATGTCAAGGGTAAGGATCCTCAAAGAGCAAAGAAAGAACCTCCTCCACATTTTGTTAATCTAGAATAATGGCACCAATTTGTAGACATTTGCAATTTTGAGAAATTTAAGGTATATCTAAAGTAGCTCTTGTTATATTTTTTTCTTCTACAAAAGTATAGTTTTTTTAATAGGATTAATGCGACCTATGAGTGCTCGCAATTTTGTTAATAAAAGTAAACAAGTATGCTCATCTATATTAGGTAGACAAAGTATGGCCGTTGTTCGACATGAGTTGGTAATTGATTATGCTTAATTCTACTTTAATTATTTTTAATTTTATTTGTTTCAATGTATTCATGCATTTGAATTTGTTGTACCTATTATACACCTCAACATTTTATAGGCAAAAGAGCGAAATTGTGCAAGTGATGTAGAAGTGGGTAGAGGTGAAGTATTTATTAAAGCCCAAACCAAAAAGCATGGTAATAGTCAATGCCCCGAAATTGTGGTAAGTGGTCCAATCCCCATTATTGTTGTATATAACCATAATTTTATTCACAATCTTATTTTCACATTGTTAACTAATTTTCTCACTTCATAGAAAAAAAATCGAGAAATTGAAAGCTCAAATCCGCAATCTAAACTTACAAGTGCGAATGATGCCCTTGCATAGGTACATAGTGTTTTGTTTACACATTAATTTGTTTCAACTATATGATAACCTATAATTATATTTATGTTTATAGGCTCTTGGGAAGGAGGGTAAGGGGCATGTTCTTGGATTAGGTAGTGGGGTTTGCATGTCTGTTTTAAAGAATGCAGATCATTTATTAAAGAAAAATCAGAAGCTTGAAGAATGAATATTGTTTTCATTCCTATTTAAAAGGAAAGAGGAATGAAAACAATATTCATTCTCATTCCTCATTCCCGCATGCCAAACACGTCCTTAATGTATCTCAAGTTAGCATAATACTTATAAAGACAATGCTTAAATAAAAAATAAAAAATAAAAACATCCATAAAATGTCTATAAATTAATTATTAAAAATAATAAACAATTTAAATTAATTTTACTTTTTTAAGACTAATTTTCTATTTTGAGATATATAATGAATCAAATTAATCAATCAAATCTGTTTAGAGCTTAATGAAACAATTTTAATGGCCTAAGTATTAGTAATCCAAGCTTAACAATAGCCCATCGTTCCATGCATGAATAGAGAAACGCAACTATTGGAGTCAAACTTTGCAAAATCTGTGGCCATATGCATGAGAATCCCATATTCAAAGCCAAAAGAATTTTAAACCCATTATTACCTTTTGTAATGTGATTAGTTGCATAACTCTTGCACTAATTTTTACATTTCCTTTGTTTTCTTCTTCTAAGATTGTATATATAAAATTGTAAGCCATCTTCAAATAATAAAAGAGTGAAGTTTCACGACATCATCCAATGCTTTTAATTTTAGCATTAGAACAAGCGATAACTTACATCCTCACAGTGCACCCTTATTTTACTATTTCCTTTCTATAATATAATAAAAAAAATGAATTAATGGATCGGATGGGGACGAACAAGACGAATAGAAGAAAGTAGCTCCTAAAGAATTTTTCAAAAATATTATAATTAACCTTCATTGTCCTAAAAGAAAAAAACATAGATTGACTACATAATAGTAATTTATGATAATTAAATTAAAGAAAATAGTCAACTTTTATATGAGATCTAATATACTTATTATATGTTGTTCCTTCTAAACTGATCTTCGTAATCCAAATAGAATGAAGTCATCTACCTTTTGAATTATATCTTAATTTATTCCTTTGGTTACAAATCTATATTTTTCTATGATCATTTGATATGTCCTTATCCATAAGGATAAGTACCATGACCATGAACTTAATATATATGGTCATTAATTTTGGATTACTTGACTCGATACAAGTTAACCATGTCTATGATCAAGATATCATGTTGCCTAATACTGAAAATATATATGTTACTACCTATTAAATTATTGGTTCCCTAAGTTAAAAGAGAATATATAATTCTTTTAGAATGTCATTCACATATAAAGTTAAACTAATTAATAATTTAATTATCAGTCCAATATCTTTTTAAGATTCATAACATATATAACATAGTAGCATAGAGATATTGTATATTTAATTGGTATAGCTTTTAAGACATTAATCTCATTAGTTCCTATACAATTTATAATACATATACATTAGCACATGCAACTTGGAATCCAATTCTAATAATTTAGGTATGTCATTTCTCCAATTAAGGAAGGTGATATACTATACTTAATAGTGGACCGCCCAAATTGATTAATACTTGTGAATAATTTATCAAATTACAAAGAAGTAATGGTTTATATCTTTTATATACACTCATATACCTTAATAATATACAATTAGGATGTGTTTGGTATATGGGAATATAGAGTACGAATGAGTATCTCATTTATTTTTTTTTTTCCTTTATTTTCATGTTTAAATAACTTAAATGATAATAGAAATAAAAATCAAAACTGATTCCAATGGAAATGAAATCTAGCTTAAAAGTGGGATTTCAATTCATGATAAGTAGGAGATATTTTAATTCCCTAGTGCAAGTTATTTTTAAAATTATTATTCAAAAATTAAAAAACTAAAGACTTTTTTAGATAAGTTGTTTTTAAAAATATTTTTTTTATTTTGATTTTGTAAAAAGTCAATTGTAAATTCAATTTGTATAATGTAAACTAAATTTAATTCATGTCTTATTAAATATAAAATAAATTAATTAAAAATAAATACTTTTTAATAAACTATGAGTACTGATAATATAATAAAATTATAAATTAAATTTTTTTATAAATATTATAAAAATATAGATATTAATATTAATTGATTTATTTTGTTACAAACAAGAATAATTATTCAAAATTAATAATTACTAATTCTATTCTATTTTAAATGAATATAAAAATAAATAAAATTTAACTTTTTAAGGTATAAATGAGTCAAATTTTTCATTATATGCATAAATTTATTATTCAGAAGATGACATTATGAGTTATAATTTTTTAAGATATAAATAGTCAAATTTTTCATTATATGCATAAATTTATTATTCAAAAGATGACATTCTGAGTTATTTTATTTAATCTAGGAGTAATTAATTACTTTTTTGAATTTCAAATTATTCTTAAAATAGAGAATTTAAAACATTAATTATGTTTATTATTTTTTATAGTCTTTATATACATATGGTTTTAAACTATTTTTTCAAATTATTTAACTTATTAATAAATTTAATACAAAGTCTCATTTGATTTGAAATTCATTTTCGATTTTCTATTTCAATTTGTTTTTAAATAACTACAACCAAATAATCATATAAATTTTTATAAATAATTTTTTTTTTAAATCACATGCCCAAATATGTTTTTATTATTCAGGAAAAAAAATGAAAATTATTTAAAACTATATACAATGCAATATTTTTTAAAATAAAATTAAAATTAAAAAATTATTTATAGATTTTTATATACAACCAAATAATCATATGTATAGATTTTTTTTCATTTTTATTTTTTATTTTACTTAAAATCGAAATAAAACCAAATTATTATTCTAATCTTACATTCTATATGCATCCAAATATAAGAATTGAAATTACCAAATTCATTCTTATTTAAAAGGGAAGAGGAATGAAAACAATATTCATTCCCATTCCTCATTCCCACGTGCCAAACACACCATTAATATATCTAAATTTAGCATAATACTTATGGAGACAATTCTTAAATAAAATAAATAAATAAAAACAAAACATCCATGGTGCAAGTTATTTTTAAAAATATTATTCAAAAATTGAAAAAACTAAAGACCTTTTTAGATAAGTTGTTTTTTGAAAATAATTTTTTCTTTTAATTTTGTAAAAAGCAGAAATTCTAAATTCAATTTGTATAATGTAAACTAAATTTAATTCATAACTTATTAAAAATAAAAAATAATTAAAAATAAATACTTTTTTAATAAAATTTGAGTACTGATAATGTAACAAAATTATAAATTATATTTTTTTTATAAATATTATAAAAATATAGATATTAATATTAATTGATTTATTTTGTTAAAAATAAATTATAAAAATTAAAAATTAATAATTTCTAATGCTATTTATATGATTTTACAAATATCCTAAAAATATAAATATTAGCATCTTATAAAAGCATAATTAATTTATTTTGTTAAAAACAAGAATAATTATTCAAAAATAATAATTACTAATGCTATTCTATTTTAAATGAATATAAAAATAAATAAAATTTAATTTTTTAAGGTATAAATGAGTCAAATTTTTTATGCATAAATTTATTATTCAACTAGGAAGATAACATTTTGAGTTATTTTATTTAATCTAGGATTAATTAATCACTTTTTTGAATTTCAAATTATTCTTAAAATAAAGAATTTAAAACATTAATTATGTTTATTATTTTTTTATAGTCTTTATATACATATGGTTTTAAATTATTTTTTCAAATTATTTAACTTATTAATAAATTCAATACAAAGTCTCACTTGATTTGAAATTCATTTTTGATTTTCTATTTTACTTTGTTTTTAAATAACTACAACCAAATAATCGTATAAATTTTTATAAATATTTTTTTTTTTAAAAATCACATGCCCAAATATGTTTTTATTATTTAACAAAAAAAATGAAAATTATTTAAAACTATATACAATGTAAGATTTTTTAAAATAAAATTAACATTTAAAAATATTTTACACCATATGTATAGATATTATTGACAATTTATTTATTTTTTTCATTTTCATTCTCATTTTTACTTAAAATCGAAATAAAAACAAATTACTATTTTAATCTTACATTTCTATATGCATCCAAATACAAGAATTGAAATTACCAAATTCATTCTTATTTAAAAGGAAAGAGGAATGAAAACAATTCCCTATTCCCGCATACTAAACACACCCTTAATATATCTCAATTTAGCATAATACTTATAAAGACAATTCTTAAATAAATAAAAAAACAAAAAAAAAAACATACATAAAATGTCTATAAATTAATTATTAAAAGTAAAAAATAAAACAATTTTAATTAGTTTTACTTTTTAAGACTAATTTTCTATTTTGAGATATAAAAGTAACTGTATTGATAATATGATTATTCAAGATTGGGTACAACCTTTTGGTATGTACCAAAAAGTGAATTTTTAGTACCATAGCAAGGTCCAATTGCGTCTGATGAGAACTTTGATTTTAATGGGACAGAAAAGAGAAGATAATGCTATTGCCATAAACATAGGTACACTTTCTTAAACATTCTGTATTAGGAGTAACAGCCACCATCATCTAGAGGAAAGAAACAAAATAGTAAAGAGATTCATGGTACAACTAGTTGCAAGTATAGACCTTACTGTATTAGGAGTAACAGCCACCATCTTCTAGAGGAAAGAAACAAAATAGTAAAGAGATTCATGGTACAACTAGTTGCAAGTATAGACCTTACTGTATTAGGAGTAACAGCCACCATCATCTAGAGGAAAGAAACAAAATAGTAAAGAGATTCATGGTACAACTAGTTGCAAGTATAGACCTTACAGTATTAGGAGTAACAGCCACCATCATCTAGAGGA